>NC_137675.1:2121031-2186031 GCF_963989245.1 Nansenia antarctica | reverse complement strand
CACTCTGCAGTACAAAATACTTTGTTTAGCATAATCGCCACAGCAACTCTACTTGTGAATGAATAAAAACAGCGCGCAGCCATACCTGCCAAAGACGTCACCACCGCCCCGGAAGCGGAAGGATCAGGTGAGAGCGCAGAGACCGAGCCAAGGGGGAGGAGTGCCTCTTATACCCTAGCTCGCCTCAGTGATTGGCTACCAGCACATAGAAATATATATTTCTATACTGCTACTGTTACACAAGTTTCCTCATAACGTGCTCTGCTGTTTGGCTTTACTAACTGTTTGAACGGTACTGGTCAGTTACTAACTGTTTGAACGATACTGGTCAGTTACTAACTGTTTGAACGGTACTGGTCAGTTACTAACTGTTTGAACGGTACTGGTCAGTTACTAACTGTTTGAACGGTACTGGTCAGTTACTAACTGTTTGAACGGTACTGGTCAGTTACTAACTGTTTGAACGATACTGGTCAGTTACTAACTGTTTGAACGGTACTGGTCAGTTACTAACTGTTTGAACGATACTGGTCAGTTACTAACTGTTTGAACGGTACTGGTCAGTGTCCACTGTCTTTCAAAGCCACATCAGATCGTCTCCTCCAACTGGAGAGGATGATGACTTTCTGAATGAACTAAAAACCCTGTGGCTTTGAAATGCTTAACGTGTTGTTTTGCTCCAGGAGCAAACCTACTGAAGTCTGTGTCTATCTGTGTGTTGCAGATTCTTTTTTCTAATTGGACCAGGTCTTTCTCAGCCTCAGCCCTCTCCTTCCAGCCGTTGGGATAGACAGTTTGTGGTGTTTGTAGACATGGAGTCAGCTAAAGCAGAAGGTCAGGAGGGTTGAGGGGTAATTGCAGAAGTGCTGCCTGACCTGGTGTCATAGATCTCCCCAGGAGCAGACAGACATCCTCTGGCAGAAAAGTTCCTGGATCAATGTGGTGATTTACTCTCCTGTAGAAGGGCTTGGTAGCCTATCCATAGCAGCTGCTCCCCTATACAAATCACCCATCCTTGACACGCTCCCTCCCCTTCTTAAGCCAGCCAGTGAAGGCATTAGTAGTCAATACAGAGCAGGCATTAATAGTCAATACAGAGCAGACATTAGTAGTCAATACAGAGCAGACATTAGTAGTCAATACAGAGCAGACATTAGTAGTCAATACAGAGCAGGCATTAGTAGTCAATACAGAGCAGGCATTAGTAGTCAATACAGAGCAGGCATTAGTAGTCAATACAGAGCAGGCATTAGTAGTCAATACAGAGCAGACATTAGTAGTCAATACAGAGCAGGCATTAGTAGTCAATACAGAGCAGACATTAGTAGTCAATACAGAGCAGGCATTAGTAGTCAATACAGAGCGGACATTAGTGGTCAATACAGAGCAGACATTAGTAGTCAATACAGAGCAGACATTAGTAGTCAATACAGAGCAGGCATTAGTAGTCAATACAGAGCAGGCATTAGTAGTCAATACAGAGCAGGCATTAGTAGTCAATACAGAGCAGGCATTAGTAGTCAATACAGAGCAGACATTAGTAGTCAATACAGAGCAGGCATTAGTAGTCAATACAGAGCAGACATTAGTAGTCAATACAGAGCAGGCATTAGTAGTCAATACAGAGCGGACATTAGTGGTCAATACAGAGCAGACATTAGTAGTCAATACAGAGCAGACATTAGTAGTCAATACAGAGCAGACATTAGTAGTCAATACAGAGCAGGCATTAGTAGTCAATGCAGCCCCGGCTGGCCACATGTCGTAGTGCCCTTGGGCAAGACACTGAAACTCAAATTGCTCCCAGTGAGCGGGCCGGCCGGCGCCTTATATGGTAGCTTGCCGCCATTGGTGTGTGAATGTGTGTGTGAATGGGTGGATAAAGGCGCTATATAAGTGCAGTCCGTTTACCATTTGGATGGGAGGCTGGTAGGTAGGTCAGAGGGGTGTATGAGAACAGTGGCTTCCCTTAATGTCATTTTCCATGGCTGAGGGCTGACGAATCATGGTAGGTAACTTGCGGTGGACATTTTTCACTGACATGGCCGATTTGCACCACAGGATTAAGAACACAGAGGACCTCCGTAATTATTACAAATGCCGGTCATTTGATAATACTGATCCGGTGCGAATAGGGAATTAGATATAAGCAATATTTCTCAAGCAAAACGGTTGCCTGGTAACTGGCTCCATAGGTGTACGCGGAGAAACTATTTGAGTCCATAAGCGTCAGAAAACTGAACTGACCCCTTAAGGACTGTTCTGTATAGAGAAGTCCAATAAACTGGGTATAGAGAGAGAGAGAGTACATACACACACACACACACACACGCACACACACACACACACACACACACACACTCTCTCTCTCTCTCACACACACACACACACACACACACACACACACACACACACACACACACACACACACACACATAGTTACTTTATTGATCCCCAAGGGGAAATTAAGGCATTACAGCATCTCACATCACAAACAACAACAACATTAACAGAATAATAGAATACAATAAAATAGACATAAAACAGACATCTGAATGTTACATACAGTAAGAACAGTCCTGACTCAGATCATCTGATGAATATCTGTTATATTTTATGATTCTGTCATTTATTCTTTATTTTCAGTATTAATTGTTATATGTTAAAAGTTCTGCTGCCTGTCTTGTATTGGCCAGGACGCTGTTGTAACAGGGTCAGGGTTAGACTTCTAACTTCTCCTGGGTAGATAAAGGTTAAAGGTTCAACAGACACACACAGGTCAACACCACCACCCTGACGGTACAGGAGAAATGGACGGCACCAAATGCAGCTGTGACTAGGGTGACCAGGTCCCAACAAACCAAATGTGGGACAAGGAATATGTTTGTGTGGGACAATGTGGGACACCCTCTCAACAGGCCGGGATCGAACTTTAGGTGCCCCTGGTAGCATCCCCCCGCCCCCCCGGCCGAGAGAGCTATGTCTATCCAATTTGTTTAAATATATGTGCATTTCCATTCTGTTTCCTATTCTGTTTGGTTTATTCAGTAGCATCCAATAGACTTTGCAGATAAAAACAAATATATCTTATTTGAATGTGAACCTCACAATAAAGTATCTGTATGGAGCAGAAAGTGAGGTCAAAGTGCAGTATCAATTTAGTATATTAATAAAGAAAAGTAGCCTGACAGTGTTAGGCCTGTAGATGATTGAGTATGTAGGCTATCTAGCTAGCTAACTTGCCTCCCATTTGCAACACAAATGCATTGACATAGCTGTCAAGGCTGGCTAACGCGCACACACACTAGACGAAAACAACAACGAAAACAACACACAATGACAGTGATAACAGCTAGTCAAAGGATAAACCAATTGCCAAATTGTCATTTTTCAGTTTTTAGATAGCCTGACACTACAGATTGTAAGCTTTCAAATGATGTGTCATACATTGTAGTCCTTGCTTTTGAACACTTTTCGTCCTAAAACGAAAGTGGTCACTTATCAGTAGCCTACGGCAAACGAGAACAGTGAATCCAATCCAGACATTATACGTTTTTAGTGATCGTTAAACTATTGTTTATTATATCGAGTGGGTACTTTAAAACTTCAAGTTGGTGTTGTGAAGAAAAAAAAACGAAAACTAGATATTGTTGACACAATAAGTTTCACTTTACGACCTTTGAGTCAGCGGCTGGTTCACACATTCAGCCAGCTCCCTATGTCCACGTGGGGCAATGTCCGTTGCCATGGGAACATTAATGCTGTTTCCTGATAGGCTGAAGACGTTCCATAGAATCTGGACGTTCTGCTGCATCTGAACATGTCAAATCGCTGCGCTTTGTGCGGGACGCACCAAAAGTCGTGAAAATGCTGTGCAGTCCCGCGCAAAGCGGGACATCTGGTCACCCTAGCTGTGACATCAGCCTCAAACGGAGGCTGTGCTGCAGGGGGAGGCTGACGGAGGTAGCAATCGGAGGACAGGCTCATTGTAATGTTGTGAAGTTAGAATTATACGGTTCTATCTCCATTTAAAATTGAGTTTTTTTACATAATCTGATCCATTAGGTGTTTATTAATGTCTGTGTGGTGTTATTTTTAAAATGTTGACATTTTTGAGTTAGTAATTCATAAAATACAAAGGTTCCATCTCACAAAACATAATGGAATGTAAAAACTTTGACGCTCGCTGAATATCTCTGAACTACCCGAAACGGAGATAGAACCTGTCGTGTATTCTTATTGGTTATGAATCAAAGAACAGTTAGTTTAAGACAATTTAATCAGTTACAGGCAGATTTATACATTACATGCGTTCCCCATGGACCTCGGGTGGGAAGAGAACGCTCCCTCTCTCTCTCTCCCCGTTCCGCTCCAGAGGGGAGGGGCCAGCGTGTATGTGTGTCCCTGCCCAACCCCCAAAGGTCCCTGCTGGTCATCTGGTTGCCATAGAACCCTCATTGCTAGAGGGCATCATGTCCCTGCATGCCCCGGTATGTGTGTGTGTCTAAAACATACTACATATTCATACATAGATCATACATACTACAGAAATATACGACACATCCCCCCTCGGACCACCCAGAGGGTGTTCCGAAACTAAACTACCATAAAACAAAAACAAAAACACAAAACCCCACAAAACATCCCCCCAAATTTTTTTTTTTTTTAAATAAAATTAAAAATTAAAAAATAAACAACAACAGACAGAAAAACTACACCAACACACAACACAAGAAGCACAATAACACAGACCAACCCAGGACCAGTATTAGGAACCAAAGATATCATAAACAAAAAATAAAAAACAACCAATAATAAAAAGAATTTTGAAAATAACAATCACAATTAAACTAAACACAGTTCATCATGCACAAATCAATACAGAAACTTCCAACGACCGATGTTTTCTTTGTCCTTGAAGCGTCAGGGTCAGAGGTTACTAGCACTTGTACCCAGTTGGAGAACAGCCTTTACCGCTGTCTCAGATTGATAACACTTTCATAGTCAGGAGCTTTCCATTTTCGTTGCGCTAGGAACAGAACCTCTCTCCTAGCTTTGTATAACCACCACATCACTTCTCAACTGACCTCAATCACACGATATAGAAACAAACAAACAATACACAAATAATGACATTCAGTTATCATAACACATAATTCTCCAACAGTAAGCATAGGACAAAGGGAATGCATTAATGCATAGATCTTCACCTCAGGTGAGGACTAGTCTTCTGAAAAGTTCATTAACGTGGACTGAGTGACTGATTTTCCAAAAACAGTCAATGAGGCCCTGCCTCCTAAGAAAGTCAAAAATCATGTCTGCTATAATAGGTGCTCCTATCTTAGCAAAATAAGTTTCCCATGCCCCTAAGACCGTTTCCAGCCATGCTATCATCTGCTGTCCATTCCCGTCGTTCCCTTTGATCTGCTGCTTCACTACCCTATTCATAGTCTTTAATCTTTTCCTAACTGGTCGTCGTCCGTCAGTGTCATTGAGGTTCAGGCAGCCGCCTGGTCCCCTCCCACGCTGATCAAGGTCTGGGGAGTCGCCCTCAGCATCATCTGAAGCATGGTGCAGGCACTCGCCAGCATCCCCAGTAGCACAGGTGTCCAGGCTTTGGACACCCCCAGGCTGGACCTCCAGACTGTCAACACTCTCTGCTTCGTTGGTTTCTGGTTCATTGGCATCTGGACAGCTTTCCACTGTCCCCTCGGTTTCAGGCACTGCCGGTAATGTCACTGGCTGTAACACTGGCATTGCCACTGGCTCTGGCAACACCACAGCATCTCCTCGTAGCTCCTCCTTCTCAGGTTCTCTGGGGACCTCGGCACCTGTTGGCACAACATCCTGCCTACTCTGTACATCCACCCCCCTGTCCACCACCCGTGGCCCTATTGGGGTAGGGATATGCCCAGACACCACTGGTGTACCCACTCTGATGTTGTTTCTCCAACAGACCCCACATTGACCTAAAGCATGGTCAATCTGTTCCATCAAATATGGACTCCAAAACCCATATTTCTTGGTGATCTTGCGTCTTACCTCCCCCCTAGCCACATGTGCTAATCCATGAGCTTCCTGTATTAACATGCCTAATAAATCTGAGGGTGCTACAACCAACCCCTCATGATTCCTCCATAGACCTGTGTCATCCTGACTTGCCCCCCTTGCTAGCCAAACGTTCTTGTCTAACGTAGTTACTCTACTCTGTAACATCAATAAATCCTCAAGTGTGACCATGCCCTGTAATTGCTTTTCATGTGTGACCAGAAGACCTTTACCTGCCTTGTCTGCTCCTGTAATGGCTTTGGCTGCATCTTCTGCAGCCCTGTTACCTTGTGTGACATGTGATGAGTCAGACCTGTGTGTGGCACACTTCACTATGGCTAATTCCTTTGGCTTCATCATGGCTTGTAACAGCTTCATGATCTGTGCGTGATGCTGTATAGGCGTACCATCAGTTCTCTTAAAACCCCGCCCCCTCCATACAGCTCCATTAAAATGACAAACATTATGTGCATAGGCAGAGTCGGTGTACACTGTCACTCTCCGTCCGGTTCCCAAGTTGCATGCTTCCGTGAGGGCAATCAATTCAGCCAACTGAGCCGAGCAAGGCTGAGGAACTGCCTCAGCCTGTTCTACAATAAACTTTGAATTCTGTGCTTTAACTAAGGAATACCCAGCGCACAACGTTTCTCCTACCCCGTAACAAGACCCATCAACCCAATATTCTATATCAGCTCCCTTTAAAGGCAAAGCTTGTAGGTCTGTTCTATGCTTAATCACTCTGGCTGTCGATGGAATCTGAACACCGGATGGCACCGTCACCTGACAGCCGTTAGGTGTGCATTTTACTGTACAGTTCAATTGGCATAGAGCATCTCTCCCTAGCAGCCCTGTTGGCGTGTGTTCTGACACAAGTGTTGACAGAGTTGCTCTCTGTCCCTTGTACTCTAAGTCTACAAGCTCAGTTGTAGGAATCAGCTGTTTAATTCCCTCAAATCCGATTGTCTTCACATATTCTCTAGACATAGGGAGGTGCGTGGCGCCTTCAGGCTTCTGTGTCACCACCAGCTGGCACCTCCCACTCGGATCTTCCGGGCACCCCTATAGGCCAGCTGCTGGGCCTCCGTAAGGGTTCATCACTCCTGGAGCAGGTGTAGTAGGGGGCCAATATCCTCCTCCTTGGCTCCCCCCTGCGCCCCCCTGGGGCCTGTTGCAGCAGGCACAGGCTAGATGTCCATTCTGGTCGCATTGGCATGGTTCTAGCATCTCCTTCCCTGCTGCTGTCCATCCCCCTGGTGGTGGTCCTTGGCCAGGCTGTGTGTACATCTGGTATGGAACCGCTTGCACCCCTGGTGGCCCTTGTGGGTATGGATACCCCCCTTGTGGCCCCTGTGGGTAGGACTGGTAAGTAGCAGGATACCCCCCTTGTGGCCCCTGTGAGTAGGACTGGTAAGTAGCAGTCTGCACTCCAGGTGGCTGTTGCTGTGGGGCTAAAGCCTGCACTCCCTCTATGTTCCTCTCGCTTTCAGTCAATTGCAAATGAGTCAATATTCTGAGGGATTCTTCGTCTCGTGCCTTCTGTATCTGAATGTTCTTTCGATATAACTCAACTTGATGAGCTACGTGGTCTATATAAACAGCTTTGTTCATGTGTCGTAGCCCCACCACTTCTGCTAGCTTATCCTTAACTGGGGTAGGAAGCCCTTCTTGTATTTTTTCCCTGATTATGGATTTTTCTAAGGGGTTATCTTCAGCGTCTTTCCCTGTCACACTTCTCCATTGAGAGTGCACACGGGCCACATAACCCCTGGGATTCTCATCCCCCCCCAGTGGCTTCACAATGATATTGTCTGGGTGAATGTGAGTAGGGTAGGTCTCTCTGATTGCTTTCCACAGCCTGCCTCTGTTTGCTGCGAAGAGCTCTGGATCATAAACTGATGTATTGATATATCTATGAAGTCCTGCCTTCATCAATATTTCCTGCATTGTATCCAATCCTGCAATAAAAGCTAAGAGTCTTTTCAGGTCTCCCATCGCGGCCTGCGTTCCTGTCAGTATCACGTCGACCTCTCGCGTCCACGAATGTCCTCCCTCTTGAAGAACTGGGAGTTTCTCGATCACTTCAGACAAATCTGTATGATGCCACGGATGATATTCCATCTTGTTACCCCGAATCAGCACTGGACAGTTCTTTAATGTATTTGATGACATTCGGTGACAATCTCCCTCTTTCTCCGGGCGTCTTCTCCCACCTTTCCTTTCGGCTGTGGCTATCATCTTCCTGACCTGCGCGTTGTAGCCTCCATCTGCATTGTCGTCATCACTTGAGTCTTCACTGCCATCTTCGCTGTCATCTTCCTCGTCACTCCTGTCGTCCCCTTTTCCCCTTGGCTCCTTCTTCTTCTTCTGGGAATGATCCTCCAGTGCCTTAGCATATGGAGGGGGACTGGAGGCAGGACACAGGTCTGGGGATGAAATGTTCAGTTTCTGTTCCAGTGTTCTGGCCAATTCTTTTTTCTTTTCCGGTTCCATCTGAGCTATTTTCTGTCCCTCTACCTTAAATAGATCTAAAATAGCTAACTCTAACTTGCGTTTCTCTGATCTAATCTTTCCTCTTTGATGTGCT
This sequence comes from Nansenia antarctica, assembly GCF_963989245.1. NCBI lineage: Eukaryota > Metazoa > Chordata > Actinopteri > Argentiniformes > Microstomatidae > Nansenia > Nansenia antarctica. The sequence continues at coordinate 2,177,399 of NC_137675.1, read as the reverse complement.
TTGTGCCCATTGATAAGTATCTCCAATGTTGCAATTAATTGTAAATTAAGGCTGCCCTCTTTCGGCCACGGCTGTTCAATGTATGCCCAACGGCTATTCCATTTCGTAGACATTTTGCTAATTTCCCTAACAAGAGGATTCATTTTTTCCACTACAGCCATAGGGGATAACGTAGCCAACATTCCACGATGTTCACTAATATCTTTTAACAGCTTCGTGGAATTCGACCCCATTCTACTTGCTCAATATGCTGACAATATTCTATATTAGATAAGGTGTACGCTTCTTACAACCCACCTTCCTATTGTCTTGTTTGCTAAACAAATGCTAGTCCAATATAACTGTATTAACCGTCCCCACAAAACCCTGCAACTCAGAATAACAGATTTGCCTCTTGTGTATGTCAGTGCAGTATTAACTTAAATCTAATAGCTGTGTAAGTACTTTATACTTAAATGTGTTTCCTAATTGTTTATGAATATGTGTCACTTGATTACTCATTCAATACTAATTACAGTTCTGGTCAACACAATTATTAAATCACAATGGCTGGTCACACCTAAGTATTCACTGATCCACAAAAACCCTTTTACTGCTCAACTATCAAATATGTACTATTCTGCTATTCCTTAATCAAACACTGTGGAAATGACCTAACTAAAATAAAATATGTAAATTACAAATATTAATTATAACCTGTAAAGAAATCGACTTGTTATTTGGAAAAGAATGAATGATTAATTATTAATTACAATCTGTAAAGAAATCGACTTGTTAATTGGAAAAGAATGAATGATTAATTATTAATTACAATCTGTAAAGAAATCGACTTGTTAAGTGAAAGGAATGAATGATTAGTTAGAATTATTCATTGACACTTCATTGATGTAAACCTGTGAAGTCAATTAGCTATTATCAACATATCATTAGATTGTCACAAAACAATTGATCAAAGTTTTGTGAAAACAGAGAAATAAAATGATCTGAATAATTAATTCAATCAATTTGTAATTAATTAAATTAATTAAATTAATGTAATACATTACAATCATTTATAACCATCTATTTATTAATGTATCGGACTGTTTCATCGACCTCAGCTGTATCTCCCTGAGGATTTAGTGTTTTAAAATGTATTGTCGTATTTCGTCCAGCAGGCGGCGCCAAGCAACCGACTTGCGTATCGATTGCGCATGCGCCAGCGCCTCCGTGTAAAAATGGAGTAGGGGAAGGAGGGGCTAGTCTTTGTCCTTCTGGGGGAAAAACCCGCTGTGGACTCCCAGATCAATCTTTACAACATAACATTGCTTTTCCACAATAATGCCATCTTCCACGACACAACAACTTCACGATTATCTTTCAATCCAGTTAGACTATTATTTATCTCATTCAAATATTCTACAATGTATTCACGTTTCCCACACAGAGATGGCCTCTGTGTGTGTCCTTCCACAAGGACAAAGAAAAATGGCGTCTAAGAATGGATTCTCTGACACAGTTCTGAAGAATCGATTTCTTAGTCTATAACAATAATGCTCTTTTCAATGCAATTTAACTATTAGTTACCAAACTAATTCTCATTCAACAATTTATATGCTTTTACACAGACACGCACGATATTCCAATACCATACAACCAAATCACATCAAACACTATATTTTACAAAAAACGGGCTTCAAAGTCCGGCTCTCACCACCCACCCATCAAAGATTATGAAAAGTATGTTTCTATTCCAACAAGATTACCATTACACAGATTCTTTTGACTATAACTTATCTGAGATTTACAGTCTATTTTAAACACACCAATCGACTAGAGAGCGATCTCTGCAAAAACCTACCTTCTTCGTTAGATTGAAGTTTGCAAAATACTGTAAATTAAGCTATATTATCTCCTGGCTGGCTCGCCATTACTGTCGTGTATTCTTATTGGTTATGAATCAAAGAACAGTTAGTTTAAGACAATTTAATCAGTTACAGGCAGATTTATACATTACATGCGTTCCCCATGGACCTCGGGTGGGAAGAGAACGCTCCCTCTCTCTCTCTCCCCGTTCCGCTCCAGAGGGGAGGGGCCAGCGTGTATGTGTGTCCCTGCCCAACCCCCAAAGGTCCCTGCTGGTCATCTGGTTGCCATAGAACCCTCATTGCTAGAGGGCATCATGTCCCTGCATGCCCCGGTATGTGTGTGTGTCTAAAACATACTACATATTCATACATAGATCATACATACTACAGAAATATACGACACATCTTATCATTCTAAACTCACGGTTTAGCAGACGCCCTTTATCCAAAGCAACCTTACAACATACAGTGTTTCCTCTATATGCATTTATTGGTGGCGGGCCGCCACGAAGGAATTTCCTCCGCCACTAATTGATTCAGTCCTCTGATTTCTACCTCCACCAGCCTCCCCTGCTGTTCATGCGGACCAGGGGGCATAATGCTCTGATATGCACAGCAGTAACCCTAAGCACAGTGCAGTGTAACAATGACCTAATAACACATGTTCATAACAAGTGTAATTACACAGTAATAAGAACACCTGGAGTGTTAAGAATCATTTTGAGGAATGTAATACAGATAACAAGGTGTCTATAGACTCTGTGGGATGTATGACCAGGTAATAATCCTAAATCATGTGCATTTTTCTTTGTTTTGGGGATTCTCGTGTGCAACCCTTTAAGGCCGATCTGAATCCATATGTGGGAAATAGCACTGATGATGGTCATCCCACACTAGCTACTACTAGAGAGATTGTACATACTCTATACTCACTATACCGGTATTCATATGTCTGATATCCACTAACAACTTTCTCAGAGAAGAGATACAAGCAACCAATGGATAAATGAATGAATGATTGGATTCTTCTGATTTCTGTATATATTTGTTGTCACTTTAGTATTTTACCTGGGTTTTTGTATGTGGAGGTATCTATGTATCTATTTACGTATGTTTGTATTTATTTGTTTATTTATTTACCAGTTTTTTGTATGTGGATGTATCTATTTACGTATGTTTGTATTTATTTGTTTATTTATTTACCGATTTTTTTGTATGTGGATGTATCTATTTACGTACTATGTTTGTATTTATTTGTTTATTTATTTGGGTAGTGTAATAATGTTGTAATGTTAGCTCTGCTTAGGAAAGAAGAAACACCTTGCAATAGTGTGAAGGTTTGTTTACAGTTTGGTTTATAGATTTGTTTACTTTTTGTTTTAAAAACATAGCAACTTGAACAGACATCACTAATTTAAGATTACAGCAAATATGATTAGCTTCAAGCTAATTTCTCACATTGATGATGCGTGTGCTGGATTTGCACTTAACTTGCACTGTAGGCTTAGGTCTCTGATGTGAAGCCTATCTGACCAACAACTAATTATGTCATGTTGACCTCTGGAGGAGCCATGTTATCCTTCCATAGACACCTACAGTACCAAGACGTATGAGTCAATCTACTCAAAAAAGATAATCTCCTTGTTCTCGTCTTGTTGGATGAAGAGACCTGAAATAATTGTTTTAACAGTTTTACCAGTTTTAACCCTAACCCTAACATTTTAAAGGTTTAATCAGCAACACGAATTCGGAAGTCATTCTGAAAGAATTCTCTACAGCTATACCAACATCTCAGCCACAACATTCCCATGAAAATGATACACCATAAATCGAACAAAGAAATGTCATGTTATGTTTTGTTTGCATAATTCCATCACAGCTGCCTTGTTTTTATTTTATTTTGTTTTTACATTTGTATCCAAATAGTATGTAGGCTGCTGTACTTCTAAAATGCCTTGGATGTTTTTAATATTGTTTCATTCTTTGTTACATGCCGTCATTGCCGTGTCCTAGTAATGGGTGCATTATATCCTCTGAACACACACACACACACACACACATACACACACTCACTCACTCACTCACACACACACACACACACACACACACACACACACACAAACACACGTGTTGCGAATGTAATCTTGAATGTCGTCTTACTTCAGCTTTGATCGCCCCACCCCACAGCGTGTACATGGTAGAGCAGAACAGACACTCACCAGGGGAGGCTGGTGGAGGTAGAAATACCTCATTCCGTTCCCAAGCTTTACAATGAGCCCGTCCTCCTATTTCTACCTCTACCAGCCTCCCCTGAAACCTACGACAGAGACTGCTGCTTCGTCCCAAAGCTCCACCCTCTTCCTAAAGTGTGTCTAAACCAGTCCATTCCTCTAGACCAGTCCATTCCTCTAGACCAGTCCATTCCTCTAGACCAGTCCATTCCTCTAGACCAGTCCATTCCTGTCTAGACCAGTCCATTCCTCTAGACCAGTCCATTCCTCTAGACCAGTCCATTCCTCTAGACCAGTCCATTCCTGTCTAGACCAGTCCATTCCTGTCTAGACCAGTCCATTCCTGTCTAGACCAGTCCATTCCTGTCTAGACCAGTCCATTCCTCTAGACCAGTCCATTCCTCTAGACCAGTCCATTCCTCTAGACCAGTCCATTCCTCTAGACCAGCCCATTCCTCTAGACCAGTCCATTCCTGTCTAGACCAGTCCATTCCTGTCTAGACCAGTCCATTCCTGTCTAGACCAGTCCATTCCTGTCTAGACCAGTCCATTCCTCTAGACCAGTCCATTCCTCTAGACCAGTCCATTCCTCTAGACCAGTCCATTCCTCTAGACCAGCCCATTCCTCTAGACCAGTCCATTCCTGTCTAGACCAGTCCATTCCTCTAGACCAGGGGTCGGCAATTAGGTTTGGCCTCGGGCCAATTTTTTTTTGAGCCACTAGATGGCGGGCCCGAACATAATCAAAGGCTAATTTAAGTAATTGATTGTTTAAAAATGTGACACGTTCTAATGCTTTGACTTTTCTTTCGACTGTACACATCGCTAGTCAACTAACACAGCTTGTTTTGTGAACCTGCTAACAATGTAAAGTAGTGTTCTAGTTAACTAGGTAGCTGTCCAATCCATTATGTTGCAGTATTTTGGCTTGACTAGCGAGTTTGTGTTGTGATTCTCAACAACGTTGAAACGTAGTTTCACACTTTTCCATATTTTTGAATAATAAATGTGTGGACTGACGATGTAGCGTAGCCTAACTTATTCTAATAATTATGTAACATAGTTTCATTCTGATAATTATTCCCCCCTCCTCCCAGACAAGGTCACATTATTATTATTGGATTGGTTGTTTGCGTGCCGGGTGAAAACATTTAACCTGCTAGCAAGAGAAACATAATGTCACTCTCCAAAGGTCTAAAGAGGAAAGTTGACGGTGGAAACAGGGCATTTAAAGAGGAATGGATAGCGAACTATACGTTCATCCTACCTGGTTTCATCAATGCAAAGCCGTTGTGAGAGACATTTTCCGTGCTCACAATGTTCCCTTTCTATACGCGAGTCGTCCTTTTCGTCAATGAATGCGATAAAGACGCACGAGAGGAATCGATGGATGCATAAAAACCTTGAGAACTGCCTGTGGATTAAAGTGACGTCAATATCACCAGATATCAAGCAAATACTGACCGATGGGAGATGCTTTTTGTTTGCGCCGATTTTGTTTTCAATGTTTTTCAGAAAATTAAACAGAATTTGCGTTGTTACTGTTCATATGTGTGTTGCAGTCACATATACGTAAACATTACGTTTGAATGGCTTACTGAGCTCGTGTTATTTTGTTCAAACCACACACGGTATGTCGGCTATTTCAGCACCGTGACGCGTTGTCCACCTGCTTATGATTCACTCTGAGGGGTTCAGCGTCAGTGCGCTTCGGTGCACCTTGCTGCCTGATTGTCTGTCCCTGTGTCATTCACTCTCAACATGGATAAAAGTACAATAAGCATTATTCAGGTGGAGTTCGATTCTCTATTCGGACATTATAGGCGCTATATGTGGGACTGTCGGTCCGATATTATTATAAAAAAATAAAAAATAAAAAGTGGATTCTCAAAATAATCTGCTGGGCCAAATATTATTGGTGACGGGCCAGCAATGGCCCACGGGCCGCCTATTGCCGACCCCTGCTCTAGACCAGTCCATTCCTCTAGACCAGTCCATTCCTCTAGACCAGTCCATTCCTGTCTAGACCAGTCCATTCCTCTAGACCAGTCCATTCCTCTAGACCAGTCCATTCCTCTAGACCAGTCCATTCCTGTCTAGACCAGTCAATTCCTCTAAACCAGCCCAGTTCAGGGGGGGGTCCACACTTACTTCAGGAAAAGGTGGATAATTAGGACACAGCCAGAGGTCTGAGTTAGGACGATGAATGGCTTAATGGTGATACATCACATACACCACAGTTTGGCTACTTTCTGTACACTTCTACTTACTTTAGCTGTAAAGTGCTGCAATGTTTTACCAACATGCTGTAACGCGTTCTGAAGCTGTACTGAAAAACGTTGGATCCTTGTTTCCATCACTGCGGTTCCGTCCACGATTGTTTTGGTTTATTGAGAAAGGTCCGTCTTCTTCTGGAACTAACGCTTGCCAGCATGTTTTGAGCGGCCATATGCCATGAATATAGCTTTGACTTATGTAGCCAAACTGTGTAGTAAGACACTCGACTCCATGGACCCATGGACCACTGTATAATAAACTTTGTATATCATAACATTTGTGTTGGTTTTATGGTTTGGAAGTTTGACTGAAAGCAGGGATAGTTGAGGACAGAGTTGAGGTTTGTTTGTCCTGGTCTGGATCACAATCCTACACATCTCCTGGGCCCAGTATTTAAAAACTTTTTAGATCAGCATGATCCAGATTCTCCTTTTCTATCCAGAATCAAATAGAGCTGGTGGATTTTCCCTATGCTACAAAAACATCTGCCACTAGAGCTGTTCCTGGATTGTGATATATTCTGATAAGCTATGAGAACTGGATGAATTTGGGATGACAACTCTTCAACATGCCACTTTCACACATTTTTTGACCACATCATGTGAATGTACAACATTTATGTAAATAATGAGCCCAAGAATCACCGATGCCGTATAATACATACGTGTATTTGTGTGCCTTTTCTAAAGCCATTATCCCCGATTGGATTTTTGATTTGATTTTTAATAGAAAAAACACTTATTTCCAAAGTGGTGAAATAAAACAAAACATCACACACTATAAAACAGCATATAAACAGCATATAAACAGCATAAAAAAACACAAACACAGGGTTTCATCCTTCTGAGGAGAGGGGGGGAGCGGACAGGAAGGAGACGCACAACTAGTCTAGCGCAATGATGTCATCGTCATCGCTTGCGGCTTGGTCCACACGTTGGCGCTTGGCGGAAGCCTCGCCTGTCTCTGCGTCGTGGAGCTTCCTCTTATGGCTGCCGGTTTCCGTGGCGACGTCCATAGTGCTGGAGGAGGGTTCCTCATCAGAATCAACGATGAGAACGTAGTCCTGCTCCACGGGGGCTGCGGGGTGGGAGAAAGGAAAGAGCAAACAGATTCAGATGAGTCGCCCACATTTACCCATTCAAGATCCTTCAAGATCCTTATACGTCATCAGTAGCTACCAGTGGCGGCTGGTGATAAAATGTTTGGGTGGGGCACAATGACGATGTATGACACTCTACAAAGCAAATGCAACCTTTAATGTTTCTCTATTGAGAAGACTTGATGAACAGGGCTGGATTAAATGGATAGATTATACGAGGCAGACTTTATTTTTTGGGCCCTACACACACATTTTGATTTGTGACAGGGTCTGGTTAAAAAGTCCTCAAGTAGGGCAATGTCATTTTTCAGTTTTTTCCAGATTATAAATTATGGATCCGTAAAATGTTGGGTGAGGGCTGGATCTGTGTTCAAGATATGCAAGATATGCCAATATTTCAGGATAGTGTTCTTAACAATTTGAGCCTGAGGAGTGTAAGTGGTGATTAGTATTTTGTATTCATCCAGGTTTTCTTTTTCCACCACTCTGCAGAAGGTTTGGATGGAGGGATTTATACAGACGGGACTAAAAATGTGTTCCTTTTTCTAAACACAGGTTTGTTAGACCCTTGTGTTTCAGAATGACCATTATGCTTCGGTTTAATTTAGGCAGTTTGATGTTCTTTACTCCTCTCTACCGTGGCCCTCTAGTGGACAGGAGGCCCTAGGCATGTGCATAGAATGCCTATGCCTGTACTGTACCTGGACTGTATTAATGACAATAAAGACCATTCATTCATTCATTCATAATACTGTTTTATACTCAATACAAAATAAAATAATATATTTAGATGTCTTTAAACCGCACTCTATGGGAACACCAACAAACTGCAACTGCCCTTCAAATCCTTGGAGGAGGAATTCAAGGTGACAAGAGCCAGAGAAGTGGTTCAGTACAGGGACTCAAGTGATCCGAAGGTGGCTAATGCAGGGATCCAAGTGAGGACTGGCAGGAAGTGGAGGGCAGAGGAAGCTGTTCAAGAGGCAGAGGCGAGGCTGCGTCACAGGAGCTTGGTGGGAGTGGTCACACGAGGTCGAGCTGGGCTTGGATCCTTTCCAACTCCCCAAATGAACACCAGGGGGAAGGAAAAGCGCCGCCTTGTTCAGGAGGAGGTGAGAGCAGCAGTGGAGGAGACAAGAACCTGCAAGGCAGTGGGAATGAAGCAACAGGGAGCTTGGACGAGATGGGAGAATGCAATTGAGAGGAAGGTGACCTGGGCTGAGCTTTGGAAAGCTGAGCCTCACCGCATCAAATTCCTCATCCAGGCAGTCTATGATGTGCTTCCAAGCCCGTCAAATCTGCACACATGGGGCATAGCAGAGACACCAGCATGCCAACTGTGTTCCAAGCGAGGAACCCTGGAACACATCCTCAGCTGCTGTACAAGGGCCCTTGGAGATGGACGGTACAGGTGGAGGCATGACCAAGTCCTGAAGACCATTGCTGAAGCCATCAGTGCAGGACTTGTGTGGGCAAAGCAGTTCCGACCCTCCAAGAAAACCATCGCCTTTGTCAGAGCTGGGGAGCAGCCAACCCCTGCCAGGAAAACATCTGCAGGCATCTTGACCTCTGCAAGAGACTGGCAGCTGTTGGTTGACCTTGAACATCAGCTGAAGTTCCCCAGCCACATTGCAGTCACCACCCTGCGACCAGACATTGTTCTCTTTTCTGAGTCCACTAGGCAAGCAGTGCTGCTGGAACTGACAGTCCCGTGGGAAGACCGCTTGGAAGAAGCCTTTGAGAGGAAGCTCTCCAAGTACGCGGGACTGGTCAGTGACTGCCAGCAGGCTGGGTGGAGAGCGAGGTGTTTCCCAGTAGAGGTTGGTTGCAGAGGATTTGCAGCCCGTTCCTTGGCCAGAGCCTTCAGCAGTTTGGGCATCGATGGAGAGAGAAAGAGGAGAGCCATCCGCAGTACCACCAATGCGGCAGAGAGAGCCTCTAGATGGCTGTGGCTCAAAAGAGGAGAGCCATGGAGTCATGGTAGCTAGTTAGCCATCTGGACACAAGCTGGGGTCTGATCAGCCCCGGCTGGGTCACCTGGAGGAGGGTGTATGATGTTGAAAGACCCGAAACGCCCGATGATTCCAGGAACATCACTGAAGATGTGTCCAGAGGCATCAGTAGATGTATGTACACAGTAAAAGGCCAAACTGATTGCATCACTTATTAAGCCACTATCACTATAACAATACAGAATAAAATATATACATGTCTTTAAAAGAACAAACTGATTACTTATTAAGCCACTATCACTTATATTCTCCTTCTTGGCACCACGTCCCATAAGGCTTCCCGTCACTACTCAGGGTTTTTCCTGGCTCAAAATGAGGCGGAGGTGGTACCAGTGGTGTTTGACATCGGGGGGGACCCATGAAGCAGGGCTGTCTGGGGGTCCTTAAACATCAAACACTTAATTTCTTGCATTCTGGTGAATTGATATGCACCAATTTGTGCCCTTTCTCCATCAATTTATGGTGGAAATGTCATTATATGTAAAGGAAAAAACAATATTCAGGCACCAGATGACCATTCAAAATATAATGTAATATAATGCAATATAAGGCTCTCAGGAATTCTGTACTTATGTATTCTCCTTGAGCAGTCAACATCAACTATCAGCTGTTTCGCTAGCAAACACGAAAGCTAACTTATTTGTGAAACAGCGCCCCCGCCACCACGTCGGCGCAATGCCGCAATTGCAGTTAGAAATGCTTGTAGAAAATACAACCGTCAAAGTTTTGTTGAGAGCTGGAGGCTATGGCAAGCCGTTTTAACATTTATTAGCTACAATGGATATTCATTACTGATATCTGCAACATCATTTTGCCTAGTCAAAACTCAAATTCAAGATATCTTTAATTATATTTTGACTAATCGAAACTCACATTTTAGATATCTGTAATTATATTTTGACTAGTAAGATTCAAATGTATTTTGCCATTCAAGTGTATGGGGTTTGTCATTACAGATATCTACAATTCAGTTGTAGATATCAGCTATTCACATTGCCGATATCTGCAACTGAATTATGACTAGTTGTAATTACAGTTTCAGATATCTACGGTTTCATTCTGACTAGTCATAATTCCAGTTCAAGATATCTTTAATTCCCATTAATTCAAGATATCTACATTGTCCTTTAAGATATCTTAAATTAAGTTGAAGATATCTTGAATGAAGTTGTAGATATCTCAAACTGGAATTAGGAATAGTCGTAATTTAATTGTAGATATCTATTATAAAGTTATAGATATCTTGAAATTCATTTTAATGATTGATATCTCAAATTGGTGATGTCTTTAACTTTCATTCTGCCTAGTCGAAATGTTATTACAGATATCTTAAATTAGAGTTTAGACTAGGCGAAATGACGTTTCAGATATGTCTGTTGTTGTCAGAAAACGCGGGAGCAGCTTCCTCAAGTGTGTCTGGAGACAACACATCTGCAATGCGCTGTAGATTTGTAGTACAAGCATCTAGTGAACGAATCTCACGTTCACCACAAATCCCTTGATGATATATTCTCTCCATTTCATGGCATGTTCGCGCTATCCTCCACCACAGCAACCGCCATTGCTTCTGCCAACACTCATCAAATGCTTTGCTGCTCCCGCCAATATCATGAGATACCTCGCATCATGAGCATCGTCATGCAATACAATTCGGACTAGTCATAATGACGTTTGAGATATCTGCAACTATTATTTTGACTAGTCAAAACTCAATTACAGATATCTGCAATGTCATTTAAGGATGTGTGACGAGTTGAGTGTCGTTTTCGGTGACATCACTGCTGACGGCTTTGACGGAGGCGGCCGCCTCATAGTTCTCTATGCAGGAAAAACCCTGCTACTCTCCTCTCCATGCCCAGCGCCATTTATTCCTTACTCCCCGTTCTAGTATAGCTGTGTCTTCGCCAGGTTTAAGAAACTTGGCTTCCATTTTAATAGACTCTTACTAAAGTTAGCGAGATAGCGGGCTGCTAAAAGCGAACGTCTCTACAAGCTAACATTACACTCATTCAACTTCTTAAGGCCCGCCCCACTACTCTGCCTCCGATTGGCTAGCAATGTGATACCATTGGTAGGCGGAACTGTCTCTTTGCTGAAGATGACTCTTTAAATTACGATGTAAAATAGCATGTGATTTTTTATTTATTTTTTGCTCAAAATTCCCTCGCGCCGGAAATCCGGCACCGTGCCGGAGAACTTTAAGCCCTGCTCTTCTGAGAAAACACAAACGCGCGCACACACACACACACACACACACACACACACACACACACACACACACACACACACACACACACACACACACACACACACACACACACACACGCCACCTTGAAACAAGACTCACCCTGTCCTTAGAGCATGCGCAGAGCTTCTGAGGTGTCCTCAAAGTTCCAATCATGCCGGAGCAGCAAGTCCCTCAGGTTCTGTAGCAGGAACACACACGCTAGCTGAACAACACCAACAACAACAACAACAACAACAACCACAACAACAACAACCACAACCACAACAAACAGATAGAATTTTACCTTGTATTTGTACAGTTATACTACAGTATGTCAGCGCCCCCCGCTCCCCCTGCCCCCCACAGCCTTCTGTCACGTCTTAAACCCTCCACCTGTGCCCTTGGTATCCTGCCAACAAGCTTATTAAAAAGCATTTTTAGCTGCGTGTCAAGCAAACTAATACAAATTATCCCTGGAATCCTGAAAACTGCAGTTACCAAGCCCTTACTAAAACAGAACGGCCCAGACCCATTTGTACTAAACAACTACATATCATATAAACAGACCCATATCAAACCATTCCTCTACAGGAAAAATAACTGAAAAGAATTGCCCACGATCAACGTAGCAATTATTTGACCCAAAATTATGATTTTCATTCTACATAGCACTGAAACGGTTTTGGTACTATTAGACCTTAGCGCTGCCTTTAACACTGTCGACCAAGACATTCTAATAGATATAATAAAAACCTGGGTAGGACTTTCGGTCACTGCCTTAAACTGCTTTAGATCCAACCTACGGGACAGAAGCGACCATGTCTCCATTGACATGTGGGGTTCCCCAAGGATCAATCCTTGGCCCCCTTCTATTCAATCTCTACATGTTTCCATTGGAACACTTCATAAAATAGAACAGAATTGCCTACCACAACTATGCGGACGACACTCAAATCTATATAGCCCTCTCACAAAAAGACTATAGTCCCATCGACAATCTCTGTAATTGCATTGAGCAAATAAACGCCTGGATGACACAAAACTTCCTCCAGCTAAACAAGGACAAAACAGAGATTGTATTCGGGGCAGCTGACAAAAGATCGAAAGTCAGTGCAAAATTTGAAATCACAAAATGGTCTTGGACCAAAATACATATCAGATCTCCTCCCACCCTATATTCCCGCAAGGTCCCTAAGGTCAGCTGAGACTAATCAGCTAATAATTCCAAGAGTGAAAACAAAACACGGTGCAGCAGCTTTCAGTCACGCTGCTGCATGCTCCTGGAACAAACTCCCTGAAGAAGTCAAACATCATTTCTATTATCTTATTCATTATCTTATTAAATGTTTCTCTATATATATATAATAATAATAATAATTCATTACATTTACGTGTACCGTATATAGCGCTTTTCCGAGGCTCAAAGACGCTGACAATATGGGAGAAACGGAAAACACAGAAACAACAAGCAACAGATAACATGGGCACGTGGGGGGGGGGGGGGGGCGGTAGGGACAGGGGAGATGGTTAGGGGTAGGGGAGGCTGTATGCATGTCAGGGGCAGGGTTTCCGTTAGAAAAAATTGGCGCCGGTCAACGTGTCCGGGAAGATTTCAATTTACCGGACAAACGTGAGATATTCCGGTCATCATATTCAAATATAATATAGCTGTTTGTCGCGGTGATTACTGTTGTGTAGCCTATATATGCCGTTTAATGTCTATTTCTCATCCGATACGATTAGATGCGAGCTATATAATAAATATAATAGGCTTTCATGATTCGCATGCGCTATGCCATATGTGGGGGGGGTAGTGGTGGTCTAGTGGATAGTGAGTTGGACTTGGGATCGAAAGGTTGTGAGTTCAAATCCCGCCTGAAGCCACACCACTACTAGTGTGCCCTTGGGTAAGGCACTTAGCCCTCAGTTACTCCAGGGGGAATGTCCCTGTAATTCGTAATTGTAAGTCGCTTTGGATAAAAGCGTCTGCTAAATGGCAAAATTAATTAATTAATTAATTATATGTCCAGCGCTGAACGCGCGCCACACTGGGAACTGAACAGACTGCATCGATCAATGAACGGACTCCACATTACGTTAACTGAAGTCTGTTAAATTGTTTGGGATTAATGGGATTAACTATTTTCTCTTTTCAGTTTTACCCTTTTTTATCAATAAAACAACGTCATTTCTATAACCAGGTCTCGCTGGTTGGGAAGGCATTTAGTTTAGCTGCCTGTCAAATCATACTTAATCGGACTCGGGAGTATGACAATGAGGAGAACATAACTGTTTATTGAGAAACGATTGATAGGCAGGCTGGGATACGTATATAAAGAAATACCACAATGTCTAGATTTATAACATTTTATTGAAAAGTGCAACATTCTCATATTCGTTGCTCCTCTCGTGAATCCGTTATTCCTCCCCGATTTTTTGCACGGTGAGCAGAACATTTTTCCTTCCCCATCTAACGCTGTTTCGCGGAGTCATCATCATGCCGGCGTTAAATCATATAATAATAAAATAAATATATAGCCTGTAGTATATTGCTATGTTTAGCATAGATCTGGGATTGATTGCTATTGCCTCCGTAGCATTACATCTTGGTCTAGTTGTCGTTGAACGTTGCTCCAGAGACCCGAGTATTATTAATATAAAGTGTATCTTGTAAGTTAGAGAACAAGACACAACATATATATATTCGTCTTTTTTAATATAGAAGGAATCAGAATGTGACAATTAAACTTTAGCGAATTGTATTCAAATTGTGCTTAGAGGGAATTATTTTCACCGGACATTATGACCGAAGAGGTTTAAATATGTCGGACTTCAACATATTTTACCGGACAAAGACCGGTAATTACCGGTTGACGGAAACCCTGGTCAGGGGGGTGACTGGGTTAGGGGAGATGGGTAGGGGTAGGGAAGGTTGTATGCGTGTCCAGGGGGGGGGGGGGGGGGGGGGGGGGTTGGCCGGGATGGGGGAGATAGCTAGGGGTAGGGGAGGCTGTAGGCATGGGAGAACAGGTAGGTTTTGAGGTGGGATTTAAAAGTGAGGAGTGAGGGTGAGTCTCTGATATACGTGTATATATATATATATATAGTGTGTCCTTGAGTAAGACCTGGGAACACCACCACTAGTGTGTCCTTGAGTAAGACCTGGGAACACCACCACTAGTGTTTCCTTGAGTAAGACCTGGGAACACCACCACTAGTGTGTCCTTGAGTAAGACCTGGGAACACCACCACTAGTGTGTCCTTGAGTAAGACCTGGGAACACCGCCACTAGTGTGTCCTTGAGTAAGACCTGGGAACACCACCACTAGTGTGTCCTTGAGTAAGACCTGGGAACACCACCACTAGTGTGTCCTTGAGTAAGACCTGAGAACACCGCCACTAGTGTGTCCTTGAGTAAGACCTGGGAACACCACCACTAGTGTGTCCTTGAGTAAGACCTGGGAACACCGCCACTAGTGTGTCCTTGAGTAAGACCTGGGAACACCACCACTAGTGTGTCCTTGAGTAAGACCTGGGAACACCACCACTAGTGTCCTTGAGTAAGACCTGGGAACACCACCACTAGTGTGTCCTTGAGTAAGACCTGGGAACACCACCACTAGTGTCCTTGAGTAAGACCTGGGAACACCACCACTAGTGTGTCCTTGAGTAAGACCTGGGAACACCGCCACTAGTGTGTCCTTGAGTAAGACCTGGGAACACCACCACTAGTGTGTCCTTGAGTAAGACCTGGGAACACCACCACGTGTGTCCTTGAGTAAGACCTGGGAACACCGCCACTAGTGTGTCCTTGAGTAAGACCTGGGAACACCACCACTAGTGTGTCCTTGAGTAAGACCTGGGAACACCACCACTAGTGTGTCCTTGAGTAAGACCTGGGAACACCGCCACTAGTGTGTTGTTGAGTAAAACCTGGGAACACCACCACTAGTGTGCTCTTGAGTAAGGCACTCAGCAGCTAAATGACTCCAGGGAGAACGTCCCTGCAATCAGTAACTGTGAGTCACTGTGGATGGAAGCGTCTGCTAAACGGTTAGAATATAAATGTAGGGGGTGAGGTGGTGGTGTGTGTGTGTGGGGGGGGGGGGGTGGATGACATCCTAGCCACAGTGGGAGGGGCCAAGCAGCAGAGGCGTCCTACGTCTTTGAGCTGGCCAGGGAACCTCTTCAGCAGCCTCTTCACCATGTCCTCCTGAATCCTAAAGCTGGGCTCCGGTCCCTCGTCCTCCGAGTCATCTGTCTGGGGGGGGGGGACAGAGAACACACTCATCCCTCTGATAGAGACAGAGAACAGAGAAGAGAGGAGAGAGAAGAGAGGAGAGAGAAGAGAAGAGAGAAGAGGAGAGAAGAGAAGTGAGGAGAGAAGAAAGAAGAGAAGAGAGAAGAGAAGAGAGGAGAGAAGAGAGGAGAGAGAAGAGAAGAAAGAAGAGAAGAGAAGAGAGGAGAGAAGAGAGGAGAGAAGAGTGGGCTGGTGGTAACCGGTTTTATTTTTGAGACATGGAAGGTAGGATGGATTCGCATGGAGCGGGGCAACCAGAGGCGAACAGCAGAGCGGGTGATAATTCTGCTGATGGGGAAGGGTCCGATGTACCTGGGGGCTAGCTTGCGAGACTCTACTTTGAGGGGTAGGTCTCGGGTGGAGAGCCAGACCTTCTGTCCAACCTGGTAGCGGGACACGATGGCGGTCAGCTTGGCGTTTATACCTGGCCACAGAGCGGACCAGGGTAGTCCGTGCCTTCCTCCAGGTCTGGCGACAACGGCGAATGAAGTGTTGGGCCGAGGGTACCCCGACCTCTACCTCCTGGTCAGGAAAGAGAGGGGGTTGGTATCCGAGGGCACACTGGAAGGGGGAGAGGAGCGTGGAGGAGTTGGGAAGGGAATTGTGGGCATACTCCACCCAGGGTAATTGTTGACTCCAGGTAGTAGGATTGGAGGAGGACAGGCAGCGCAGGGCGGTCTCCAGGTCTTGGTTGGCCCGCTCTGACTGTCCATTGGACTGGGGGTGGAAGCCCGATGACAGGCTGAGGGTGGATCCAATGAGGGCACAGAACGCCTTCCAAAACTGTGAGGTGAATTGTGGACCCCGGTCCAATACGATGTCTGATGGTAGTCCGTGGATGCGGAAGACGTGCAGGACCATCATCTGAGCCGTCTCTTTTGCCGAGGGCAAGCCAGGCAGCGGAATAAAATGAGCAGCCTTGGAAAAGCGATCTACCACCGTCAGGATGGTGGTATTTCCCTCGGACGGTGGTAGTCCGGTGACGAAATCCATCGATATATGGGACCAGGGGCGACGGGGGACCGGCAGGGGCTGAAGGAGACCAGTGGGAGGCCGGTGCAGGTTCTTGTTCTGGGCGCAGACGGGGCAGGCCGAGACGAACTCCCGGGTATCCCCCCCCCCATCGTTGGCCACCAGAAGTGTTGCCGTAGGAAGGCCAAGGTGCGGTTTACCCCCGGGTGGCAGGTCAGGCGATTGCTGTGGCCCCACTGTAGGACCTGGGAGCGAACAGCGTCAGGAACGAACAGGCGGTTCTCTGGGCCGTTGCCAGGATCAGCCTGGTCAAGCTGTGCACGGCGCACCAGAGACTGGATCTCCCAAGTAACCGCTGCGACATGGCAAGTGGGAGATAGGATAGGTTCCGGGTCTGAGCAGGTCTCGTCCCCCGTGAACTGACGGGAAAGCGTCAGGCTTGATGTTGCGGGACCCAGGACGGTAGGTAAGACTGAAATTGAAGCGCCCGAAGAAGAGAGCCCATCTGGCTTGCCGGGAGTTCAACCGTTTGGCAGACTGAATATAGGACAGGTTCTTATGGTCCGTCCAAACAATGAAAGGGACGACCGCACCCTCCAGCCAATGACGCCACTCTTCCAGAGCCAGTTTAACTGCCAACAACTCCCGGTTTCCCACATCATAGTTCTTCTCTGCGGGGGAGAAACAGCGAGAGAAGAAAGCACAGGGATGCATCTTGCTGTCAGCCTTGGGTCTCTGAGAGAGAACAGCTCCCGCACCTGTGTCCGAAGCGTCCACCTCCACAACGAACTGTAGGTCAGGGTCCGGCTGGATTAGGACAGGGGCGGAAAGGTTAAGGTTCTTAAAGGCTCTCTCAGCCTCCTCAGTCCACCGAAAGGATACAGCGGTTGAGGTGAGGGCTGTGAGAGGGGCAGCGATGCGGCTATAGTCCCGGATAAAGCGCCTGTAAAAGTTGGCGAAGCCCAGGAACCGCTGCAACTGCTTCAGAGTGGTTGGGGCGGGCCAAAGAGTAACCGCGGTGACCTTGGTGGGGTCCATCTGAACCTCGCCCTGGGCAATAATGTAGCCCAGGAATGAATGAATGAATGAATGAATGGTCTTTATTGTCATTGCTATAGTACAGGTACCAAACAACGACATTTAGGAGGGGTGGCTCCCCTGGTGCTAGGAAAGAAAAAAAAAACTAAAAAAAACACAAGAAGGGAAGGAGCTGGTTTACATAAATAAAGGCTATGTACACTATCCACTATACTATACTGTACAGATAGACGACTAGGGTTGTCATATTGCACATAGTGTTATTGCACATTCATTTGAAGTGTCGCAGTTTGCAGGCTAGAAATGTACATATTTGTGCCTCAGCACTACACCTGATTTTTTCAGTCCAGCAGCTGCCATCAATCCGTCCAGACTGTCCAGGGCCCAGAACCTAGGTCTTTGCTGTGTTCAGGGCCTGGATGGCCCTGGGGTAGAAGCTGTGCTTCAGTCTGTTTGTCCTTGCGGCCATGGTCCTGTACCGCCTTTTCGAGGGCAGCCGGGCAAAGTGTTCGTACCCAGGGTGGGTTGGGTCTCTGGAGATCTTGGAGGCCTTCCTGAGACAGCGTGTGTTGTACAGCTCTTCCAAAGAGGGGAGGGGGGCGCCGGTGATCTTCTGGGCTGTTCTCACGACTCTCTGTAGCGCATTTCTCTCCGCGGTTGTGCAGCTGGAGAACCAGTTGCAGATGCCGTAGGTGAGGATGCTCTCCACTGCGCCGCGGTAGTAGGCCACCATTATCTCCTGCTTGATGTGTTCCTTCCTGAGGACTCTCAGGAAGTAGAGCCGCTGTTGTGCCTTCTTGATGGTGGCTGTTGTGTTGTTCTTCCAGGACAGGTCATCCTGTATGTGCACCCCCAGGAATCGGAGGGCTGAGACTCTCTCCACGCTCTCTCCGTCGATGAGCAGGGGCTGGATCTCGGACTTTTTCCTCCTGAAGTCCACAATGATTTCCTGGGTCTTTGACTTGTTCAGCAGCAGGTTGTTAACCTTGCACAGCTTGCTCAGTTGCTCTACCTCATCCCTGTACGCCGCCTCATCCCCCCCCCGAGATGCAGCCCACCACGGTGGTGTCGTCTGCAAACTTTACGATGGAGTTGCTGGGGTGGACGGGGGTGAAGTCGTAGGTGTAGAGGTTGTAGAGGATGGGGCTTAGCACGCAGCCCTGGGGGGACCCAGTGCTGAGTCTGAGGGCTGTGGAGGTGTGGGAGCCCACCCGCACCCTCTGGGGGCGGTCGGTCAGGAAGTCCTTGATCCATGCACATATGGGGCCCTATTATGCACTTCATCAATAAGACGAGGCGGTAGATCTAAACTTAAGACGTGGAGGCGTGGTCAAGGCCACTTTGCTATTATGCGTGCGGTAGTGGGCGCCTAAAACCCGGCGCTAAGCAAAGAAATTAGTCATGGGTGTGTTTTGGCCGTCTTCTCAATCAACCCAATCAGCGTGCCAGGTGCCATTCCCTTTAAGAACCCGCTGCGTTGAGTCATTAGCGCTATGCTATTATGGAAGTCCTAAGAAGGAGGTCAGCACGCTTCTCTGCCTCTCCCTTCTGAAATAAAGCATTTATACTGTCGTCTTGCCGTGGAGCCACGTGCGTGTTCATGTGTGCCCACATGCATGCGCAAACCGCGGAGGCGCGCTCGTGTTTCAAAACGTGCATGAAGTCTAAACTTAAGAACTTTTCAAACCACTTCTTAGCGCTAGGAGCAAAGTCAGATCGCATAATAGCAGGGGCGCCTAGTGCACTTCATTAACATATGAACACTCCCACAATGAGCAATATATGCACGGGAGTTTTACGTCTTATGTGTGGGCGCCTATCGACACCTGCATAATAGCAGTAGCGCGTATGAAGCGCATAATAAGGGTGGCGGTAGGTCTTAACCTGGCGGTGCGTCTTAATTAAGACTTAAGACGGCAAGTTAAGAAGTGCATAATAGGGCCCATAGAGTGTGATAGTCCCAGGTCTAGTAGTTTGGTCACTAGCCTGTCTGAAAGGATGGTGTTGAAGGCAGAGCTGAAGTCCACAAAGAGCAGTCTCGAGCAGTCTCGCGTAGCTGTTTCCCCTCTCCAGGTGGGATAGAGTGGCGTGGAGAGTCGTCGCGATGGCGTCCTCTGTGGACCTGTGGGCTCTGTAGGCGAACTGGTATGGATCCAGGTTGGGCGGGAGGCGTGTGAGTATGTGGGCCCGGACTAGTTTCTCGAAGCACTTCATGATGATTGGTGTGAGTGCCACCGGGCGGTAGTCGTTTAGGCAGCTCACCGTGCTTTTCTTCGGGACTGGGATGATAGTTGAGGTTTTCAGGCAGGGTGGGATGGTGGCCTGGGACAGGGACTGGTTGAAGATGTTGGTGAAAACCCCGGCCAGCTGGTCGGCGCAGTCCCTCAGCACCCGTCCCAGGACGCCATCCGGCCCCGAGGCTTTCCTTGGGTCCACCGCCTTCAGCACGCGTCTCACTTCATGCTCTGTGAGGGTGAGGCTGCTGAGAGCTGGAGAGAGTGGTGTTTGTGTTGTGGTTGTGGTTACCTCCGTAGGAAGGAAACCGAGGGGACGTGGAACTCACATTTCTCCGCCTTGGCGAACAGGCGATTCTCCAGCAGCCGCTGAAGGACTTGGCGGACGTGTTGCTGGTGGGTGGCAAGGTCCTTAGAAAAAATTAAAATGTCATCCAGGTAGACAAAAACAAAAATACCAATCATGTCTCGAAGAACGTCATTTATGAGGTTTTGGAAAACCGCGGGGGCGTTGGTAAGGCCAAAAGGCATGACAAGGTACTCGAAATGGCCTAGGGGGGTGTTGAAAGCCGCCTTCCATTCATCCCCTTCACGGATGCGGACCAGGTGGTAAGCGTTGCGTAGGTCCAGTTTGGTGAAGATGGTGGAGCCGTGAAGGGGGGCGAAGGCAGAGCTAATAAGAGGCAAAGGATACTTATTCTTGACCGTGATGTTATTAAGGCCTCGATAATCGATACAGGACCTCAAAGTGCCGTCCTTCTTCCCCACAAAGAAAAACAAGCACTCACAGGAGAGGAAGAAGGACGAATAGCACCGGAGGATGAGTCCTGGATGTAGGTCTCCATGGCCTCACGCTCCGGCCGGGACAGATTGAACAGCCGGCAACTAGGAAGGGGTGCGTCGGGAAGGAGGTTGATGGCGCAATCATAAGGGCGGTGGGGGGGTAGTGACTGGGCATGGTGTTTGCTGAACACCGGAGCGAGGTTGTGGTACTGCACAGGCACAGAGGTTAGGTCAGGAGGCTCATGAAGCGGAAGTGTCTTGGTGGGGGCTGAGCTCCGAGCAGCACGAAGGCAATGGGTGAGACAGTGAGGGCTCCCAAGAACTAACCTGGGCCGTGGGCCAGTCAATCTGCGGATTGTGGGTCTTGAGCCAAGGATAGCCGAGTACCAAGGGTGTGAGGGGACAGGCAATAATGTGGAAACTCAACTCCTCCCGATGGTTGCCTGACAGGAAGAGGGTAACAAGGGGGGTTTTAAACTCAATTTGGGCTAAGGAGGTGCCATTGAGTCCCTTAGCTTTGAGAGGTGTTTCTAAATGGACCAGTTCAATCCCCAGCTGCCGTGCCACATCCATGTCCATAAAACTCTCATCTGCCCCGGAGTCAATAAGGACAGAAAAGGGCTGGGATTGGCCCTGCCACAGAAGATGAGCCTGAAGTTGGGGACGAGAGAGAGGGGAAGATATATAGGTCTGGCTCGAACGTACCTCGTCAACTACGGTCGAGCCTGCTCGTTTAGCGGGCGGAGAGGACAAGACGACAGAAAATGCCCCATACGCCCACAGTATAGGCAAGCATTGGAAGTCACTCGGCGAGTACGTTCCTCTGCTGTCAAGCGAGCCCTACCGAGTTGCATGGGCTCAGGCTCGGCCATCTCCGTCCGTACTCGGGAGGATCCGGCATAGGACAGGAGAGAGGATCGGGGCGGGGCTGAGGAGGAGGAAGTGGGCACTACCTGATGTTCAGGCCGTTCCCTACGGCGCTCCCGAAAACGGTTGTCGAGACGTATAGCCAAAGTGATGAGTTGTTCCAGACTCTCTGGTTCGTCCCGGGAAGCAAGTTCGTCCTTAAGTCTCTCACTAAGCGCTTGTGAAAAGGAACTCTGGAGAGCCTCGTCATTCCACCCGCTCTCCGCCGCGAGGGTACGGAATTCGATGGCTAGTTCAGCCACACTACGGATCCCCTGACGGAGGGAGTGAAGACGTCTGGCGGCGTCCCGACCAGCGACAGGATGGTCAAAAACCCTGCGCATCTCCCCAATGAAGTCTTGGTAAGAATCGCAAGTTACTGTCTGTCTCTCCCAGACCGCCGCGGCCCAGTCGAGAGCGGGACCCTTTAATAGTCCAATGAGGTACGCAATACGAGTGCGGTCCGAGCTAAAAGCCTGGGGTCGTAGCTCGAACAGTAATGAGCATTGTAGCAAAAACGGACGACACGAACCGAGGTCGCCACCATAGCGCTCGGGGAGTGGAGTCGTGGGAGGAGAGTGGGACGGTGCGTGAACGGGCATAGGAGGACCAGGGGAAGGAGCAGGGGGGCTGTGAGTGGTGTCGGATCCGAAAGTCTTTGCTCATCTCCACAAAAGCCTCCTCTAGCCGTTCCATGCGTTTCGTACGGGTAGAGAATTGCCCTCCCAGGGCCATAAGGGCATCCGAGTGTTGCCCCAGCAGTTTGCCCTGTTCCGTGAGGGCTCGTAGGACCGACGCTGTGTCTGCTGGGTTCAGTTCCATGGCCAGATCGTACTGTGACGATCAGATAGGGAACCCAAGCGCAGACACAGAAGCGTATCATACGGTAAACTGAAGCTACGATCTGGCAGAGTAGTGAAGGCTGGACCGGGTCTTTATACAGGGCTAACGATGAGATAATGAAGAACAGCCGGACAGCTGCGCACCTGAAGCCACTCCTGCCAATTAGAGGGAGAGAGAGAGAGAGGGAGAGAGGGAAAGAGAGAGAGAGGCACTGCCCACTACCTAGAGGTAGAGGGCGTGACAAGGAGAGAGGAGAAGAGAGGAGGAGAGAAGAGAGAGAAGAAGAGAGAAGAGAGGAGAGGAGAGAAGAGAGAGAAGAAGAGAGAAGAGAGAAGAGAGGAGAGAGGAGAGGAGAGAGGAGAGAAGAGAGGAGAGAAGAGAGAAAGACAGGAGAACTCACCACCCCCTCTTGGTAGAAGTAAAACTTCTCCTGGGTGCTGTCGTCGTCCTCCTCCAGGCTCCTCTTACAGGCTTAAGCAGAGTACAGGTTTAATCTCCCGGCCACACATATCAATGTCTAAGAGCTGCTGAACCTTCAGTTCCGGCAGGGAGCGCCCCACAAGGGAGCCCTGCACACGCACACACTTTACAACAACACACCAACACACATTTACAACAACACACACCAACACATTTACAACAACACACACCAACACACTTTACAACAACACACACCAACACACATTTACAACAACACACACCAACACACATTTACAACAACACACACCAACACACTTTACAACAACACACACCAACACACTTTACAACAACACACACCAACACACATTTACAACAACACACACCAACACACATTTACAACAACACACACCAACACACTTTACAACAACACACACCAACACACTTTACAACAACACACACCAACACACATTTACAACAACACACACCAACACACATTTACAACAACACACACCAACACACATTTACAACAACACACACAAACACACATTTACAACAACACACACCAACACACTTTACAACAACACACACCAACACACATTTACAACAACACACACCAACACACATTTACAACAACACACACCACAACACATTTACAACAACACACACCAACACACATTTACAACAACACACACCAACACACTTTACAACAACACACACCAACACACTTTACAACAACACACATTTACAACAACACACAACAACACACTTTACAACAACACACACCAACACACATTTACAACAACACACACCAACACACTTTACAACAACACACACCAACACACATTTACAACAACACACACCAACACACATTTACAACAACACACACCAACACACATTTACATCAACACACTTTACAACAACACACACCAACACACTTTACAACAACACACACCAACACACATTTACAACAACACACACCAACACACATTTACAACAACACACACCAACACACATTTACACCGCAAGTGACACAATTCTGATTTTTTGCTCATGTTTTTGCGTGAGTGTGTATGTGGCACAGATGGGATATGTAACATGTAGGTGCAAGCAGTAGAAAAGCAGATTGAATCTGATATTCTCAGATCCCATTCAGGCCTCATTCTCATACTGGCCTTAATCACATACGAATCTGATATGTGTCATCTAGACTGCGGTCTAAGCAGGCAGGGCGCATATAATATAACGCTCAATTCTGATTTGCACGGCATTGAAAATACGACAGTCTTCGCATTTTGATGAGTTTCACTCACTTCAACAGTGAAGTGATCATTCTTCTCCATCTTAAAATGTGCACAATATTTTGCAAACCTCTAAACATACTACGGAAAGCAATGGCTTTATATTATAATATATATATAAAAGGGATTATCATTTCTGTCTCGTTTGCGTCCATTGCAAGTCCCGGCTGTCTGTTCACGCTTTCGATGTACGCATGCGGGTCGCATGCTGGTCGTTACAAATGTTACCAGTGTGGCACAGGTATCAGATGTGGGTAGTTTGAAAAAGTAGGTGTAAGCAGGTGTTCCAAAAAATCGTTTAAAGGCAGTAAATCGGAACGACCTGCGGTGTAAATGCAGCCATGAACACACATACAGGTTAACCCATGGACACACATACAGGTTAACCCATGAACACACATACAGGTTAACCCATGGACACACATACAGGTTAACCCATGGAAAATCCCATCATGCAAAGCGGTGCAGAGGAGGTGGTTAACATTTACATTTACGGCATTTAGCAGACGCCTTATTCCAAAGCGACTTACAATCAATACATTTGAATACTAAGCAAGTGAATCAGCAGTCCACCATTCGTTGCAGGAAGAGTACTCTAGCTCGGGCCGGGGGCCACTGATATAAGGAAAAACCTTCTCCCTATTATCGCCTTCTACTAATTAACCAAGTACTAAGTAACCAAAAATCAGTCAGAAAGGATGAGGACAGGGAAATGGTCTGTGGCCACCACCTGCAAAACCATTCACTTTTTGGAGTAATAATATATATATATAATAATATATAATATAATATATTAGCAAGTGCTGTATAAAACAGATAACAATAATAAACACAACAACGTATTCAAGTAAAATTCAAGTGTACTACTGACCACCACCATCACCCATCATCATCACCCATCATGTGTCTGTGAAATAGATAGTTACTGTACTACTGACCACCACCATCACCCATCATCATCACCCATCATGTGTC
Source organism: Nansenia antarctica (assembly GCF_963989245.1). Classification (NCBI taxonomy): domain Eukaryota; kingdom Metazoa; phylum Chordata; class Actinopteri; order Argentiniformes; family Microstomatidae; genus Nansenia; species Nansenia antarctica. The sequence continues at coordinate 2,151,937 of NC_137675.1, read as the reverse complement.
TGTGAAATAGATAGTTACTGTACTCTACTGACCACCACCACCACCCGGATCAATTGCAAAATGTTAACAAGTAATAATATTACTTAATATCTTACTTAATATCTCTTGTAAATCACAATGTAGAGTTGCCATGAAAAGATAGACGCGACAATTGCGGGCTTTGTTTTACTCTAAAGCGCAATGATAGGTTGATAATGCGAAAGAAAAAGAATCCGTTGTTTGCTGACTACACGTGAAGCTGGGAATCCACAACAACAAGGCTGCGTTCGTAAATCCGCGTTCGTAAATCCGCTCTGGAATCTGAGCGCTGAGCGCTCTTGTCCAATCAAATTACTTGGTCCCTTTATGACGTCGGACCCAGTGTGCGCTCCGGCGCTCTCAAAGCGAATTTACGAACGCGGCCCAAGTGTATCATGTTACGTTGTTCGGCGGAGAAGAACTCAGAATGCCTCCCTCGTCATTTAAATGCCATGTATGGGAGCACTTTGGCTTCTCTGTCAACTATGGCGGAGGCACGAAAAAGGTAGCTCGACAACTTCTGATAATGTAGGCATTTTTTTCATACCATGTTCAAAATAAGGGTTCACTTTATTATTTAGTTAAAAGTGGCATAAAACATGTTTATTCATCTGCTTTAAAGAGCCCAGTGATTCACTGCTGCAACCAGGCGCCTCCTCCCTCTCTCCTATCATTTAAATTGAGTGTATTTCAGTATACTGTAATTATGTAATGTTTGAGTGTAGAATATGTTATATATATATATGATATATACAGTATATGTATATATATATATATATATATATATATATATATTACCAGTTTTGACATCTTGAATGTTGTTGGTTTTTGTCACATAGTAAAAGTGGTGTTTTTACAGAATTCAAGGAAAAAGCAGTTTTTATAAAAACAAAAATGTTTTGTGTTGATCCGAAAAATGATCCGATCCGTGACTCAAAAACCGTGACACGATCCGATCCGTGAGTTAGGTGATCCGTTACACCCCTAATAGTTACTGTACTCTACTGACCACCACCATCACCCATCATCATCCATCATGTGTCTGTGAAATAGATAGTTACTGTACTACTGACCACCACCCATCATGATCATCATCCATCATGTGTCTGCGTCCCAGGTGTCTAACTCTACCTTTCTCTCTCAGCTCTGGGGCTTGTCTCAGGTGTCTAACTCTACCTTTCTCTCTCAGCTCCTGGGGCTGGTCCCAGGTGGACTTGTAGTAGTAGGTCTTGCCGTCTGCGGTCTTGGACTCGGTCCACTCTGGCAGCTGCAGCGCTCCCAGGGCGGGGGCCATGTCAGGAAGCATCCCTACGGGGGGGGCACAACACCTGCTCTTAGACACAATCTACCATCATCATCATCCATCATGTGTCTGTGAAATAGATAGTTACTGTACTACTGACCACCACCACCCATCATCATCATCCATCATGTGTCTATGAAATAGATAGTTACTGTACTACTGACCACCACCACCCATCATCATCATCCATCATGTGTCTGTGAAATAGATAGTTACTGTACTCTACTGACCACCACCACCCATCATCATCCATCATGTGTCTATGAAATAGATAGTTACTGTACTCTACTGACCACCACCACCACCCATCATCATCATCCATCATGTGTCTGTGAAATAGATAGTTACTGTACTCTACTGACCACCACCACCCATCATCACCCATCATCCATCATGTGTAGAATATGTTATATATATATATATATGATATATACAGTATATGTATATATATATATGTATGTATATATATATATATATATATATATATATATATATATATTACCAGTTTTGACATCTTGAATGTTGTTGGTTTTTGTCACATAGTAAAAGTGGTGTTTTTACAGAATTCAAGGAAAAAGCAGTTTTTATAAAAACAAAAATGTTTTGTGTTGATCCGAAAAATGATCCGATCCGTGACTCAAAAACCGTGACACGATCCGATCCGTGAGTTAGGTGATCCGTTACACCCCTAATAGTTACTGTACTCTACTGACCACCACCATCACCCATCATCATCCATCATGTGTCTGTGAAATAGATAGTTACTGTACTACTGACCACCACCCATCATGATCATCATCCATCATGTGTCTGCGTCCCAGGTGTCTAACTCTACCTTTCTCTCTCAGCTCTGGGGCTTGTCCCAGGTGTCTAACTCTACCTTTCTCTCTCAGCTCCTGGGGCTGGTCCCAGGTGGACTTGTAGTAGTAGGTCTTGCCGTCTGCGGTCTTGGACTCGGTCCACTCTGGCAGCTGCAGCGCTCCCAGGGCGGGGGCCATGTCAGGAAGCATCCCTACGGGGGGGGCACAACACCTGCTCTTAGACACAATCTACCATCATCATCATCCATCATGTGTCTGTGAAATAGATAGTTACTGTACTACTGACCACCACCACCCATCATCATCATCCATCATGTGTCTATGAAATAGATAGTTACTGTACTACTGACCACCACCACCCATCATCATCATCCATCATGTGTCTGTGAAATAGATAGTTACTGTACTCTACTGACCACCACCACCCATCATCATCCATCATGTGTCTATGAAATAGATAGTTACTGTACTCTACTGACCACCACCACCACCCATCATCATCATCCATCATGTGTCTGTGAAATAGATAGTTACTGTACTCTACTGACCACCACCACCCATCATCACCCATCATCCATCATGTGTAGAATATGTTATATATATATATGATATATACAGTATATGTATATATATATATGTATGTATATATATATATATATATATATATTACCAGTTTTGACATCTTGAATGTTGTTGGTTTTTGTCACATAGTAAAAGTGGTGTTTTTACAGAATTCAAGGAAAAAGCAGTTTTTATAAAAACAAAAATGTTTTGTGTTGATCCGAAAAATGATCCGATCCGTGACTCAAAAACCGTGACACGATCCGATCCGTGAGTTAGGTGATCCGTTACACCCCTAATAGTTACTGTACTCTACTGACCACCACCATCACCCATCATCATCCATCATGTGTCTGTGAAATAGATAGTTACTGTACTACTGACCACCACCCATCATGATCATCATCCATCATGTGTCTGCGTCCCAGGTGTCTAACTCTACCTTTCTCTCTCAGCTCTGGGGCTTGTCCCAGGTGTCTAACTCTACCTTTCTCTCTCAGCTCCTGGGGCTGGTCCCAGGTGGACTTGTAGTAGTAGGTCTTGCCGTCTGCGGTCTTGGACTCGGTCCACTCTGGCAGCTGCAGCGCTCCCAGGGCGGGGGCCATGTCAGGAAGCATCCCTACGGGGGGGGCACAACACCTGCTCTTAGACACAATCTACCATCATCATCATCCATCATGTGTCTGTGAAATAGATAGTTACTGTACTACTGACCACCACCACCCATCATCATCATCCATCATGTGTCTATGAAATAGATAGTTACTGTACTACTGACCACCACCACCCATCATCATCATCCATCATGTGTCTGTGAAATAGATAGTTACTGTACTCTACTGACCACCACCACCCATCATCATCCATCATGTGTCTATGAAATAGATAGTTACTGTACTCTACTGACCACCACCACCACCCATCATCATCATCCATCATGTGTCTGTGAAATAGATAGTTACTGTACTCTACTGACCACCACCACCCATCATCACCCATCATCCATCATGTGTAGAATATGTTATATATATATATGATATATACAGTATATGTATATATATATATATGTATGTATATATATATATATATATATTACCAGTTTTGACATCTTGAATGTTGTTGGTTTTTGTCACATAGTAAAAGTGGTGTTTTTACAGAATTCAAGGAAAAAGCAGTTTTTATAAAAACAAAAATGTTTTGTGTTGATCCGAAAAATGATCCGATCCGTGACTCAAAAACCGTGACACGATCCGATCCGTGAGTTAGGTGATCCGTTACACCCCTAATAGTTACTGTACTCTACTGACCACCACCATCACCCATCATCATCCATCATGTGTCTGTGAAATAGATAGTTACTGTACTACTGACCACCACCCATCATGATCATCATCCATCATGTGTCTGCGTCCCAGGTGTCTAACTCTACCTTTCTCTCTCAGCTCTGGGGCTTGTCCCAGGTGTCTAACTCTACCTTTCTCTCTCAGCTCCTGGGGCTGGTCCCAGGTGGACTTGTAGTAGTAGGTCTTGCCGTCTGCGGTCTTGGACTCGGTCCACTCTGGCAGCTGCAGCGCTCCCAGGGCGGGGGCCATGTCAGGAAGCATCCCTACGGGGGGGGCACAACACCTGCTCTTAGACACAATCTACCATCATCATCATCCATCATGTGTCTGTGAAATAGATAGTTACTGTACTACTGACCACCACCACCCATCATCATCATCCATCATGTGTCTGTGAAATAGATAGTTACTGTACTACTGACCACCACCACCCATCATCATCATCCATCATGTGTCTGTGAAATAGATAGTTACTGTACTCTACTGACCACCACCACCCATCATCATCATCCATCATGTGTCTATGAAATAGATAGTTACTGTACTCTACTGACCACCACCACCACCCATCATCATCATCCATCATGTGTCTGTGAAATAGATAGTTACTGTACTCTACTGACCACCACCACCCATCATCACCCATCATCCATCATGTGTCTATGAAATAGATAGTTACTGTACTACTGACCACCACCACCCATCATCATCATCCATCATGTGTCTGTGAAATAGATAGTTACTGTACTCTACTGACCACCACCACCACCCATCATCATCATCCATCATGTGTCTGTGAAATAGATAGTTACTGTACTACTGACCACCACCACCCATCATCATCCATCATGTGTCTGTGAAATAGATAGTTACTGTACTCTACTGACCACCACCACCACCCATCATCATCATCCATCATGTGTCTGTGAAATAGATAGTTACTGTACTACTGACCACCATCACCCATCATCATCCATCATGTGTCTATGAAATAGATAGTTACTGTACTCTACTGACCACCACCACCACCCATCATCATCACCCATCATGTGTCTGTGAAATAGATAGTTACTGTACTACTGACCACCACCACCACCCATCATCATCATCCATCATGTGTCTGTGAAATAGATAGTTACTGTACTCTACTGACCACCACCACCACCCATCATCATCATCCATCATGTGTCTGTGAAATAGATAGTTACTGTACTACTGACCACCACCACCCATCATCATCATCCATCATGTGTCTGTGAAATAGATAGTTACTGTACTACTGACCACCACCACCCATCATCATCATCCATCATGTGTCTGTGAAATAGATAGTTACTGTACTCTACTGACCACCACCACCCATCATCATCATCATCCATCATGTGTCTGTGAAATAGATAGTTACTGTACTACTGACCACCACCACCACCCATCATCATCATCCATCATGTGTCTGTGAAATAGATAGTTACTGTACTCTACTGACCACCACCACCACCCATCATCATCACCCATCATGTGTCTATGAAATAGATAGTTACTGTACTACTGACCACCACCACCACCCATCATCATCATCCATCATGTGTCTGTGAAATAGATAGTTACTGTACTCTACTGACCACCACCACCACCCATCATCATCCATCATGTGTCTATGAAATAGATAGTTACTGTACTACTGACCACCATCACCCATCATCATCATCCATCATGTGTCTATGAAATAGATAGTTACTGTACTACTGACCACCACCACCACCCATCATCATCATCCATCATGTGTCTGTGAAATAGATAGTTACTGTACTACTGACCACCACCACCCATCATCATCCATCATGTGTCTATGAAATAGATAGTTACTGTACTCTACTGACCACCACCACCACCCATCATCATCCATCATGTGTCTGTGAAATAGATAGTTACTGTACTCTACTGACCACCACCATCACCCATCATCATCATCATCCATCATGTGTCTGTGAAATAGATAGTTACTGTACTCTACTGACCACCACCACCACCCATCATCATCATCATCCATCATGTGTCTGTGAAATAGATAGTTACTGTACTCTACTGACCACCACCACCACCCATCATCATCATCCATCATGTGTCTGTGAAATAGATAGTTACTGTACTCTACTGACCACCACCACCCATCATCATCATCCATCATGTGTCTGTGAAATAGATAGTTACTGTACTCTACTGACCACCACCACCACCCATCATCATCATCCATCATGTGTCTGTGAAATAGATAGTTACTGTACTCTACTGACACCACCACCACCCATCATCACCCATCATGTGTCTGTGAAATAGATAGTTACTGTACTACTGACCACCACCACCACCCATCATCATCATCCATCATGTGTCTGTGAAATAGATAGTTACTGTACTACTGACCACCACCACCACCCATCATCATCATCCATCATGTGTCTGTGAAATAGCAGGGGCGGACTGGGATCAAAAAACAGCCCTGGCATTTGCGACACAACAGCCCTATTTCCAAACCCAACACGCAACACGGATTGTTAACATATAAAGCTTGAGATAATCAGACTGACTAGAATCCAATGTAGACATTTGGAACACAAATGTAACACACACACGCACACGCAACTGACACACTACAATCGCTGATGAATTCAGAGTGCCGACAACAATCCACAGTGACTGACTTAACCTGAACTGTGGCATCTATCTTAGCCAAAAGGACCTTGAGGCCCAGTTAAGCCTAATAGCTTACGTTAATATAGACTCGGTGTAGCTAAATGAAGCTGCTCTGACACGGAATACAATAACATTAGCAAAAAAAAGCTACAGTTACATGAACCATGACATGTATGAGCCTAAACAATACACCAGCCACAGTGCATATTACATTTAGCTTCACCAAAGCAGAAAAAGAGCACTGCACAGCCACAGTGTAATAAATGTGTCTTACCTTCATGTAATTAGCAGACTACTAAGTAGCATACCTGTCAACATTGGGATTTGAAAATAAGGGATATTTTCCAAAAAATAAGGGAAAATAAGGGATATCCCCCCTGCGCACCCCCGGGTCATCCTCTCCCCCCCCACCATCCACAAACCATACCCCTTACATTTAGACTGTACACACAGTCAATCCTAACATCACCACTAGACAATCATAGGATACCCCTTACATTTAGACAAGGGTACACAGTCAGTCCTAACATCACCACTAGACAACCATAGGATACCCCTTACATTTAGACAAGGGTACACACAGTCAGTCCTAACATCACCACTAGACAACCATAGGATACCCCTTACATTTAGACCAGGGTACACAGTCAGTCCTAACATCACCACTAGACAACCATAGGATACCCCTTACATTTAGACAAGGGTACACAGTCAGTCCTAACATCACCACTAGACAACCATAGGATACCCCTTACATTTAGACAAGGGTACACAGTCAGTCCTAACATCCCCACTAGACAACCATAGGATACCTCTTACATTTAGACAAGGGTACACACAGTCAATCCTAACATCACCACTAGACAACCATAGGATACCCCTTACATTTAGACAAGGGTACACACAGTCAGTCCTAACATCACCACTAGACAACCATAGGATACCCCTTACATTTAGACTGTACACACAGTCAGTCCTAACATCACCACTAGACAACCATAGGATACCCCTTACATTTAGACCAGGGTACACAGTCAGTCCTAACATCACCACTAGACAACCATAGGATACCCCTTACATTTAGACAAGGGGACACACAGTCAGTCCTAACATCACCACTAGACAACCATAGGATACCCCTTACATTTAGACAAGGGGACACAGTCAATCAACCACCTGCTTCAGTGCAACAAGAATTAAGTAGTTCCTACATTAAGTAAGTGACTACAGGTGGTCAGAATCAGATACCTGGTTGAGAGTAAAATACTTTGAACATCCCTGCATATATATACATGAAAACACAAAAGGGCATATCAATTCAGCACATTTATTTATACATTACTTGACACCATGATGTCAATGGGAAAAGAGCGGCGCAATGCTACCAGCAATCATTTCAAAACGGAGATAACCGAGGCTGCGTTCGTAAACACGCTCTGGAAATCTGATCAACACTCATGGAATGCCTCTTGTCCAATCAAATTACTTGGTCCCTTTATGACGTTGCACCTAGTGTGCGTTCCGGAACTCTCAGAGCAAAATTACGAACGCAGCCCTGCGCGGGGGCCGATATCAAATTACAAATATATATATATATATTTTAATATAATACATTCTGAGCGGCCCAGAGTCTCGCATTTGCCAGGCTTGCCCGGTGGCCAGTCCGCCACTGAGTCTATGTTAGCATTACCTTACATCTTCTGTGATGATGCTAACGCTAATCATTGTAGGACTCCCCGCGCACATGTTAAGTAAACTAGCCATTCAAGCTAATATTAGCTATGTTAGTGCACGTTGTTAACGTATTTTACTGGAATCGAGAGACATTACAAAAAAGACAACACAATCACCCCTCTACACTCTGTTAAGAACGCTAACTTCACCTCTACTGACATTGTCTAGTTTAATTATCTTCATGTGAACACTCGCACGGTCGGTGACGTTAGCCCTTTGGAAACCAGTATTTTAAGATATAAGATCAGCTGGAGTGTATGGTGAACAACAATATAAAGTTATTCTAAAATGCTGCTTCTATTGAAATGCCAAAGTATCCGTTTAATTAATAGGTGATTAGGAGACACTTACCGCAGTTGTTGGACATGACAAAAAAAATGGAATTCAGTGAAATGGCGCTGGGTGAACACTCTGATCAGCTTGAAGAAACCACGTGACTGAAGAAGCCACGTGACTGAAGAAGCCACGTGACTGAAGAAGCCACGTGACTGAAGAAGCCACGTGACTGAAGAAGCCACGTGACTGAAGAAGCCACGTGACTGAAGAAGCCACGTGACTGAAGAAGCCACGTGACTGAAGAAGCCACCTGGAAATGATTGAAGAAACCACGTGGGACTGATTGACAAATGATGGGCGGGGCTTTCCAGAGTACTAACACCGTGTCAATTAATTGTCTTGAATGTTAAATTACATTGAATTCCATATAAAAAGACATAAAATACACATAATTATACTGTATACATACTGTCTGTATGTATGTATGTATACATCATGCATGCATTGTGTGTGTGTGTGTGTGTGTGCGGGAAGATGTCAGAATCAGTGTGTATGTTTGTATGTATGTATGTAGGCTATGTATCTATGTATGTATGATAACAAAAACTGTTAAAGCAGAATTTCATACAGACAAAAAGGACAATTGAGAAAGGACACTATAATGTTAGTGTGCTCTCTCCATGCAGGTTGACTGCCCTCTGTGTAAGACTGCATTCTCCTACTGGGCCTACAGGTTGACATGAACTGTAGCTTCATGCTTCTTTAACTCATTCATCAGTCCAAAACATGATGATCATAATATTGGGATGGGGTAAAATCATAAATATTCACTGAGTATATCATAACCATGCACTTTTGGACAAAAAAGGAACTACAGACATCCAAGGCTACATAAGGTTCAGAGAATAGGAAATAGAATAGGTATAGCATAGCATAGAGTACAGCACAGTGTTTTATTTGTATAGTATAGTATAGTGGATAGTGTACATAGCCTTTATTTATGTAAACCAGCTCTTTTCCCTTCTTGTTTTTAGTTTTTTTTTTTCTAGCACCAGGGGAGCCCTACCTCCCAAATTTCGTTGTTTGGTACCTGTACTATATCAATGACAATAAAGACCATTCATTCATTCATTCATTCATTCATTCATTCATTCATTTGGCCCGACCCACACACAGACAGGAGCAGCTGTAGTCCGCTTCCCTGTACTCTGTGTTAGGAACTGTCCTATTTGTTCCCCCCCGCTTTGTTATAACATCACAACATTCTGATAGAACATCGACATGCTACACAGTAAATTCCCCAGTGTTAAATATGCAGTGTAAAAATACATTGACTCTTTCCGAGTTATTACAACAACAGCGTTGGTGATAATTCAAGGAGTTAATGGGTATGTGTGTGATGTAAAATGCTCCTCGTGTTTTGTTGTTTGTGTGGAGAATCTTGTAATGTAGGGTGAAAATGTTGGTGTAGTACTGTGCTGTTTGTTTTTACATGTATTGTGATGATGTGATGTATTGTGATGATGTGAAACAGAACATTTATTGTATGTTATTTTGAACGGGCAGATTCACAAGCAGACCAGAGAAGAATTGTGTTTTATATGTCTTCTCTGCAGGTCAATAAAAAGAATTGATGGAAAGAAGGTTGCCTGTTTGACCATCGTTACACTGGTGCCGTGACACGTCGATCTCAAGATCAGCTGAACGCCGATCTCCGTGGATGCTGCGTGGATGCCAGTTCTTAGTGTGATAGATCAAGTGTGGTCAGAGTATTATAGTAAATGGTCATTCAGTCTGAGGTCTGTGATTACATCAGTTTAAAAAGTGCTTTGATTGTTTTGTTTTTTATGTCCTGCTGTAACTTTATATATTTTTTAAACATTATTATTATTATTATTTTTTTCATTCAGTAATATTACACAACGCAAGTCTGTACCACTATGGCTCAGAGGCCAGGTTTTAATGATGAGATTTTTGCCAGTCCAGTGTTGCCTATGGGGAGGGGTGCATGGGGGGCATGTCAGAGCTTTTCTGACAGTGCTGTCATCGGTGGGTTGAATAGTAGGGAGGTGGGGTGTTCCCAGTTGTTTACTGACAGTGGTAGAGGCACAGGGTCAAGTCAGGACCCAGGTTGTGCTGCTGTCGGGCAGGTTACAGGGGAGGCTCCTCCCACATCCACACCCTGTGTTAATGACACTGAAGCTCTTCATCACCTTTCAGACATGATGGGTCAGCTAGGTGCTCAGATTGGCGAGTCCATTGTAACCAAGTTAATTTCAGCTGGTGTAGTTCACTCAAGTAGTATGAGCAGTGCACACCTCAACTGCACATCGCCTCCAGATCCTGTAACTGATCCTAATGTTGTTAGACAGGAGGTTCCGCGCGTTACTGTGTATGTAAAATCAGACAGGGAACCACCAATGTTCCGAGGTGATAGTTCTGATAAGTGTTCAGTCCAGGACTGGATTGACATGTCTAAAGCTTATCTGAGAAAGCAGAAATGTCCAATGCATGAACAGGCTGAGGAGATACTGGCAAGGCTGATGGGTAAGGCAAAGGATGTCGTGAGGGTTGGTTTGCGTAGCGATCAGACACTTGATGTGAAGCAGAACCCTGATCTCATCTATGATATCCTTCTCAAGTACTTCAGTGATGTGTCATCATGCCTCCCGTTGTCAGATTTCTATGCCACTCTACCCAGACCCAATGAGAACCCTGTAGACTACTGGTTGAGGATCAACAAAGCAGCTGATGTAGCTGGTGAGGGCCTTCGCAGACAAGGTAGGAGGATGGAGAACATGGGTGAAGAGGTAGCACGGATGTTTGTCAGGCATTGCCCGGACTCTGGACTATCCCGTATTCTGGAATGCAAGGCTATTGAGGAGTGGAGCTCACGAGACATACAGTTGAAGATTGATAATTATCAGAGAGAGCTGAGAGCCTCTGGCAGGACCGGTAGTTCTGTGCCATTGAAGAGCCATGCCACCGCCCTCCACACTGTGCAGTCTCATCCAGAGCCTTCGATTCAGTCTGTGTCTGAGCAGTGTTCCACCCAGTACCCCCCTGCTCCTGCCCATAGTCCAGTGTACCACACACAGTGTCCGCCTTCTACCCTCATTCCTTCCCAGGACCATGCTTTAGGCCAGCTTCCGTGCCCCTCCTCCGCGACTGCTGTGGCCCAGAACACTCAGCAATCTGAAGACAGGATTCTTGCTCGCATTATGGAGAGGCTGGAGCAGATGATGGGGAAAGTGCAGCAGCGTGACAGTGCTCCTCGTGGCGGAAGATACCAGGGTGGTGCCCGTGAGAAGGCCTGCCGAGTCTGTGATGACAGTAGACACACTACCATCTCACACTGCATGTCAGAGAAGCTGTGCTTTGTCTGTTTAGCCCCAGGTCACACAAAAGTTGAGTGTCCCACCAGGTCGTCCCGAGCACCTCAGCCTCAGGGAAACTAGGTGGCCTGTATTCAGAGGGAGAAAGTATAGGTCGCCAAGTAAACTCCCATTGTGAGGACGAATCTAGTGCTGAGACAGTGTAAATAGCTCTCAAAAGCTCAAGTGATAACTCTGAAGATATTGTTTATCAGAATACGCATACAATTAGTGGTAGTGACAGCCTTTTCTACACACCTGTGACAGTTGGTAATACAGTGACTCTGAATGCTATGCTAGACAGTGGGTCTATGGCTTGTACAATGAGTAAGACGGCAGAGGGAAAGCTTAGAGAGGTTGGAGTTGCTACAGAGCATAACCAGTTCAGTTCAAATGTGGTGCTTGTTTGCTGTGGTGGTCGCCGTGTCAAGCCTGAGTCAGCTTTCAACGTGGAAATGGAGGTGTATGGCTGTAGGATTATGGTTCCCACTCTGGTAGTTGAAGGCCAGCATGATGAGTTGATACTAGGCACCAATGTTATTAAATATATCCTCCGGCAGTATAAGCAATGTGATGGCTACTGGAAGGCTGTGTCTACGCCCTGTCCTGCTGGCGATCCAGAATCTGAACAGTTTCTCTCGATGCTCGCTGGTCTGAACCGTTGGCGAGGTGACGTCATACCTGACAAGATAGGCACAGTCAGGTCCAACTCAGCCGTGTGTCTTGAGCCTGGTCGGGAGTACCTGATGTGGGGCAAGCTACCCAAGTCCACTATTGTGTCTCCTGGGAGCGCTGTGATGACAGAGCCCACATCGTGTCGCTCAGCTCCAAGAGGGGTTCTGGTGGCCAGAGTTGTTACTCCTTTGTGGGGAGACGGATGGGTTCCATTGAAGCTGATCAACTCGTCCGACAGGCCCGTCTTGGTAAGACGCAATGCTAAATTGGCCGACGTCTTCTCCTGCATTGCGCTCGAGGACATGGATGAGACCGGACCTGCTGAGGTCCCACTACTCAGTTGCTGTCAAGTAACCCCGTCCAGTGAAAATGCGGCCCGCACTGTTGATGAGGAACTGAAGTACATGGGATTGAGTGGGCTCGACATACACTCCTGTGACGTGTCTGAACAGTGTAGAAGCAAGATGGCTGACCTGGTTGTGCGCTACGAGGACATCTTCTCACGCCATCACCTGGATTGTGGAGAGGCAAAGGGCTTCATACATCGCATTCACCTCTCAGATCACAGGCCATTCCGGCTCCCATTCAGACGAGTGCCCCCCAGTCAGTATCAGAAGTTGCGCCAAGTACTGAGTGAGATGGAGGAGAAAGATATAATCAGGAAGTCAACCAGTGAATATGCATCTCCGTTGGTTCTTGTATGGAAAAAGAACGGAGATCTCCGTATCTGTACAGACTTTCGCTGGCTGAACAAGAGGACCCTGAAGGATGCTCACCCTCTCCCTCACCAGGCCGACTGCTTAGCTGCACTTGGGGGTAACTCCTTGTTTAGTACTATGGATCTAACCTCAGGGTTTTATAACATGCCACTACACGAGGATGACAGAAAGTACTCTGCCTTTACAACACCTATGGGCTTGTATGAGTATAATCGCCTCCCGCAGGGCCTCTGTAATAGTCCTGGGAGCTTCATGCGTATGATGACTAGCATTTTCGGAGACCAGAACTATCTGAGCTTACTGGTTTATCTGGATGATTTATTGGTGTATGCCCCTGATGAGAGGACAGCTCTGGAACGCTTGGAGATGGTGTTCAGTAGACTGCGTGGTCATAACCTGAAATTGGCCCCCAAGAAGTGTTTTTTTCTCCGGAAATCCGTCAAATTCCTCGGCCACATAATTAATGACAACGGTGTGTTGACTGATCCCAGCAAAGTTGAGAGCATCGCAAAGATGACAAGTGCTGACCTGATGGAAGCGGACGGTGTAACCCCCTCACAGAAACGAATCAGATCTTTCTTGGGGATGATCAATTATTACCAGCACTTTGTGCCTAGCTTCTCCGCTATTGCAAAGCCTCTCTTCTCTCTGTTGACGGGCCAGAAGAGAAAAGGGAAGGTGAAACAGTCCAAACAAAGGTCACAAAGCAGGAAGTTGAATGTTACTGACTGGACCCCCGAAACGGAGCAGGCTTTCCAGAAGCTGAAAACGGCGCTGGTTGAGACGGCTGTCCTGGCTCACCCTGACTTCAGCCGTCCCTTCATGCTGTCAACGGACGCGTCCCTTGATGGCATCGGTGCTGTCCTGTCGCAGATCCAAGAGGGTGAAGACCGAGCGAGGCCAATCGCATTCGCCAGCAAGTCCCTCTCTCAGTCTCAGAGAAACTACCCAGCCCATCGGTTGGAATTCCTAGCCTTGAAGTGGAGTGTCTGTGACAAGTTCAGCCATTGGTTGAAGGGGCATGATTTCACTGTTTGGACGGACAATAATCCATTGACTCATATCATGACGAGCTGGGAGCAACGATGGGTGGCTAAGTTAGCGAGCTATAACTTCGACATCAAGTACGTGCCAGGCCCACAGAATGTTGTCGCTGATGCCTTGAGTCGTGTGCCTTTCGTCAAGCAGAGAGTCAGTCACAGATTACTTGAAGAGCCCTACAAGAATCTCCTCTCCGAAGTCCAGGATGTGTCGAGTGCTTCTGTACAGGACGCCTTCCGGTCGTCCAATGATAGTGGTGACACTCCACGCCAGGCAGAGAGTTACGCTCAAAGTGTCCCATCACCTCTGCATGTCCACGCTCAGTCTATGGAGATGGATGAAGTGTCTGTTGTTCTACAGTCATATGACGATCTGTGGGAGGTCGGAGCAAGAACGCGCGCTGTAGCAGTCTTGCACCATTTGCCTCAGTTAGTCCCAGGTGGTCAGGACTCACTTCCTGCTTACAGTGAGAAGGAACTCCGGGATGAACAGCTCAGAGACAGGACTCTCTCTCGAGTCTTGTACTATGTGGAGAGACATCGGAGACCCTCCAGGAGAGAGAGAGATAAGGAATCAGTCACAGTCATGAGGTACCTGAAGCACTGGGAGAAACTTGTTGTGAGCAATGGGATACTCTACAGAGTCTCGAGGGATCAAGTCGTGAAGTCAAAACGCCGCCAGTATGTGGTTCCTGAGTCTAAGAAAGTTGAAGTTCTGAGAGGTGTTCATGACCATGCCGGCCATCAAGGTCAGTTCAGGAGTCTTGGCTTGGCCAGACAGAGGTTCTTCTGGCTCAACCTCGACAGAGACGTAAGAGACTACGTCCGTAACTGCCAGCGGTGTATTGTCAGTAAGACTGTTGAACCTGCTGCGAGGGCGCCTTTGCAGAGTATCACATCAACCAGGCCACTTCAGCTGGTTTGCATTGATTTCTGGTCAGCGGAGGACTCAAGGAACAAGTCAGTTGATGTGTTAGTTGTTACTGACCATTTTACAAGAATGGCCCAGGCATTCCCCTGCAAAGATCAGTCAGCCAAACAGGTGGCGAGAGTTCTATGGGACAAGTTCTTCTGCGTTTTTGGGTTCCCAGAACGTATCCATAGCGACCAGGGAGCTAGCTTCGAGAGTCAACTAGTGAGTGAGCTGCTCAGAGTCTCCGGTGTCAGAAAGTCGCACACAACCCCGTATCACCCGATGGGTAACGGTAGTGTGGAACGTTTCAATAGAACTCTCGGTAACATGATCCGAGCGCTTGAACCAGAGGCAAAAATCAACTGGCCGAGGCGTTTGCAAACTCTGACGTTCATGTACAATAGCAGAGCGCATGAGTCAACTGGCTATGCACCTTTCTATCTGATGTTCGGGCGTACTCCTCGCCTCCCTGTCGATATACTCTTCCGGACAGTCCTGAATGATCCAGCTGTGGTCAGCTACGACAAGTATGTGATGTCTCTCACGAAGGATCTGAGAGAAGCTATGGTCATAGCCCAGGAACATGTCATAAAAGAACAGCACCGTCACACAGAGCTCTACAACAGACGAGTGAAAGGGCCCACCATTGATGTCGGAGACCGTGTGCTGTTGGCGAACAAGAGAGAGAGAGGAAAGAGAAAGGTGGCTGACCGTTGGGAGTCTACTGTATACACTGTGGTGGATAGGAACTCTGAGACTCACACATATAGGATACAAGACACTGTCACTGGACGAGAGAAGGTAGTCCACCGTAATCTATTGATGTTGGTGAACTTTCTGCCGGTGTATGATACGAGTGTGATCTCTGACCCAGTTTCATCCCTGTCTGCTGTTCATACATCAAATGAGCCAAGTGACATGTCTGTGTCGGAAGTGGAACAGGATTCCTTGCCTGGGGAAGTGAGTAGAGGAACCGCGTTCGAGTCGGAGAGAGTGGATTCCTGTCCTGGGAGTGAGGGAGGGGAGGTTGAAGACATGGAGTATGGGGGAAGAGCTGTTCGGGAGAGGGATGTTCCCTTGACTGTTCCAGAGCCCACGGATCCCAAGGGAAGAACCCTAGAGTGGGTCACCCAATTACCATTCCCTGACCACTCACGGACAGAGGCTACTAACACTGTAGTGTCTTCAGTCTCGTTTGCCCCTCAGAGGGTCCCCGAGCAGATGGCTGAGGAGCAAATGGTAGATCAGTCCATTAACTCTGATTCTAGATTTGTGGTTAGCGCTGATGATTGTACTGATGTTTCTGGTAACACAAATCAGACAAATGATGCTAGTGACACACAGCGTACTGACACTCTAGCTTCTGTCACACAGTGTGAACATCCTAGTACAGTCACACAGGTCAAGTCCAAGTTTGGTCGCCTTATCAAACCAGTTGACAGATTGATTTATACTATGTCAGGACAAGACATTATCCAAGACACTAAGTCAAACATTCGAGCTGTTTGTAGGTCAGTGTTCCAGGCTTTCCACAGTTAGATAAGCCGAAGCTCAGTTCAGTGCATGTATACACTGTGCACACTGACATCCTATGACATATAGGTTTGTTTGTTATTCTGATTGTTTCATAAGAGGTTGTGGCCTCTTGAAGGCTAGTAATACACAGTGAAAAAAGGGTCTTGTGGGGTGAAGAACGCATCCTACCGCCAGTAGTTGGTTGGAGAGATAGTTTACCTCTCTTTCCACTTCATCCTTATAGGATACTTTTCAAGTTGGCTGTCCTGTCCTTTGGCGGCCCTATGTAATAGTGTAAAAAGTAAAAAGTAGTATTTAAATGTATAGTTGCTGCTCAAGGTTGGCGAAATTCAGGGGAGGTGGGTGTAACAGAGTTGGGAATGTATGTTTAGTTGTGGTGAATGTAGATGAGTTTCGCCGTGCTTGAGCAGCCCTGGTTGTTGTTGGAGCCCCCCTTTGGAGTTTGGGTGTACCATTCCGAACACAGCCTGTGTCTACATTTTCACACAACATGCTCGCGCTTCCCGCCTCCTCCTGATTGGCTGCTCTACTCTAAGCAATCCTGGCTATCATTGCTCACATTTATTACATGAAACACCACTACAAGTCACAATTCGAATCCCTGTTTTAATATGTATTAATTAAATTATTGTTGACAGCTTTTTTATTTTTAAATCTACTAAGTAAGTTAGAATTAATTCATTTAGTTAAGAATTTATTATCCTATTTATCATGTCTGTTTAGTGTATGTGTATGTCTAATAGCACACTGCGAAGCTGTGACCCTTCCATTTAGCTATAACTTATAGTATATATAACTTATATATATAGTTATAGTATAAGTCGTTTCCTTATCGCATGTCAAATATTAGAGGTGGTAAAGTACGGTTTATTTGATTGGAGGTTAGATCTAACTTTCATAGAAAAAGACAAATAAGTTAACACTTCATTATAGTGTAATTATAATTTTTACGTTATTAAATTGATATTACACTTTCCCCCTTGATCTCCATGTCATTCGCTCTTAGTTTAGTTTAGTTTAGTTTGTTTATTAAGCACACAAGAAATTGTGCAAGGAGGGAACGAAGCCCAGAAGGCTTGTACAGAGTTCCACTCCACGTCAATATCAATGTTTCAAATAAAAATCAAGGGACACTTACTGCACGTCAATAGGAGAAAAGAAACCACAAACAAAATCATATCCATCGGGCAGAAAGGTAGGATAGCACATACAAACACACAAGACAAAAAAAAATAAAATGAAAATGAAAATAGATACAAGGATAGTAAGATTAGTAAAAAAATAAACATAGATTTCCATCTTGCCCACCTTTCAACGGGAAAAGCACTACAATATAAAATAAACAGCTCATAACGAGATTAGATATTTTTTCAGTTGCTTTTTGAAAGCCGATCGAGGTGTTGATCTCAGTGGCGAGCTCAAGGTGTTCCAGATTCTCGGACCTCTATAACAAATGTTGAATTGGTGGCTAGAAGTTCGACAGAAAGGTAAGTGGAGGTCATTATTGAATCTGGTTGGATAAGAGTGGATGTCAGATGAGAAAATAAAGAAACTATGGATAGTAGAAGGAAGATCTTGCTTGTTGTTGATGAATTTGTGTATGAATAAGCATGTTTGAAAAATATTCAGTTTATTGATGGGTAATAATGAATATTTCCTGGGGGACCGCTGGGTACTGGTAAGCAAACTGGCTAGTAGTCGCTCTATTGGTAGAGGGCTGCAAGGGAATTTTTCCTGGCTACATAGTATACAGGTTTTTTTACTTTTGCCTGCTCGCGGCTCTGTCAGCAGGCACGCGGGAAGGTATTTTGACTGGGGGTGCTGAGGTGCTGTCTATAGGCTACAGGGAAAAAAATTGCCAGGGAAAAAATTATAACGATTTCTCTCCCTCCCTCTCGCTGATTGCTCGTTCGCTCACACGCACACAGTGGCATAACGACGGGCCCCAATGCACGGGCAATAATAGTTAAGCACGCACGCATGCACCCACACACTACAAAGACGTAACGTTAAATATTTTACCAACAATGTGTTGGAATTTACAGTAATTTCCACTCAGCTCACAGTGTCCCACAATGTCCACAAACATGATGTTGACCATTATTACAGACAGCACTCCATGTCGATTGTTATTGCATCTTAACGGAAGCCCTTCGCTGCCGAAGAATCGGATGGATCTGAATATCAGTTCTAATACGTTTCTGGCCGTCTGTTGCTCTTTCTCAACAACGTCCGACAGTAGAGCATTAATGGGAGTGTTGTTAAGCGAAGCAAGCAATCTCACCGATTCTGAATGTATGTCAGACATCTCGTGTTGGCTAAACTTACAAAAGCCTCCTACTGTAAATGCACTTGTCTTTCTGTCGTGGTGCCTTAACCCCTTCTCTATATAGCTTTACTGCAAGAGAAGCAAAGAACAGGGTCTCTTTCAGTGACATAATGCAACCATTTCCACCTGGTAAACCAGCTTTTTTGAAATGAAATGAAACTCGAATGTCTCTGTTCCAATTTTCCTCCCAGGAAAACGTATGTCTGGTCGACACGGCTCGTCAAACGGGGGTGGGGGTGGGGGTGTCAAGACTCGGATGTCAAGTCCCTAGCAAGATATGACCATGTGATCACTAACATTAAAACTAACAAACACATTTTTACATTTATTACAAAAAACACATTTATTTTTATTCCCAAAAGCAACAATAGTTATTATATTGTTTTAAATTATTGTTTGAATAATATTTTTATTTTTAAAATTCAGGCAGGAGGAGCTCCTTCTGCTTGCCGCTAGGGGGTGCTGCAGCACCCTCAGCACCCCCCTTCCCGCGTCCCTGTCTGTCAGTATTGATTGATTGATTGACTGATTGACTGAACATTTTCATTGTGTGAAGCGCATTGAGTGGCATCTTGTAAGAAATGCGCTATACAAATACAATTTGATTTGATTGATTTGATTTAAATAGAGGTGCAGATGGTTCGAATCTGTTAGAGTGAGAGATCATCCTAAGGAACCTCTTCTGGATAACAAGTAATTTGTTGAGGTATGAAGGATAAGTATAGCAGCCCAGACTATATTACAGTAGTTGATGTCAGGAAATAAGAAGCTATAGTACAAGGTTAAGTGAGCAGAGGAGTGGATCAGGGGGCAGACCCTTCTCATTATACCAAGCATCTTCATGGATGTCTTGCACACCTGATCGTGATCCTGATCGTGATTATTCCAGTTTAAACCTTCGTCAACAATGACACCTAGGCATTTAGTATGTTGACCCAGTCTGTCAGACCCAGTAGTTTTCCCAAAACTAAATGAAACTGAAATGACAATGAATGAGTAATAGCTATAGCTTAAAATTACGTTTGTTTGTTGTAGCAGAGGGGGGTGGGGGTTAGAGAGGGGGGAATGAGAGAGGAGAGAAGGGTGTAAGAACAGAGGATTAAAAAGAAAAACATCAACATCGACAACATACAACAATATGTTTTGTAGATAGCCTACTATTAATAGGGCGTTAGGTACCAATTTTAAAGATTGCTTTTGCTGGTACATTGTTCTAGAGCATACTCTCAGAAGCACAGAGCACTTTGTTTTATGAAGATAGGACATACGGTTGCTGAGATACAACCCATTTTGTGAACCGAGACAGGGTCAAAAAGGTCGCGCACCTAACAATGGACACACGCACGCACGCACACACGCACACACGCACACACGCACACACACACAGATAGATAGTTACTTTATTGATCCCCAAGGGGAAATTAAGGCATTACAGCATCTCACATCACAAACAACAACAACATTAACAGAATAATAGAATACAATAAAATAGACATAAAACAGACATCTGAATGTTACATACAGTAAGAACAGTCCTGACTCAGATCATCTGATGAATATCTGTTATATTTTATGATTCTGTCATTTATTCTTTATTTTCAGTATTAATTGTTATATGTTAAAAGTTCTGCTGCCTGTCTTGTATTGGCCAGGACGCTGTTGTAACAGGGTCAGGGTTAGACTTCTAACTTCTCCTGGGTAGATAAAGGTTAAAGGTTCAACAGACACACACAGGTCAACACCACCACCCTGACGGTACAGGAGAAATGGACGGCACCAAATGCAGCTGTGACATCAGCCTCAAACGGAGGCTGTGCTGCAGGGGGAGGCTGGCGGAGGTAGCAATCGGAGGACGGGCTCATTGTAACGTGTGGAACGAAATGAGAGATGGTATGAAACACAGCCTCCCCTGACACGTATGGAAAGCCCAATTTATACTTCTGTGTCGAATTTACGTGCGGCTACGCTGTAGCCTACGCAAGGGCTCTCCCAATGTATACTTCTGCGTTGGTCGGTCTGCGTCGCGTTGGTCGGTCTGCGTCGCGTTGGTCGGTGTACTCATAGCGGCATAATAGCGTTTTTTTTGTTATGGTTGTTGTAAAGAAAATGTCTATAATATAGTAGTATAATATATATAGTATAATAGTCCACCACCCATCATCATCCATCATGTGTCTGTGAAATAGATAGTTACTGTACTACTGACCACCACCACCACCCATCATCATCATCCATCATGTGTCTATGAAATAGATAGTTACTGTACTCTACTGACACACCACCACCCATCATCATCATCCATCATGTGTCTGTGAAATAGATAGTTACTGTACTCTACTGACCACCACCACCACCCATCATCATCATCCATCATGTGTCTGTGAAATAGATAGTTACTGTACTACTGACCACCACCACCCATCATCATCCATCATGTGTCTATGAAATAGATAGTTACTGTACTCTACTGACCACCACCACCACCCATCATCATCACCCATCATGTGTCTGTGAAATAGATAGTTACTGTACTCTACTGACCACCACCACCACCCATCATCATCCATCATGTGTCTGTGAAATAGATAGTTACTGTACTCTACTGACCACCACCACCACCCATCATCATCATCCATCATGTGTCTATGAAATAGATAGTTACTGTACTACTGACCACCACCACCACCCATCATCATCATCCATCATGTGTCTGTGAAATAGATAGTTACTGTACTACTGACCACCACCACCCATCATCATCATCCATCATGTGTCTGTGAAATAGATAGTTACTGTACTCTACTGACCACCACCACCCATCATCATCATCCATCATGTGTCTGTGAAATAGATAGTTACTGTACTACTGACCACCACCACCACCCATCATCATCATCCATCATGTGTCTGTGAAATAGATAGTTACTGTACTACTGACCACCACCACCCATCATCATCATCCATCATGTGTCTGTGAAATAGATAGTTACTGTACTCTACTGACCACCACCACCCATCATCATCCATCATGTGTCTGTGAAATAGATAGTTACTGTACTACTGACCACCACCACCCATCATCATCAATCATGTGTCTGTGAAATAGATAGTTACTGTACTACTGACCACCACCATCACCCATCATCACCCATCATGTGTCTGTGAAATAGATAGTTACTGTACTACTGACCACCACCACCACCCATCATCATCACCCATCATGTGTCTGTGAAATAGATAGTTACTGTACTCTACTGACCACCACCACCCATCATCATCCATCATGTGTCTGTGAAATAGATAGTTACTGTACTCTACTGACACACCACCACCACCCATCATCACCCATCATGTGTCTATGAAATAGATAGTTACTGTACTACTGACCACCACCACCCATCATCATCCATCATGTGTCTATGAAATAGATAGTTACTGTACTACTGACCACCACCACCCATCATCATCATCCATCATGTGTCTGTGAAATAGATAGTTACTGTACTACTGACCACCACCATCACGTGTCTGTGAAATAGATAGTTACTGTACTACTGACCACCACCACCCATCATCATCACCCATCATGTGTCTGTGAAATAGATAGTTACTGTACTACTGACACCACCACCACCCATCATCATCCATCATGTGTCTGTGAAATAGATAGTTACTGTACTCTACTGACCACCACCACCCATCATCATCATCCATCATGTGTCTATGAAATAGATAGTTACTGTACTACTGCCACACCACCACCACCCATCATCATCATCCATCATGTGTCTGTGAAATAGATAGTTACTGTACTCTACTGACCACCACCACCCATCATCATCATCCATTATGTGTCTGTGAAATAGATAGTTACTGTACTACTGACCACCACCACCACCCATCATCATCATCCATCATGTGTCTGTGAAATACATAGTTACTGTACTACTGACACCACCACCACCCATCATCATCATCATCACCCATCATGTGTCTGTGAAATAGATAGTTACTGTACTACTGACCACCACCACCCATCATGTGTCTGTGAAATAGATAGTTACTGTACTACTGACCACCACCACCACCCATCATCATCATCCATCATGTGTCTGTGAAATAGATAGTTACTGTACTACTGACCACCACCACCCATCATGTGTCTGTGAAATAGATAGTTACTGTACTACTGACCACCACCACCACCCATCATCATCATCCATCATGTGTCTGTGAAATAGATAGTTACTGTACTACTGACCACCATCACCCATCATCATCCATCATGTGTCTATGAAATAGATAGTTACTGTACTCTACTGACCACCACCACCACCCATCATGTGTCTGTGAAATAGATAGTTACTGTACTCTACTGACCACCACCACCACCCATCATCATCATCCATCATGTGTCTATGAAATAGATAGTTACTGTACTACTGACCACCACCACCCATCATCATCATCATCCATCATGTGTCTGTGAAATAGATAGTTACTGTACTCTACTGACCACCACCACCACCCATCATGTGTCTGTGAAATAGATAGTTACTGTACTCTACTGACCACCACCACCACCCATCATCATCATCCATCATGTGTCTATGAAATAGATAGTTACTGTACTACTGACCACCACCACCACACATCATCATCATCCATCATGTGTCTGTGAAATAGATAGTTACTGTACTCTACTGACCACCACCACCACCCATCATCACCCATCATGTGTCTGTGAAATAGATAGTTACTGTACTCTACTGACCACCACCACCACCCATCATCATCATCCATCATGTGTCTATGAAATAGATAGTTACTGTACTACTGACCACCACCACCACCCATCATCATCATCCATCATGTGTCTGTGAAATAGATAGTTACTGTACTACTGACCACCACCATCACCCATCATCACCCATCATGTGTCTGTGAAATAGATAGTTACTGTACTACTGACTAGGGGTGCAACGGTTCTCGGTTTTTTTACGGACGGTACGGTTTGCGTTCCACGGCTCAATTCACTAGTGAACCGTGACGGTTTTCGGTTTATGCTGCGATTTGGCTGCGTTCGTAAATTAGCTCTGAGAGCGCCGCAACAGTTTGAGGAAGCCCCGGATTCCTACAAGTTTGCGGTGTGGGGTCATTTCGCTTTTCCCGTTGAATACGACAATAAGGGGGGGAAAACAGTGGACAGAAATATTACTGTCTGCAAGCTCTGCTTAAAGCGTGTGCCATATGCAAATGGTTGCACCTCTAACATGAACCAGCATATTCGCCGCTACCACTCAACGATAACACTGACTGGGAGCAGGAAAGCCAGTCAGGTAGCGTCAGTGAGCAGACAGCAGTCTCTCTCTCTGATGCGTTCGGACTAGTGCTGTCCCAAACGACTATTTTTCTAACGATTAATCTAGCGGTTATTTTATCGATTATTCGATTAGTCTAACGACTAATTTATCGATAAGTCTAACGATAATTTTTGTACTGTAAAAAAAAATAAAAAAAATAACGTATTTGTCTCCACCTCACTGCTATGTTTAGCCAACTTGAATGCCAACATGGCCATTTAGAAGTCTGTCCATCACCACAACACATAGCTAGCTAACGTTACTCTCGCTGCTATGTTATGATTAGCTAAATTGATGCTAACGTAGCATGCGAGCTACGAGCTAGATAACGTACAGTAGGTGCTCGCACCACAATGACAATAGGCTACCGTAGCTAGCCAGCTACATAGCTAACGTTACTAACACCAGAAGACAAGACATACGAACTGTGGTGAGCTACATTGCTTGTGTAACATTAGCTAGTAGCTATCCATTTTTCACTCATACACTTAATTGTCTCGCCTGGTAAAATAAAGGTTTAAAAAAAAAAACGCCATTTTGTTTATTTACGACTACCCGACGCATATTACGCTAACCGACGTATTGACGTAGTCGATGACGTCGACGACGTCGAATAATCGTAACAGCCCTAGTTCGGACAGACGTACACTACCACTTCAGAGAAACACAAAAAAATAACCAATGCAGTGGGGATGTTCATTGCAAAGGATTTGCAGCCCTTTTCGGTGGTTGGAGATTTGGGTTTTCGAAATCTGATAAAAACTCTCGAGCCCCGTTACAGTGTCCCCTCCCGTACATCATTCAGCACCAAAATAATCCCCGGTATTTACCAAACAACGCGCAGAGGCATTGAAGACGATTTGGCAAAAACACAGAGCTTTGCACTGACTACGGAGGGTTGGACCTCCCGGGCAACGGAGAGTTACCTCACTGTCACGGTCCACTACATGTCACCGGATTGGGAGATGAAGAGCGCAGTACTGCAAACTCGTCCACTATACAAAAGCCATACCAGCGCGCACCTGGCAGAGGAACTAACAAATGCAGTGACTGAGTGGAAGTTGGAGAGGCCAAACATAACAATTCCCGTAACAACAGACAACGCAGCAAATATCGTAAATGCGATCCATGAAGCTGGTGGACTGGGGCCACAGATCGGCTGCTTTGCGCACGTCGTAAATCTCGCCGCCAAGAAGGCAGTGGCAATAACCCCGGTGTCCCGCCTCCTGGGTAAGATCAGACATGCAGTCACTTTCTTCCACAAAAGCACCACAGCCCACCATATTCTGACAATTAAACAAGATATGTTAGACTTACCAAAACACAAATTAATCCACGATGTCGCAACTCGTTGGAATACAACACATGACATGTTGGAAAGCTATGTGGAAAGTGTTACTTTTGTAGTGTGAATTTGTTTTCCTCCTGTTTGTATACTGGCTACCAGCTGTCAAGGCTAAAGTGCACTTTTACTTTCGAAAGTGTTTATTTATTTTTGGACATTTGAAAGTGTTTTTTGTTTATATACAATTATATATACATTATATACATAACATATACATGTGTATGTTAAAGTTCCATATTATGTATAAGCAAAATAAAGTAAAGTAACAGTTTGTAAATAAATAGTAGCATTTGTTTCTGAACCGAACCGTACCGAAAACCGTGACCCAAAATACCGAACCGTACCGAACCGTGGGCCAACTGAACCGTTGCACCCCTACTACTGACCACCACCACCCATCATCATCATCCATCATGTGTCTGTGAAATAGATAGTTACTGTACTACTGACCACCACCACCCATCATCATCCATCATGTGTCTATGAAATAGATAGTTACTGTACTACTGACCACCACCACCCATCATCATCATCCATCATGTGTCTGTGAAATAGATAGTTACTGTACTCTACTGACCACCACCATCACCCATCATCACCCATCATGTGTCTGTGAAATAGATAGTTACTGTACTACTGACCACCACCACCCATCATCATCACCCATCATGTGTCTGTGAAATAGATAGTTACTGTACTCTACTGACCACCACCACCACCCATCATCATCATCCATCATGTGTCTGTGAAATAGATAGTTACTGTACTACTGACCACCACCACCCATCATCATCCATCATGTGTCTGTGAAATAGATAGTTACTGTACTACTGACACCACCACCACCCATCATCATCATCCATCATGTGTCTGTGAAATAGATAGTTACTGTACTACTGACCACCACCACCACCCATCATCACCCATCATGTGTCTGTGAAATAGATAGTTACTGTACTCTACTGACCACCACCACCACCCATCATCATCATCCATCATGTGTCTGTGAAATAGATAGTTACTGTACTACTGACCAAATGTGTCTTACCTTCAATTAATTAGCAGACTACTAAGTAGCATACCTGTCAACATTGGGATTTGAAAATAAGGGATATTTTCCAAAAAATAAGGGAAAAGGGATATCCCCCCTGCGCACCCCCGGGTCATCCTCTCCCCCCCCCCACCATCCACAAACCATACCCCTTACATTTAGACTGTACACACAGTCAATCCTAACATCACCACTAGACAACCATAGGATACCTCTTACATTTAGACTGTACACACAGTCAATCCTAACATCACCACTAGACAACCATAGGATACCCCTTACATTTAGACTGTACACACAGTCAGTCCTAACATCACCACTAGACAACCATAGGATACCCCTTACATTTAGACCAGGGAACACAGTCAATCCTAACATCACCACTAGACAACCATAGGATACCTCTTACATTTAGACAAGGGGACACAGTCAATCCTAACATCACCACTAGACAACCATAGGATACCTCTTACATTTAGACAAGGGTACACACAGTCAATCCTAACATCACCACTAGACAACCATAGGATACCCCTTACATTTAAACAAGGGTACACACAGTCAATCCTAACATCACCACTAGACAACCATAGGATACCTCTTACATTTAGACAAGGGTACACAGTCAGTCCTAACATCACCACTAGACAACCATAGGATACCCCTTACATTTAGACAAGGTACACACAGTCAATCCTAACATCACCACTAGACAACCATAGGATACCTCTTACATTTAGACAAGGGTACACAGTCAGTCCTAACATCACCACTAGACAACCATAGGATACCTCTTACATTTAGACTGTACACACAGTCAATCCTAACATCACCACTAGACAACCATAGGATACCCCTTACATTTAGACAAGGGGACACACAGTCAGTCCTAACATCACCACTAGACAACCATAGGATACCCCTTACATTTAGACAAGGGGACACACAGTCAATCAACCACCTGCTTCAGTGCAACAAGAATTAAGTAGTTCCTACATTAAGTAAGTGACTACAGGTGGTCAGAATCAGATACCTGGTTGAAAGTAAAATACTTTGAACATCCCTGCATATATATATACATGAAAACACAAAAGGGCATATACATTCAGCACATTTATTTATACATTACTTGACACCATGATGTCAATGGGAAAAGAGCGGCGCAATGAACCAGCGATAATTTCAAAACGGAGATAACCGAGGCTGCGTTCGTAAACACGCTCTGGAAATCTGATCAACACTCATGGAATGCCTCTTGTCCAATCAAATTACTTGGTCCCTTTATGACGTTGCACCTAGTGTGCGTTCCGGAACTCTCAGAGCAAAATTACGAACGCAGCCCTGCGCGGGGGCCGATATCAAATTAC
The DNA here is from genome assembly GCF_963989245.1 of Nansenia antarctica. Taxonomy (NCBI): domain Eukaryota; kingdom Metazoa; phylum Chordata; class Actinopteri; order Argentiniformes; family Microstomatidae; genus Nansenia; species Nansenia antarctica. The sequence continues at coordinate 2,123,475 of NC_137675.1, read as the reverse complement.
AAATATATATATATATATATATATATATATATATATATATATATATATATATATATATATATATATATATATATTTTAATATAATACATTCTGAGCGGCCCAGAGTCTCGCGGCGCTCCTGGCATTTGCCAGGCTTGCCCGGTGGCCAGTCCGCCACTGAGTCTATGTTAGCATTACCTTACATCTTCTGTGATGATGCTAACGCTAATCATTGTAGGACTCCCCGCGCACATGTTAAGTAAACTAGCCATTCAAGCTAATATTAGCTATGTTAGTGCACGTTGTTAACGTATTTTACTGGAATCGAGAGACATTACAAAAAAGACAACACAATCACCCCTCTACACTCTGTTAAGAACGCTAACTTCACCTCTACTGACATTGTCTAGTTTAATTATCTTAATGTGAACACTAGCACATGGTCGGTGACGTTAGCCCTTTGGTAACCAGTATTTTAAGATATAAGATCAGCTGGAGTGTATGGTGAACAACAATATAAAGTTATTCTAAAATGCTGCTTCTATTGAAATGCCAAAGTATAATCCGTTTAATTAATAGGTGATTAGGAGACACTTACCGCAGTTGTTGGACGTGACAAAAAAATGGCGAAATTCAGTGAAATGGCGCAGATCTCTGATCAGCTTGAAGATCTCTTGAAAATGAATCTGTGAAATGGCAGATTGATGGCAGAAAATGTGAAATGGCAGATCTCTGATCAGCTTGAAGATCTCTTGAAAATGAATCTGTGAAAATGAATCTGTGAAATGGCGCAGATCTCTGATCAGCTTGAAGATCTCTGATCAGCTTGAAGAAACCACGTGACTGAACAAGCCACCTGGAACTGATTGAAGAAACCACGTGGGACTGATTGACAAATGATGGGCGGGGCTTTCCAGAGTACGTCTAACACCGTGTCAATGAACTCCTTGAATTATCACCAACACTGGAGGGAATATTACTCTAGCTGTTGTTGTAATAACTCGGAAAGAGTCAATGTATTTTTACACTGCATATTTAACACTGGGGAATTTACTGTGTAGCATGTCGATGTTCTATCAGAATGTTGTGATGTTATAACAAAGCGGGGGGGAACAAATAGGACAGTTCCTAACACAGAGTACAGGGAAGCGGACTACAGCTGCTCCTGTCTGTGTGTGGGTCGGGCCAAATGAATGAATGAATGAATGAATGAATGAATGGTCTTTATTGTCATTGATATAGTACAGGTACCAAACAACGAAATTTGGGAGGTAGGGCTCCCCTGGTGCTAGAAAAAAAAAAACTAAAAACAAGAAGGGAAAAGAGCTGGTTTACATAAATAAAGGCTATGTACACTATCCACTATACTATACTATACAAATAAAACACTGTGCTGTACTCTATGCTATGCTATACCTATTCTATTTCCTATTCTCTGAACCTTATGTAGCCTTGGATGTCTGTAGTTCCTTTTTTGTCCAAAAGTGCATGGTTATGATATACTCAGTGAATATTTATGATTTTACCCCATCCCAATATTATGATCATCATGTTTTGGACTGATGAATGAGTTGAAGAAGCATGAAGCTACAGTTCATGTCAACCTGTAGGCCCAGTAGGAGAATACAGTCTTACACAGAGGGCAGTCAACCTGCATGGAGAGAGCACACTAACATTATAGTGTCCTTTCTCAATTGTCCTTTTTGTCTGTATGAAATTCTGCTTTAACAGTTTTTGTTATCATACATACATAGATACATAGCCTACATACATACATACAAACATACACACTGATTCTGACATCTTCCCGCACACACACACACACACACACACAATGCATGCATGATGTATACATACATACATACGGTACATACGGTAGAATAATAGAAGGTTTTTACTGTTTTTTAATTATATATTTTTCTTTTTTAACATGATTTAACAGTCAATTTAAAGTTTTACAGCAAAAAAAACAGAAAGATGCCTTCGTTTTATATACAGTAAAATGATGTGTATTTTATGTGTTTTTACATATAATTCAATGTAATTTAACATTCAAGACAATTAAGCAATAGAAAAATCCTGTAAAAAAAAAGGCAATTTATTATTAAATCAATTTACAGATTACAACATTTATTTAATGGTTAATATTTTTAATAAAAGTAGTTTACTGTATTTTTATGGCATTTACATTTAATGTAGAAAAACAAAAGAAATCTGTAAAATAATACAGTGAATTTCTGTGAAATAACAAACAAAAAAAATACAGTGTACCTCCTGCGCCACAGCCGCCCCAGTTCAAAGTTTAACATCCTCCCTAATGATACTACTACTACTACTAATAATAATAATAATCCCCTGAAATGGACATGGAGTGTCTGACATTAGCTGATGTGTTTCAGCATGGGTGCACGATTTGAAGAGGCCACCAGAACACCCTCCCCTAGAACACCCCTACTGGCCAGTAA
>NC_137675.1:2078531-2118531 GCF_963989245.1 Nansenia antarctica | reverse complement strand
TTTATTTTTGTGACTCAGTGACAAATAAATGTTTTACTTTCCTCCCTCGTGTGCTGTTGGGTTTAACCTGTTTCTATTCTTAATTCCATCTCGAAACTTATGGAAAAAATAGTTTATGAACAGGTTGATAGGTACCTTTCCGAAAAAAATCTGATGTATGAATTTCAATCAGGATTCAGAACATCCCATTCCACTGACACATGCCTTCTCTATTTGAACGACCACATCAACCATGAGGTGGACTCGGGCAAGTACTGCGGCATGGTCATGCTGGACCTCCAGAAGGCCTTCGACACAGTAGATCACCACATATTGTTAGATAAACTGAAAGCAATTGGGTTCGATAGAACATCGGTGAGCTGGATGCAATCCTACTTAGAGGGGAGGGAACAGGTGGTTAGTGTGAACGGAACACTGTCCCCCCCCCTCCCAGTGACCTGCGGCGTTCCACAAGGAAGCATATTGGGACCTTTACTGTTCCTAATATATGTGAATGACATGTCATCAGCATGTGATTGCAATTTGTTCCTGTTCACGGATGACTCGGCTCTGCTGGTCTCTGACAGGGACATATTGCAGGTGGAAAAAGCGCTAAGCACTGAACTGAGTAGAATCTGCATCTGGCTAGCTGACAATAAACTATCAATACACCTAGGTAAAACTGAAACCATCCTATACGGATCCCCATCTAAACTCAGAAAGGCTGAAAATTTTAAAATAAAAGTGGGTAACATTAATATCACAAGAAAAGAGGATATTACATACCTGGGCTCCATCTTAGAGGCAAATCTTTCCGGAGATAAAATGGCAACAAAAGTAATCAAAAAAGTGAACCATAGAACTAGATTCTTGTACAGGATATCCTCACTTGTCAGTAAAAACACACTGAGGACCCTATCAGGAGCTCTCATTCAATGTCACTTCGACTATGCCGTAACATCATGGTACTATAGAACCACAAAGGCCCATAAAACAAGACTCCAGACAGCCCAAAATAAACTGGTTAGGCTTCTGCTAGGCCTCAACCCTAGGACACATCTAACCGCTGCTCATTTTTTGAGCCTGGATTGGCTACGAGTAGTTGACAGAGTGCAGCAGCTTGCACTGGGCCTGGTCTTCAAGATACGCTACACCACAAAGACACCCAAGTACCTGTCAACATACTTCCAAAAAGTGAACAACGTCCACACATACAACACCAGAGGAAGCTCCACGAACCACGTTCAACCGCGTTGCACCACAAACAAGGGGTTAAACTCGTTTGCAAACTATGCAGTAAAAATGTGGAACGCCCTTCCTATAATCTTAAAGGAGTGCAAAACACTGCCCACCTTCAAAACCACTCTCAAAAAACATTTACAGGAGGCTGCAATCCGTAACTGGACCCTCTAAATCAAAAATCAGATTAAAAGACCCGAACTACCCACTGTACATACTTTGTGTTTTGTCCCCCGCCCCCACCTGTGGTGTATGTCCCCACCTGTCCTACCCGCTGTACATACCTTATGTTTTGTTGTATTGTTCTTCCCATGATGGATGTATGTTTATCTTGTAGATAGTAATAGTTATTTGTCTGTATTATCTTGTAGATAGTACTAGTTTTTTTTGTCTGTCTTACATGTAACGATGAATTGAGAATCAAGGACCCCAATTGAAATAAGCCAGTGGCTTTCTTGGGTTTTTATCCTTTTAGTTGACCTTGTATGTAATATGTACTTTCATGTACCTACTTCTGCAAATCTTCTAATAAAGTTTTCAATCAATCAAAATTGCATCCTTCGCGTGTCACTACTGCCATCTTCTGGATTTATCCAGTTCCTACATTGTGGCTGTGTTCGGAATAGCGTACTAGCATACTACTCATACTAGATATGACGTAGATTTTGAGTATGTAGTACGTTCGAACTGTACAGTATGCGAGATTTGAGTATGCGAGAATCGCATTCTTATTATGAATTTAGTAGGCAGTATGCAGTATATACTCATTGAGTATGCTAGTATACCATTCCGAACACAGCCTGTGTCTACATTTTCACACAACATGCTCGCGCTTCCCGCCTCCTCCTGATTGGCTGCTCTACTCTAAGCAATCCTGGCTATCATTGCTCACATTTATTACATGAAACACCACTACAAGTCACAATTCGAATCCCTGTTTTAATATGTATTAATAAAATTATTGTTGACAGTTTTTTATTTTATTTATCTACTAAGTAAGTTAGAATTAATTCATTTAGTTAAGAATTTATTATCCTATTTATCATGTCTGTTTAGTGTATGTGTATGTCTAATAGCACACTGCGAAGCTGTGACCCTTCCATTTAGCTATAACTTATAGTATATATAACTTATATATATAGTTATAGTATAAGTCGTTTCCTTATAGCATGTCAAATATTAGAGGTGGTAAAGTACGGTTTATTTGATTGGAGGTTAGATCTAACTTTCATAGAAAAAGACAAATAAGTTAACACTTCATTATAGTGTAATTATTATTTTTACGTTATTAAATTGATATTACACTTTCCCCCTTGATCTCCATGTCATTCGCTCTTAGTTTAGTTTAGTTTAGTTTGTTTATTAAGCACACAAGAAATTGTGCAAGGAGGGAACGAAGCCCAGAAGGCTTGTACAGAGTTCCACTCCACGTCAATATCAATGTTTCAAATAAAAATCAAGGGACACTTACTGCACGTCAATAGGAGAAAAGAAACCACAAACAAAATCATATCCATCGGGCAGAAAGGTAGGATAGCACATACAAACACACAAGACAAAAACAAAACAAAAAAAAATGAAAATAGATACAAGGATAGTAAGATTAGTAAAAAAATAAACATAGATTTCCATCTTTCCCACCTTTCAACGGGAAAAGCACTACAATATAAAATAAACAGCTCATAACGAGATTAGATATTTTTTCAGTTGCTTTTTGAAAGCCGATCGAGGTGTTGATCTCAGTGGCGAGCTCAAGGTGTTCCAGATTCTCGGACCTCTATAACAAATGTTGAATTGGTGGCTAGAAGTTCGACAGAAAGGTAAGTGGAGGTCATTATTTAATCTTGTTGGATAAGAGAGGATGTCAGATGAGAAAATAAAGAAACTATGGATAGTAGAAGGAAGATCTTGCTTGTTGTTGATGAATTTGTGTATGAATAAGCATGTTTGAAAAATATTCAGTTTATTGATGGGTAATAATGAATATTTCCTGGGGGACCACTGGGTACTGGTAGGCAAACTGGCTAGTAGTCGCTCTATTGGTAGAGGGTTGCAAGGGAATTTTTCCTGGCTACATAGTATACAGGTTTTTTTACTTTTGCCTGCTCGCGGCTCTGTCAGTATTGATTGATTGATTGACTGATTGACTGAACATTTTCATTGTGTGAAGCGCATTGAGTGGCATCTTGTAAGAAATGCGCTATACAAATAAAATTTGATTTGATTTAAATAGAGGTGCAGATGGTTCGAATCTGTTAGAGTGAGAGATCATCCTAAGGAACCTCTTCTGGATAACAAGTCATTTGTTGAGGTATGAAGGATAAGTATAGCAGCCCAGACTATATTACAGTAGTTGATGTCAGGAAATAAGAAGCTATAGTACAAGGTTAAGTGAGCAGAGGAGTGGATCAGGGGGCAGACCCTTCTCATTATACCAAGCATCTTCATGGATGTCTTGCACACCTGATCGATGTGATTATTCCAGTTTAAACCTTCGTCAACAATGACACCTAGGCATTTAGTATGTTGACCCAGTCTGTCAGACCCAGTAGTTTTCCCAAAACTAAATGAAACTGAAATGACAATGAATGAGTAATAGCTATAGCTTAAAATTAAGTTTGTTTGTTGTAGCAGAGGGGGGTGGGGGTTAGAGAGGGGGGAATGAGAGAGGAGAGAAGGGTGTAAGAACAGAGGATTAAAAAGAAAAACATCAACATCGACAACATACAACAATATGTTTTGTAGATAGCCTAATAGGGCGTTAGGTACCAATTTTAAAGATTGCTTTTGCTGGTACATTGTTCTAGAGCATACTCTCAGAAGCACAGAGCACTTTGTTTTATGAAGATAGGACATACGGTTGCTGAGATACAACCCATTTTGTGAACCGAGACAGGGTCAAAAAGGTCGCGCACCTAACAATGGACACACGCACGCACGCACACACGCACGCACGCACGCACGCGCACACACACACACACACACACACACAGATAGATAGTTACTTTATTGATCCCCAAGGGGAAATTAAGGCATTACAGCATCTCACATCACAAACAACAACAACATTAACAGAATAATAGAATACAATAAAATAGACATAAAACAGACATCTGAATGTTACATACAGTAAGAACAGTCCTGACTCAGATCATCTGATGAATATCTGTTATATTTTATGATTCTGTCATTTATTCTTTATTTTCAGTATTAATTGTTATATGTTAAAATTTCTGCTGCCTGTCTTGTATTGGCCAGGACGCTGTTGTAACAGGGTCAGGGTTAGACTTCTAACTTCTCCTGGGTAGATAAAGGTTAAAGGTTCAACAGACACACACAGGTCAACACCACCACCCTGACGGTACAGGAGAAATGGACGGCACCAAATGCAGCTGTGACATCAGCCTCAAACGGAGGCTGTGCTGCAGGGGGAGGCTGGCGGAGGTAGCAATCGGAGGACGGGCTCATTGTAACGTGTGGAACGAAATGAGAGATGGTATGAAACACAGCCTCCCCTGACACGTATGGAAAGCCCAATTTATACTTCTGTGTCGAATTTACGCGCGGCTACGCTGTAGCCTACGCAAGGGCTCTCCCAATTTATACTTCTGCGTTGGTCGGTCTGCGTCGCGTTGGTCGGTCTGCGTCGCGTTGGTCGGTCTGCGTCGCGTTGGTCGGTCTGCGTCGCGTTGGTCGGTCTGCGTCGCGTTGGTCGGTCTGCGTCGCGTTGGTCGGTGTACTCATAGCGGCATAATAGCGTTTTTTTTGTTATGGTTGTTGTAAAGAAAATGTCTATAATATAGTAGTATAATATATATAGTATAATAGTCCACCACCCATCATCATCCATCATGTGTCTGTGAAATAGATAGTTACTGTACTACTGACCACCACCACCCATCATCATCAATCATGTGTCTGTGAAATAGATAGTTACTGTACTCTACTGACACACCACCACCACCCATCATCATCATCCATCATGTGTCTGTGAAATAGATAGTTACTGTACTACTGACCACCACCACCCATCATCATCCATCATGTGTCTATGAAATAGATAGTTACTGTACTCTACTGACCACCACCACCACCCATCATCATCACCCATCATGTGTCTGTGAAATAGATAGTTACTGTACTCTACTGACCACCACCACCACCCATCATCATCCATCATGTGTCTGTGAAATAGATAGTTACTGTACTCTACTGACCACCACCACCACCCATCATCATCATCCATCATGTGTCTATGAAATAGATAGTTACTGTACTACTGACCACCACCACCACCCATCATCATCATCCATCATGTGTCTGTGAAATAGATAGTTACTGTACTACTGACCACCACCACCCATCATCATCATCCATCATGTGTCTGTGAAATAGATAGTTACTGTACTCTACTGACCACCACCACCCATCATCATCCATCATGTGTCTGTGAAATAGATAGTTACTGTACTACTGACCACCACCACCCATCATCATCAATCATGTGTCTGTGAAATAGATAGTTACTGTACTACTGACCACCACCATCACCCATCATCACCCATCATGTGTCTGTGAAATAGATAGTTACTGTACTACTGACCACCACCACCACCCATCATCATCACCCATCATGTGTCTGTGAAATAGATAGTTACTGTACTCTACTGACCACCACCACCCATCATCATCCATCATGTGTCTGTGAAATAGATAGTTACTGTACTCTACTGACACACCACCACCACCCATCATCACCCATCATGTGTCTATGAAATAGATAGTTACTGTACTACTGACCACCACCACCCATCATCATCCATCATGTGTCTATGAAATAGATAGTTACTGTACTACTGACCACCACCACCCATCATCATCATCCATCATGTGTCTGTGAAATAGATAGTTACTGTACTACTGACCACCACCATCACCCATCACCCATCATGTGTCTGTGAAATAGATAGTTACTGTACTACTGACCACCACCACCCATCATCATCACCCATCATGTGTCTGTGAAATAGATAGTTACTGTACTACTGACACCACCACCACCCATCATCATCATCCATCATGTGTCTGTGAAATAGATAGTTACTGTACTCTACTGACCACCACCACCCATCATCATCATCCATCATGTGTCTATGAAATAGATAGTTACTGTACTACTGCCACACCACCACCACCCATCATCATCATCCATCATGTGTCTGTGAAATAGATAGTTACTGTACTCTACTGACCACCACCACCACCCATCATCATCATCCATCATGTGTCTGTGAAATAGATAGTTACTGTACTACTGACCACCACCACCACCCACCATCACCCATCATGTGTCTGTGAAATAGATAGTTACTGTACTACTGACACCACCACCACCCATCATCACCCATCATGTGTCTGTGAAATAGATAGTTACTGTACTCTACTGACCACCACCACCACCCATCATCATCATCCATCATGTGTCTATGAAATAGATAGTTACTGTACTACTGACACCACCACCACCCATCATCATCATCCATCATGTGTCTGTGAAATACATAGTTACTGTACTACTGACACCACCACCACCCATCATCATCATCACCCATCATGTGTCTGTGAAATAGATAGTTACTGTACTACTGACCACCACCACCCATCATGTGTCTGTGAAATAGATAGTTACTGTACTACTGACCACCACCACCACCCATCATCATCATCCATCATGTGTCTGTGAAATAGATAGTTACTGTACTACTGACCACCACCACCCATCATGTGTCTGTGAAATAGATAGTTACTGTACTACTGACCACCACCACCACCCATCATCATCATCCATCATGTGTCTGTGAAATAGATAGTTACTGTACTACTGACCACCATCACCCATCATCATCCATCATGTGTCTATGAAATAGATAGTTACTGTACTACTGACCACCACCACCCATCATCATCATCATCCATCATGTGTCTGTGAAATAGATAGTTACTGTACTCTACTGACCACCACCACCACCCATCATGTGTCTGTGAAATAGATAGTTACTGTACTCTACTGACCACCACCACCACCCATCATCATCATCCATCATGTGTCTGTGAAATAGATAGTTACTGTACTACTGACCACCACCACCCATCATCATCATCCATCATGTGTCTGTGAAATAGATAGTTACTGTACTCTACTGACCACCACCACCACCCATCATCATCATCCATCATGTGTCTGTGAAATAGATAGTTACTGTACTACTGACCACCACCACCCATCATCATCCATCATGTGTCTGTGAAATAGATAGTTACTGTACTACTGACCACCACCACCCATCATCATCAATCATGTGTCTGTGAAATAGATAGTTACTGTACTACTGACCACCACCATCACCCATCATCACCCATCATGTGTCTGTGAAATAGATAGTTACTGTACTACTGACCACCACCACCACCCATCATCATCACCCATCATGTGTCTGTGAAATAGATAGTTACTGTACTCTACTGACCACCACCACCCATCATCATCCATCATGTGTCTGTGAAATAGATAGTTACTGTACTCTACTGACACACCACCACCACCCATCATCACCCATCATGTGTCTATGAAATAGATAGTTACTGTACTACTGACCACCACCACCCATCATCATCCATCATGTGTCTATGAAATAGATAGTTACTGTACTACTGACCACCACCACCCATCATCATCATCCATCATGTGTCTGTGAAATAGATAGTTACTGTACTACTGACCACCACCATCACCCATCACCCATCATGTGTCTGTGAAATAGATAGTTACTGTACTACTGACCACCACCACCCATCATCATCACCCATCATGTGTCTGTGAAATAGATAGTTACTGTACTACTGACACCACCACCACCCATCATCATCCATCATGTGTCTGTGAAATAGATAGTTACTGTACTCTACTGACCACCACCACCCATCATCATCCATCATGTGTCTATGAAATAGATAGTTACTGTACTACTGCCACACCACCACCACCCATCATCATCATCCATCATGTGTCTGTGAAATAGATAGTTACTGTACTCTACTGACCACCACCACCACCCATCATCATCATCCATCATGTGTCTGTGAAATAGATAGTTACTGTACTACTGACCACCACCACCACCCATCATCATCATCCATCATGTGTCTGTGAAATAGATAGTTACTGTACTCTACTGACCACCACCACCACCCATCATCATCCATCATGTGTCTGTGAAATAGATAGTTACTGTACTACTGACCACCACCACCCATCATGTGTCTGTGAAATAGATAGTTACTGTACTACTGACCACCATCACCCATCATCATCCATCATGTGTCTATGAAATAGATAGTTACTGTACTACTGACCACCACCACCCATCATCATCATCATCCATCATGTGTCTGTGAAATAGATAGTTACTGTACTCTACTGACCACCACCACCACCCATCATGTGTCTGTGAAATAGATAGTTACTGTACTCTACTGACCACCACCACCACCACCCATCATCATCCATCATGTGTCTATGAAATAGATAGTTACTGTACTACTGACCACCACCATCACCCATCATCACCCATCATGTGTCTGTGAAATAGATAGTTACTGTACTACTGACCACCACCACCACCCATCATCATCACCCATCATGTGTCTGTGAAATAGATAGTTACTGTACTCTACTGACCACCACCACCCATCATCATCCATCATGTGTCTGTGAAATAGATAGTTACTGTACTCTACAGACACACCACCACCACCCATCATCACCCATCATGTGTCTATGAAATAGATAGTTACTGTACTACTGACCACCACCACCCATCATCATCCATCATGTGTCTATGAAATAGATAGTTACTGTACTACTGACCACCACCACCCATCATCATCATCCATCATGTGTCTGTGAAATAGATAGTTACTGTACTACTGACCACCACCATCACCCATCACCCATCATGTGTCTGTGAAATAGATAGTTACTGTACTACTGACCACCACCACCCATCATCATCACCCATCATGTGTCTGTGAAATAGATAGTTACTGTACTACTGACACCACCACCACCCATCATCATCCATCATGTGTCTGTGAAATAGATAGTTACTGTACTCTACTGACCACCACCACCCATCATCATCATCCATCATGTGTCTATGAAATAGATAGTTACTGTACTACTGCCACACCACCACCACCCATCATCATCATCCATCATGTGTCTGTGAAATAGATAGTTACTGTACTACTGACCACCACCACCACCCATCATCATCATCCATCATGTGTCTGTGAAATAGATAGTTACTGTACTCTACTGACCACCACCACCACCCATCATCATCCATCATGTGTCTGTGAAATAGATAGTTACTGTACTACTGACCACCACCACCCATCATCACCCATCATCCATCATGTGTCTGTGAAATAGATAGTTACTGTACTACTGACCACCACCACCACCCATCATCATCATCCATCATGTGTCTGTGAAATAGATAGTTACTGTACTACTGACCACCATCACCCATCATCATCCATCATGTGTCTATGAAATAGATAGTTACTGTACTACTGACCACCACCACCCATCATCATCATCATCCATCATGTGTCTGTGAAATAGATAGTTACTGTACTCTACTGACCACCACCACCCATCATCATCATCCATCATGTGTCTGTGAAATAGATAGTTACTGTACTCTACTGACCACCACCACCCATCATCATCATCCATCATGTGTCTGTGAAATAGATAGTTACTGTACTCTACTGACCACCACCACCACCCATCATCACCCATCATGTGTCTGTGAAATAGATAGTTACTGTACTCTACTGACCACCACCACCACCCATCATCATCATCCATCATGTGTCTGTGAAATAGATAGTTACTGTACTCTACTGACCACCACCATCACCCATCATCACCCATCATGTGTCTGTGAAATAGATAGTTACTGTACTACTGACCACCACCACCCATCATCATCACCCATCATGTGTCTGTGAAATAGATAGTTACTGTACTCTACTGACCACCACCACCACCCATCATCATCCATCATGTGTCTGTGAAATAGATAGTTACTGTACTCTACTGACCACCACCATCACCCATCATCACCCATCATGTGTCTGTGAAATAGATAGTTACTGTACTACTGACCACCACCACCCATCATCATCACCCATCATGTGTCTGTGAAATAGATAGTTACTGTACTCTACTGACCACCACCACCACCCATCATCATCATCCATCATGTGTCTGTGAAATAGATAGTTACTGTACTACTGACCACCACCACCACCCATCATCATCATCCATCATGTGTCTGTGAAATAGATAGTTACTGTACTACTGACACCACCACCACCCATCATCATCCATCATGTGTCTGTGAAATAGATAGTTACTGTACTCTACTGACCACCACCACCCATCATCATCATCCATCATGTGTCTATGAAATAGATAGTTACTGTACTACTGACCACCACCACCACCCATCATCATCATCCATCATGTGTCTGTGAAATAGATAGTTACTGTACTCTACTGACCACCACCACCACCCATCATCATCATCCATCATGTGTCTGTGAAATAGATAGTTACTGTACTACTGACCACCACCACCCATCATCATCCATCATGTGTCTGTGAAATAGATAGTTACTGTACTACTGACACCACCACCACCCATCATCATCATCCATCATGTGTCTGTGAAATAGATAGTTACTGTACTACTGACCACCACCACCACCCATCATCACCCATCATGTGTCTGTGAAATAGATAGTTACTGTACTCTACTGACCACCACCACCACCCATCATCATCATCCATCATGTGTCTGTGAAATAGATAGTTACTGTACTACTGACCACCATCACCCATCATCATCCATCATGTGTCTATGAAATAGATAGTTACTGTACTACTGACCACCACCACCACCCATCATCATCATCATCCATCATGTGTCTGTGAAATAGATAGTTACTGTACTACTGACCACCACCACCCATCATCATCATCCATCATGTGTCTGTGAAATAGATAGTTACTGTACTCTACTGACCACCACCACCCATCATCATCATCCATCATGTGTCTGTGAAATAGATAGTTACTGTACTACTGACCACCACCACCCATCATCATCCATCATGTGTCTATGAAATAGATAGTTACTGTACTCTACTGACCACCACCACCACCCATCATCATCACCCATCATGTGTCTGTGAAATAGATAGTTACTGTACTCTACTGACCACCACCACCACCCATCATCATCCATCATGTGTCTGTGAAATAGATAGTTACTGTACTCTACTGACCACCACCACCACCCATCATCATCATCCATCATGTGTCTATGAAATAGATAGTTACTGTACTACTGACCACCACCACCACCCATCATCATCATCCATCATGTGTCTGTGAAATAGATAGTTACTGTACTACTGACCACCACCACCCATCATCATCATCCATCATGTGTCTGTGAAATAGATAGTTACTGTACTACTGACCACCACCACCCATCATCATCATCCATCATGTGTCTGTGAAATAGATAGTTACTGTACTCTACTGACCACCACCACCCATCATCATCCATCATGTGTCTGTGAAATAGATAGTTACTGTACTACTGACCACCACCACCCATCATCATCAATCATGTGTCTGTGAAATAGATAGTTACTGTACTACTGACCACCACCATCACCCATCATCACCCATCATGTGTCTGTGAAATAGATAGTTACTGTACTACTGACCACCACCACCACCCATCATCATCACCCATCATGTGTCTGTGAAATAGATAGTTACTGTACTCTACTGACCACCACCACCCATCATCATCCATCATGTGTCTGTGAAATAGATAGTTACTGTACTCTACTGACACACCACCACCACCCATCATCACCCATCATGTGTCTATGAAATAGATAGTTACTGTACTACTGACCACCACCACCCATCATCATCCATCATGTGTCTATGAAATAGATAGTTACTGTACTACTGACCACCACCACCCATCATCATCATCCATCATGTGTCTGTGAAATAGATAGTTACTGTACTACTGACCACCACCATCACCCATCACCCATCATGTGTCTGTGAAATAGATAGTTACTGTACTACTGACCACCACCACCCATCATCATCACCCATCATGTGTCTGTGAAATAGATAGTTACTGTACTACTGACACCACCACCACCCATCATCATCATCCATCATGTGTCTGTGAAATAGATAGTTACTGTACTCTACTGACCACCACCACCCATCATCATCATCCATCATGTGTCTATGAAATAGATAGTTACTGTACTACTGCCACACCACCACCACCCATCATCATCATCCATCATGTGTCTGTGAAATAGATAGTTACTGTACTCTACTGACCACCACCACCACCCATCATCATCATCCATCATGTGTCTGTGAAATAGATAGTTACTGTACTACTGACCACCACCACCACCCACCATCACCCATCATGTGTCTGTGAAATAGATAGTTACTGTACTACTGACACCACCACCACCCATCATCACCCATCATGTGTCTGTGAAATAGATAGTTACTGTACTCTACTGACCACCACCACCACCCATCATCATCATCCATCATGTGTCTATGAAATAGATAGTTACTGTACTACTGACACCACCACCACCCATCATCATCATCCATCATGTGTCTGTGAAATACATAGTTACTGTACTACTGACACCACCACCACCCATCATCATCATCACCCATCATGTGTCTGTGAAATAGATAGTTACTGTACTACTGACCACCACCACCCATCATGTGTCTGTGAAATAGATAGTTACTGTACTACTGACCACCACCACCACCCATCATCATCATCCATCATGTGTCTGTGAAATAGATAGTTACTGTACTACTGACCACCACCACCCATCATGTGTCTGTGAAATAGATAGTTACTGTACTACTGACCACCACCACCACCCATCATCATCATCCATCATGTGTCTGTGAAATAGATAGTTACTGTACTACTGACCACCATCACCCATCATCATCCATCATGTGTCTATGAAATAGATAGTTACTGTACTACTGACCACCACCACCCATCATCATCATCATCCATCATGTGTCTGTGAAATAGATAGTTACTGTACTCTACTGACCACCACCACCACCCATCATGTGTCTGTGAAATAGATAGTTACTGTACTCTACTGACCACCACCACCACCCATCATCATCATCCATCATGTGTCTGTGAAATAGATAGTTACTGTACTACTGACCACCACCACCCATCATCATCATCCATCATGTGTCTGTGAAATAGATAGTTACTGTACTCTACTGACCACCACCACCACCCATCATCATCATCCATCATGTGTCTGTGAAATAGATAGTTACTGTACTACTGACCACCACCACCCATCATCATCCATCATGTGTCTGTGAAATAGATAGTTACTGTACTACTGACCACCACCACCCATCATCATCAATCATGTGTCTGTGAAATAGATAGTTACTGTACTACTGACCACCACCATCACCCATCATCACCCATCATGTGTCTGTGAAATAGATAGTTACTGTACTACTGACCACCACCACCACCCATCATCATCACCCATCATGTGTCTGTGAAATAGATAGTTACTGTACTCTACTGACCACCACCACCCATCATCATCCATCATGTGTCTGTGAAATAGATAGTTACTGTACTCTACTGACACACCACCACCACCCATCATCACCCATCATGTGTCTATGAAATAGATAGTTACTGTACTACTGACCACCACCACCCATCATCATCCATCATGTGTCTATGAAATAGATAGTTACTGTACTACTGACCACCACCACCCATCATCATCATCCATCATGTGTCTGTGAAATAGATAGTTACTGTACTACTGACCACCACCATCACCCATCACCCATCATGTGTCTGTGAAATAGATAGTTACTGTACTACTGACCACCACCACCCATCATCATCACCCATCATGTGTCTGTGAAATAGATAGTTACTGTACTACTGACACCACCACCACCCATCATCATCCATCATGTGTCTGTGAAATAGATAGTTACTGTACTCTACTGACCACCACCACCCATCATCATCCATCATGTGTCTATGAAATAGATAGTTACTGTACTACTGCCACACCACCACCACCCATCATCATCATCCATCATGTGTCTGTGAAATAGATAGTTACTGTACTCTACTGACCACCACCACCACCCATCATCATCATCCATCATGTGTCTGTGAAATAGATAGTTACTGTACTACTGACCACCACCACCACCCATCATCATCATCCATCATGTGTCTGTGAAATAGATAGTTACTGTACTCTACTGACCACCACCACCACCCATCATCATCCATCATGTGTCTGTGAAATAGATAGTTACTGTACTACTGACCACCACCACCCATCATGTGTCTGTGAAATAGATAGTTACTGTACTACTGACCACCATCACCCATCATCATCCATCATGTGTCTATGAAATAGATAGTTACTGTACTACTGACCACCACCACCCATCATCATCATCATCCATCATGTGTCTGTGAAATAGATAGTTACTGTACTCTACTGACCACCACCACCACCCATCATGTGTCTGTGAAATAGATAGTTACTGTACTCTACTGACCACCACCACCACCACCCATCATCATCCATCATGTGTCTATGAAATAGATAGTTACTGTACTACTGACCACCACCATCACCCATCATCACCCATCATGTGTCTGTGAAATAGATAGTTACTGTACTACTGACCACCACCACCACCCATCATCATCACCCATCATGTGTCTGTGAAATAGATAGTTACTGTACTCTACTGACCACCACCACCCATCATCATCCATCATGTGTCTGTGAAATAGATAGTTACTGTACTCTACAGACACACCACCACCACCCATCATCACCCATCATGTGTCTATGAAATAGATAGTTACTGTACTACTGACCACCACCACCCATCATCATCCATCATGTGTCTATGAAATAGATAGTTACTGTACTACTGACCACCACCACCCATCATCATCATCCATCATGTGTCTGTGAAATAGATAGTTACTGTACTACTGACCACCACCATCACCCATCACCCATCATGTGTCTGTGAAATAGATAGTTACTGTACTACTGACCACCACCACCCATCATCATCACCCATCATGTGTCTGTGAAATAGATAGTTACTGTACTACTGACACCACCACCACCCATCATCATCCATCATGTGTCTGTGAAATAGATAGTTACTGTACTCTACTGACCACCACCACCCATCATCATCATCCATCATGTGTCTATGAAATAGATAGTTACTGTACTACTGCCACACCACCACCACCCATCATCATCATCCATCATGTGTCTGTGAAATAGATAGTTACTGTACTACTGACCACCACCACCACCCATCATCATCATCCATCATGTGTCTGTGAAATAGATAGTTACTGTACTCTACTGACCACCACCACCACCCATCATCATCCATCATGTGTCTGTGAAATAGATAGTTACTGTACTACTGACCACCACCACCCATCATCACCCATCATCCATCATGTGTCTGTGAAATAGATAGTTACTGTACTACTGACCACCACCACCACCCATCATCATCATCCATCATGTGTCTGTGAAATAGATAGTTACTGTACTACTGACCACCATCACCCATCATCATCCATCATGTGTCTATGAAATAGATAGTTACTGTACTACTGACCACCACCACCCATCATCATCATCATCCATCATGTGTCTGTGAAATAGATAGTTACTGTACTCTACTGACCACCACCACCCATCATCATCATCCATCATGTGTCTGTGAAATAGATAGTTACTGTACTCTACTGACCACCACCACCCATCATCATCATCCATCATGTGTCTGTGAAATAGATAGTTACTGTACTCTACTGACCACCACCACCACCCATCATCACCCATCATGTGTCTGTGAAATAGATAGTTACTGTACTCTACTGACCACCACCACCACCCATCATCATCATCCATCATGTGTCTGTGAAATAGATAGTTACTGTACTCTACTGACCACCACCATCACCCATCATCACCCATCATGTGTCTGTGAAATAGATAGTTACTGTACTACTGACCACCACCACCCATCATCATCACCCATCATGTGTCTGTGAAATAGATAGTTACTGTACTCTACTGACCACCACCACCACCCATCATCATCCATCATGTGTCTGTGAAATAGATAGTTACTGTACTCTACTGACCACCACCATCACCCATCATCACCCATCATGTGTCTGTGAAATAGATAGTTACTGTACTACTGACCACCACCACCCATCATCATCACCCATCATGTGTCTGTGAAATAGATAGTTACTGTACTCTACTGACCACCACCACCACCCATCATCATCATCCATCATGTGTCTGTGAAATAGATAGTTACTGTACTACTGACCACCACCACCACCCATCATCATCATCCATCATGTGTCTGTGAAATAGATAGTTACTGTACTACTGACACCACCACCACCCATCATCATCCATCATGTGTCTGTGAAATAGATAGTTACTGTACTCTACTGACCACCACCACCCATCATCATCATCCATCATGTGTCTATGAAATAGATAGTTACTGTACTACTGACCACCACCACCACCCATCATCATCATCCATCATGTGTCTGTGAAATAGATAGTTACTGTACTCTACTGACCACCACCACCACCCATCATCATCATCCATCATGTGTCTGTGAAATAGATAGTTACTGTACTACTGACCACCACCACCCATCATCATCCATCATGTGTCTGTGAAATAGATAGTTACTGTACTACTGACACCACCACCACCCATCATCATCATCCATCATGTGTCTGTGAAATAGATAGTTACTGTACTACTGACCACCACCACCCATCATCATCATCACCCATCATGTGTCTGTGAAATAGATAGTTACTGTACTACTGACACCACCACCACCCATCATCATCCATCATGTGTCTGTGAAATAGATAGTTACTGTACTACTGACACCACCACCACCACCCATCATCACCCATCATGTGTCTGTGAAATAGATAGTTACTGTACTCTACTGACCACCACCACCACCCATCATCATCATCCATCATGTGTCTGTGAAATAGATAGTTACTGTACTACTGACCACCATCACCCATCATCATCCATCATGTGTCTATGAAATAGATAGTTACTGTACTACTGACCACCACCACCACCCATCATCATCATCATCCATCATGTGTCTGTGAAATAGATAGTTACTGTACTACTGACCACCACCACCCATCATCATCATCCATCATGTGTCTGTGAAATAGATAGTTACTGTACTCTACTGACCACCACCACCCATCATCATCATCCATCATGTGTCTGTGAAATAGATAGTTACTGTACTACTGACCACCACCACCACCCATCATCATCACCCATCAGGTGTCTGTGAAATAGATAGTTACTGTACTCTACTGACACCACCACCACCCATCATCATCATCCATCATGTGTCTATGAAATAGATAGTTACTGTACTACTGACCACCACCACCACCCATCATCATCATCATCCATCATGTGTCTGTGAAATAGATAGTTACTGTACTACTGACCACCACCACCCATCATGTGTCTGTGAAATAGATAGTTACTGTACTACTGACCACCACCACCACCCATCATCATCATCCATCATGTGTCTGTGAAATAGGGGCGGACTGGGATCAAAAAACAGCCCTGGCATTTGCGACACAACAGCCCTATTTCCAAACCCAACACGCAACACGGATTGTTAACATATAAAGCTTGAGATAATCAGACTGACTAGAATCCAATGTAGACATTTGGAACACAAATGTAACACACACACGCACACGCAACTGACACACTACAATCGCTGATGAATTCAGAGTGCCGACAACAATCCACAGTGACTGACTTAACCTGAACTGTGGCATCTATCTTAGCCCAAAGGACCTTGAGGCCCAGTTAAGCCTAATAGCTTACGTTAATATAGACTCGGTGTAGCTAAATGAAGCTGCTCTGACACGGAATACAATAACATTAGCAAAAAAAAGCTACAGTTACATGAACCATGACATGTATGAGCCTAAACAATACACCAGCCACAGTGCATATTACATTTAGCTTCACCAAAGCAGAAAAAGAGCACTGCACAGCCACAGTGTAATAAATGTGTCTTACCTTCATGTAATTAGCAGACTACTAAGTAGCATACCTGTCAACATTGGGATTTGAAAATAAGGGATATTTTCCAAAAAATAAGGGAAAAGGGATATCCCCCCTGCGCACCCCCGGGTCATCCTCTCCCCCCCCCCACCATCCACAAACCATACCCCTTACATTTAGACTGTACACACAGTCAGTCCTAACATCACCACTAGACAACCATAGGATACCTCTTACATTTAGACAAGGGTACACACAGTCAATCCTAACATCACCACTAGACAACCATAGGATACCCCTTACATTTAGACAAGGTACACAGTCAATCCTAACATCACCACTAGACAACCATAGGATACCTCTTACATTTAGACAAGGTACACAGTCAGTCCTAACATCACCACTAGACAACCATAGGATACCTCTTACATTTAGACAAGGGTACACACAGTCAATCCTAACATCACCACTAGACAACCATAGGATACCCCTTACATTTAGACAAGGGGACACACAGTCAGTCCTAACATCACCACTAGACAACCATAGGATACCCCTTACATTTAGACAAGGGGACACACAGTCAGTCCTAACATCACCACTAGACAACCATAGGATACCTCTTACATTTAGACAAGGGGACACAGTCAATCAACCACCTGCTTCAGTGCAACAAGAATTAAGTAGTTCCTACATTAAGTAAGTGACTACAGGTGGTCAGAATCAGATACCTGGTTGAAAGTAAAATACTTTGAACATCCCTGCATATATATATATATACATGAAAACACAAAAGGGCATATACATTCAGCACATTTATTTATACATTACTTGACACCATGATGTCAATGGGAAAAGAGCGGCGCAGAGCTACCAGCAATCATTTCAAAACGGAGATAACCGAGGCTGCGTTCGTAAACACGCTCTGGAAATCTGATCAACACTCATGGAATGCCTCTTGTCCAATCAAATTACTTGGTCCCTTTTTGACGTTGCACCTAGTGTGCGTTCCGGAACTCTCAGAGCAAAATTACGAACGCAGCCCTGCGCGGGGGCCGATATCAAATTACAAATATATATATATATATATATATATATATATATATATATTTAATATAATACATTCTGAGCGGCCCAGAGTCTCGCGGCGCTCCTGGCATTTGCCAGGCTTGCCCGGTGGCCAGTCCGCCACTGATATGTTAGCATTACCTTACATCTTCTGTGATGATGCTAACGCTAATCATTGTAGGACTCCCCGCGCACATGTTAAGTAAACTAGCCATTCAAGCTAATATTAGCTATGTTAGTGCACGTTGTTAACGTATTTTACTGGAATCGAGAGACATTACAAAAAAGACAACACAATCACCCCTCTACACTCTGTTAAGAACGCTAACTTCACCTCTACTGACATTGTCTAGTTTAATTATCTTCATGTGAACACTAGCACATGGTCGGTGACGTTAGCCCTTTGGAAACCAGTATTTTAAGATATAAGATCAGCTGGAGTGTATGGTGAACAACAATATAAAGTTATTCTAAAATGCTGCTTCTATTGAAATGCCAAAGTATAATCCGTTTAATTAATAGGTGATTAGGAGACACTTACCGCAGTTGTTGGACGTGACAAAAAAATGGCGAAATTCAGTGAAATGGCGCAGATCTCTGATCAGCTTGAAGATCTCTTGAAAATGAATCTGTGAAATGGCAGATTGATGGCAGAAAATGTGAAATGGCAGATCTCTGATCAGCTTGAAGATCTCTTGAAAATGAATCTGTGAAAATGAATCTGTGAAATGGCGCAGATCTCTGATCAGCTTGAAGATCTCTGATCAGCTTGAAGAAACCACGTGATTGAAGAAACCACGTGATTGAAGAAACCACGTGACTGAACAAGCCACCTGGAACTGATTGAAGAAACCACGTGGGACTGATTGACAAATGATGGGCGGGGCTTTCCAGAGTACGTCTAACACCGTGTCAATTAACTCCTTGAATTATCACCAACACTGGAGGGAATATTACTCTAGCTGTTGTTGTAATAACTCGGAAAGAGTCAATGTATTTTTACACTGCATATTTAACACTGGGGAATTTACTGTGTAGCATGTCGATGTTCTATCAGAATGTTGTGATGTTATAACAAAGCAGGGGGGAACAAATAGGACAGTTCCTAACACAGAGTACAGGGAAGCGGACTACAGCTGCTCCTGTCTGTGTGTGGGTCGGGCCAAATGAATGAATGAATGAATGAATGAATGAATGAATGGTCTTTATTGTCATTGATATAGTACAGGTACCAAACAACGAAATTTGGGAGGTAGGGCTCCCCTGGTGCTAGAAAAAAAAAAAAAAAAAAAACAAGAAGGGAAAATAGCTGGTTTACATAAATAAAGGCTATGTACACTATCCACTATACTATACTATACAAATAAAACACTGTGCTGTACTCTATGCTATGCTATACCTATTCTAACATTTCCTATTCTCTGAACCTTATGTAGCCTTGGATGTCTGTAGTTCCTTTTTTGTCCAAAAGTGCATGGTTATGATATACTCAGTGAATATTTATGATTTTACCCCATCCCAATATTATGATCATCATGTTTTGGACTGATGAATGAGTTGAAGAAGCATGAAGCTACAGTTCATGTCAACCTGTAGGCCCAGTAGGAGAATACAGTCTTACACAGAGGGCCGTCAACCTGCATGGAGAGAGCACACTAACATTATAGTGTCCTTTCTCAATTGTCCTTTTTGTCTGAAAGAAATTCTGCTTTAACAGTTTTTGTTATCATACATACATAGATACATAGCCTACATACATACATACAAACATACACACTGATTCTGACATCTTCCCGCACACACACACACACACAATGCATGCATGATGTATACATACATACATACAGACAGTATGTATACAGTATAATTATGTGTATTTTATGTCTTTTTATATGGAATTCAATGTAATTTAACATTCAAGACAATTAAGCAAATACCAGTATTTAAAAATAAATTATCGGTAGAATAATAGAAGGTTTTTACTGTTTTTTAATTATATATTTTTCTTTTTTAACATGATTTAACAGTCAATTTAAAGTTTTACAGCAAAAAAAACAGAAAGATGCCTTCGTTTTATATACAGTAAAATGATGTGTATTTTATGTGTTTTTACATATAATTCAATGTAATTTAACATTCAAGACAATTAAGCAATAGAAAAATCCTGTAAAAAAAAAGGCAATTTATTATTAAATCAATTTACAGATTACAACATTTATTTAATGGTTAATATTTTTAATAAAAGTAGTTTACTGTATTTTTATGGCATTTACATTTAATGTAGAAAAACAAAAGAAATCTGTAAAATAATACAGTGAATTTCTGTGAAATAACTTTTTTTTTTTTTACAGTGTACCTCCTGCGCCACAGCCGCCCCAGTTCAAAGTTTAACATCCTCCCTAATGATACTACTACTACTAATAATAATAATAATAATCCCCTGAAATGGACATGGAGTGTCTGACATTAGCTGATGTGTTTCAGCATGGGTGCACGATTTGAAGAGGCCACCGGAACACCCTCCCCTAGAACACCCCTACTGGCCAGTAACAACATGTTTCTATGCAAACTAAGTGTCTTAGAAAAAGAGCTTTTCAGGACCAAAAACACTGTTCGAAAATGAGACATCTCATTCCCTGAGCACTACTGATTAAACATAGTCATTGCATCATCGGGAAGCTTTTGGACAGCTGCTTTTTTGGGGGTTTTCTTACCGACTGGATTGATGGCGATGAGAGTGCCTTTGTGCCAGGTCTTGGTGTGTTTCTTTCCCAGAATGCTCATGTCCATGCGGAGCTCGTCGTCTTTCAGGTTGGGGTTAGGCTGCGTGGGGGTGTTGGTGGGAGCCTGGGACACAAACACCGCTGGCATGGGCAACGGCGGGTGGACGCCACCTAGAGAGGAACGACAAACCCCCCCATTGCCGTGTGTTTAACAGTGTCCTTACTCATGGCGATTCTGGGGGGCGTGGGGGGGTACTGTAGTATGGGGTTGTATGTGTATGGGTGAAAATGCTCTTACCTGGCTGAACTGGTTGCGTTTCGGGTCTGGTAGTGTTAACAAGTTTGTTGACGGTCTGAGACAACTTTTGCATATGATGGGAGGTCCTTTGGAGAGCAGCCGACGCGTCCTTGAACTGTGAAAACAACACAAGCACAAGCACACACACACACACACACACACACACAGATGATGATGCATTATGTATTCAAGCAGGGGCAGAAACATGAAGCAATGATAAAAGGCGGAGTGTGTGTGTGTGTGTTAATTCTCCATTCTCACCGCTGTATCCTTAATAGGTGTTGCAGGTTGCATGGGTGGAACCACTGTGAAAGGGTGGGATGTGGGAAACAGAAATCCATTAATCAAAGAGCTAATGTTCTGTCTGGACAGTCTGAAAATCATGTCTAACAGAGGTACATAGTGGCAAGATGCCAGAGACGACAAAATACTGTCTCAAACAAGGTTTGTTTTTGTGTTTTAAGTAGTTGTAGGTAAACATCAAAACGTACGACAGCCCACGGCGATGACGTCATCGTCTTCGTCATCGTCTATCTCGATGACGTCATCGTCTTCGTCATCGTCTATCTCGATGACCTCGGAGGTCTCGGCCCCTCCGCCTCCGTCGTCATCTGAACTGCTCTCTCTGTACGTCAGCCCCACCTTGCAGTAAGCCTGTTTTACTAATGTCTCGCACTCCGCTATGGACCTGGGGGACACAGACAGGAGAAAAACACATACAAGTATACATGTTATGTATATAGTATACACGCACACGTGCACACACACACACACACAAAAACACTCACTGGTTAGTATTTTTGAAGAGTGTGTCCAAAGTTGCCTCCTCTTGCTCCTTCTGCTCCACCAATTCCTTTAACCCAGCGAGCTTGGTCTTCCTCTGCTGTATAGACTCGCTCCTCTCATCGCGAGAAACACCCAACTCTTCCGCCAGGCTCGGGTCCCAGTCCTCCACCTCCATACTGAGAGAGAGAGAGAGAGAGAGAGAGAGAGAGAGAGAGAGAGAGAGAGAGAGAGAGAGAGAGAGGATGGGACAGAGGGGAAGGGAGAGTACAAGGAGGGAAAGGGTAATAATGCGTAAGAATTGACAGCAGGTACTCAAATCACCTAAATATATTCAGATTGCTTAACCAGGACTAGGTTTTATTGAAGCAATCCTATAGTACAGTACCTATATCACAGATGAGAATATTGAAGATATTACAAAACGTGTGTACTGTATTATGGCGGCCATTTTGTAAATGCCAAGATGGCCGCCTTTCAGACATCTTTGCAAATGGAAACATATATTTTCTGATTCCTCATACAATGCCCTTTCCAAAAATGTATAGATTAGCAAATCCCCAAAAAATTCCCACAAAAGTTTAAATTGAAACATAGTGAAACTGACTAAGACGGAGATAGAACCTTATAATTCTAAGCTCACGATTTAGCAGCATCCATGGGTACATGTAGATGTCTGACAAGTAGTTGTGCAATTGTTTTAGTATGCATGTACGATTAACAAACATGTGTCTACCAAAGGATATTAAGTTAACATTTCGACAACTCAACGACCAAGCTAAAACTAAAGTGTGTGGCTAGCTAGCTAACCCCACATCCTCAAGCAAGCAAGCGAGATAGCTAAGCTACCTAGCCAGCTAGCTGCACAATTGACTTGCGATCAAGTCTTGTCCTTTACGATCAATGTTCATTCATGTACCGATTTACTATTTAATGAAAAGGGGGGTGTAGCATTTAGATTGTAAAGGTGAAAACTCAGCAATCAGTGGTGTCCATTCTGTCAGCATCAACGTCTCATCTCTCAAGACAACGTCAGAGCTAGAGAGAGCAGGTGAGACAGAGAGAGAGAGAGAGAGAGAGAGGGAAAGGGAGAGAGAAAGGGAGAGAGAGAGAGAGAGAGAGAGAGAGAGAGAGAGAGAGAGAGAGAGAGAGAGAGAGAGAGAGAGAGAGACGTCAATGTAGATTGTAAACCCAGCAATTATTGTCCTTAAGCCTAAACATTTGAACTCGCGAATGGGGTCAGATTGATCGTTTACACAAGAGATGTCGATGGGAAAAGATTGGGGGTGTTGAGAGACTGGACACTAAGCCACGCCTACTCAACAGGAACATTTTGGAGGGCTCTGATTTGATAAAAGCGCACGCTGCTCGCGGGAATTTACCTCTTTTGAAACTCTCATCTACCTCTTTGCTTTTTTTGCACAATTTCGCAATATTTTTACCAAAGCTCGAGAGCGGCATTTATTTTTGTGACTCAGTGACAAATAAATGTTTTACTTTCCTCCCTCGTGTGCTGTTGGGTTTAACCTGTTTCTATTCTTAATTCCATCTCGAAACTTATGGAAAAAATAGTTTATGAACAGGTTGATAGGTACCTTACCGAAAAAAATCTGATGTATGAATTTCAATCAGGATTCAGAACATCCCATTCCACTGACACATGCCTTCTCTATTTGAACGACCACATCAACCATGAGGTGGACTCGGGCAAGTACTGCGGCATGGTCATGCTGGACCTCCAGAAGGCCTTCGACACAGTAGATCACCACATATTGTTAGATAAACTGAAAGCAATTGGGTTCGATAGAACATCGGTGAGCTGGATGCAATCCTACTTAGAGGGGAGGGAACAGGTGGTTAGTGTGAACGGAACACTGTCCCCCCCCCTCCCAGTGACCTGCGGCGTTCCACAAGGAAGCATATTGGGACCTTTACTGTTCCTAATATATGTGAATGACATGTCATCAGCATGTGATTGCAATTTGTTCCTGTTCGCGGATGACTCGGCTCTGCTGGTCTCTGACAGGGACATATTGCAGGTGGAAAAAGCGCTAAGCACTGAACTGAGTAGAATCTGCATCTGGCTAGCTGACAATAAACTATCAATACACCTAGGTAAAACTGAAACCATCCTATACGGATCCCCATCTAAACTCAGAAAGGCTGAAAATTTTAAAATAAAAGTGGGTAACATTAATATCACAAGAAAAGAGGATATTACATACCTGGGCTCCATCTTAGAGGCAAATCTTTCCGGAGATAAAATGGCAACAAAAGTAATCAAAAAAGTGAACCATAGAACTAGATTCTTGTACAGGATATCCTCACTTGTCAGTAAAAACACACTGAGGACCCTATCAGGAGCTCTCATTCAATGTCACTTCGACTATGCCGTAACATCATGGTACTATAGAACCACAAAGGCCCATAAAACAAGACTCCAGACAGCCCAAAATAAACTGGTTAGGCTTCTGCTAGGCCTCAACCCTAGGACACATCTAACCGCTGCTCATTTTTTGAGCCTGGATTGGCTACGAGTAGTTGACAGAGTGCAGCAGCTTGCACTGGGCCTGGTCTTCAAGATACGCTACACCACAAAGACACCCAAGTACCTGTCAACATACTTCCAAAAAGTGAACAACGTCCACACATACAACACCAGAGGAAGCTCCACAAACCACGTTAAACCGCGTTGCACCACAAACAAGGGGTTAAACTCGTTTGCAAACTATGCAGTAAAAATGTGGAACGCCCTTCCTATAATCTTAAAGGAGTGCAAAACACTGCCCACCTTCAAAACCACTCTCAAAAAACATTTACAGGAGGCTGCAATCCGTAACTGGACCCTCTAAATCAAAAATCAGATTAAAAGACCCGAACTACCCACTGTACATACTTTGTGTTTTGTCCCCCGCCCCCACCTGTGGTGTATGTCCCCACCTGTCCTACCCGCTGTACATACCTTATGTTTTGTTGTATTGTTCTTCCCATGATGGATGTATGTTTATCTTGTAGATAGTAATAGTTATTTGTCTGTATTATCTTGTAGATAGTACTAGTTTTTTTTGTCTGTCTTACATGTAACGATGAATTGAGAATCAAGGACCCCAATTGAAATAAGCCAGTGGCTTTCTTGGGTTTTTATCCTTTTAGATGACCTTGTATGTAATATGTACTTTCATGTACCTACTTCTGCAAATCTTCTAATAAAGTTTTCAATCAATCAAAATTGCATCCTTCGCGTGTCACTACTGCCATCTTCTGGATTTATCCAGTTCCTACATTGTGGCTGTGTTCGGAATAGCGTACTAGCATACTACTCATACTAGATATGACGTAGATTTTGAGTATGTAGTACGTTCGAACTGTACAGTATGCGAGATTTGAGTATGCGAGAATCGCATTCTTATTATGAATTTAGTAGGCAGTATGCAGTATATACTCATTGAGTATGCTAGTATACCATTCCGAACACAGCCTGTGTCTACATTTTCACACAACATGCTCGCGCTTCCCGCCTCCTCCTGATTGGCTGCTCTACTCTAAGCAATCCTGGCTATCATTGCTCACATTTATTACATGAAACACCACTACAAGTCACAATTCGAATCCCTGTTTTAATATGTATTAATAAAATTATTGTTGACAGTTTTTTTTTTTTTTTATCTACTAAGTAAGTTAGAATTAATTCATTTAGTTAAGAATTTATTATCCTATTTATCATGTCTGTTTAGTGTATGTGTATGTCTAATAGCACACTGCGAAGCTGTGACCCTTCCATTTAGCTATAACTTATAGTATATATAACTTATATATATATAGTTATAGTATAAGTCGTTTCCTTATCGCATGTCAAATATTAGAGGTGGTAAAGTACGGTTTATTTGATTGGAGGTTAGATCTAACTTTCATAGAAAAAGACAAATAAGTTAACACTTCATTATAGTGTAATTATTATTTTTACGTTATTAAATTGATATTACACTTTCCCCCTTGATCTCCATGTCATTCGCTCTTAGTTTAGTTTAGTTTAGTTTAGTTTAGTTTGTTTATTAAGCACACAAGAAATTGTGCAAGGAGGGAACGAAGCCCAGAAGGCTTGTACAGAGTTCCACTCCACGTCAATATCAATGTTTCAAATAAAAATCAAGGGACACTTACTGCACGTCAATAGGAGAAAAGAAACCACAAACAAAATCATATCCATCCGGCAGAAAGGTAGGATAGCACATACAAACACACAAGACAAAAAAAAATAAAAAATAAATGAAAATAGATACAAGGATAGTAAGATTAGTAAAAAAATAAACATAGATTTCCATCTTTCCCACCTTTCAACGGGAAAAGCACTACAATATAAAATAAACAGCTCATAACGAGATTAGATATTTTTTCAGTTGCTTTTTGAAAGCCGATCGAGGTGTTGATCTCAGTGGCGAGCTCAAGGTGTTCCAGATTCTCGGACCTCTATAACAAATGTTGAATTGGTGGCTAGAAGTTCGACAGAAAGGTAAGTGGAGGTCATTATTTAATCTTGTTGGATAAGAGTGGATGTCAGATGAGAAAATAAAGAAACTATGGATAGTAGAAGGAAGATCTTGCTTGTTGTTGATGAATTTGTGTATGAATAAGCATGTTTGAAAAATATTCAGTTTATTGATGGGTAATAATGAATATTTCCTGGGGGACCGCTGGGTACTGGTAAGCAAACTGGCTAGTAGTCGCTCTATTGGTAGAGGGCTGCAAGGGAATTTTTCCTGGCTACATAGTATACAGGTTTTTTTACTTTTGCCTGCTCGCGGCTCTGTCAGTATTGATTGATTGACTGATTGACTGAACATTTTCATTGTGTGAAGCGCATTGAGTGGCATCTTGTAAGAAATGCGCTATACAAATACAATTTGATTTGATTGATTTGATTTAAATAGAGGTGCAGATGGTTCGAATCTGTTAGAGTGAGAGATCATCCTAAGGAACCTCTTCTGGATAACAAGTCATTTGTTGAGTTATGAAGGATAAGTATAGCAGCCCAGACTATATTACAGTAGTTGATGTCAGGAAATAAGAAGCTATAGTACAAGGTTAAGTGAGCAGAGGAGTGGATCAGGGGGCAGACCCTTCTCATTATACCAAGCATCTTCATGGATGTCTTGCACACCTGATCGATGTGATTATTCCAGTTTAAACCTTCGTCAACAATGACACCTAGGCATTTAGTATGTTGACCCAGTCTGTCAGACCCAGTAGTTTTCCCAAAACTAAATGAAACTGAAATGACAATGAATGAGTAATAGCTATAGCTTAAAATTAAGTTTGTTTGTTGTAGCAGAGGGGGGTGGGGGTTAGAGAGGGGGGAATGAGAGAGGAGAGAAGGGTGTAAGAACAGAGGATTAAAAAGAAAAACATCAACATCGACAACATACAACAATATGTTTTGTAGATAGCCTACTATTAATAGGGCGTTAGGTACCAATTTTAAAGATTGCTTTTGCTGGTACATTGTTCTAGAGCATACTCTCAGAAGCACAGAGCACTTTGTTTTATGAAGATAGGACATACGGTTGCTGAGATACAACCCATTTTGTGAACCGAGACAGGGTCAAAAAGGTCGCGCACCTAACAATGGACACACGCACACACGCACACACGCACGCACGCACGCACACACACACACACACACACACACACACACACACACACACACACACACACACACACACACACACACACACACACACACACACACACACACACACACACACACACACACACACACACACACACACACACACACACACACACACACACACACACACACACACACACACACACACACACACACACACACACACACACACACACACACACACACACACACACACACACAGATAGATAGTTACTTTATTGATCCCCAAGGGGAAATTAAGGCATTACAGCATCTCACATCACAAACAACAACAACATTAACAGAATAATAGAATACAATAAAATAGACATAAAACAGACATCTGAATGTTACATACAGTAAGAACAGTCCTGACTCAGATCATCTGATGAATATCTGTTATATTTTATGATTCTGTCATTTATTCTTTATTTTCAGTATTAATTGTTATATGTTAAAAGTTCTGCTGCCTGTCTTGTATTGGCCAGGACGCTGTTGTAACAGGGTCAGGGTTAGACTTCTAACTTCTCCTGGGTAGATAAAGGTTAAAGGTTCAACAGACACACACAGGTCAACACCACCACCCTGACGGTACAGGAGAAATGGACGGCACCAAATGCAGCTGTGACATCAGCCTCAAACGGAGGCTGTGCTGCAGGGGGAGGCTGGCGGAGGTAGCAATCGGAGGACGGGCTCATTGTAACGTGTGGAACGAAATGAGAGATGGTATGAAACACAGCCTCCCCTGACACGTATGGAAAGCCCAATTTATACTTCTGTGTCGAATTTACGCGCGGCTACGCTGTAGCCTACGCAAGGGCTCTCCCAATTTATACTTCTGCGTTGGTCGGTCTGCGTCGCGTTGGTCGGTCTGCGTCGCGTTGGTCGGTCTGCGTCGCGTTGGTCGGTGTACTCATAGCGGCATAATAGCGATTTTTTTGTTATGGTTGTTGTAAAGGAAATGTCTATAATGCATTGAAATGATATTAAACTAAGATATTATGTGATTATCACATCTTTATTATTAGTTACTATATACTATATATACTATAACTACTATTATAGTATTAAGTAATTACAGAAAAAGTAAATGACATTTCTGTCATGGCTTCCGCATTTAGGCCTACGAGAGAGTCGGAATCATGTCGGAATCATGTGCTACCAAGCGGACCAATCACAGTTCTTACGGTCTGTGTAGGTGTGCCCCGTCGTTACATTTTTGCAGAGGTGCGCGTGAGCCTTATAAATTGGGCTTTAAGCCAGTTTAAGTAACTCATCACATTATCTACATTTAACTATTACATCATCACAATCACATGTCATCATGCTAGCATGTAGGATTAGAGGCTGGGGGAGGTAGAAAAAGGAGGACTGGCTCATTGTACTGTACGTGACCTCCGATTCCTACCTCCCCCAGCCTCCCCTGGTTTAGAGGCAGCAGTAGGGGTTAGGTAGGGCCTAGCCAACCCTAGGCACTGATCTGGGGTCAGTGGGGGTCTCTCTCTATGTGGTCTAGGCCCCCCCCCCTCTATGTGGTCTGGGGGTCCCCCTCTATGTGCCCCGCCCCCCTCTCTATGTGGTCTAGGCCCCCCACCCCCCCTCTATATGGTCTAGCCCCCCCCCCGTCTATATGGTCTGGGGGTCCCCCTCTATGTGGTCTGTGGGTCCCCACCCCCCTCTATGTGGTCTGTGGGTCCCCACCCCCCTCTATGTGCCCCCCCTCTATGTGCCCCCCCCCCTGGCTGAGCTGCTGGATGCTCTGGGACAGGTCCAGACAGTGCAGCACCCTGCTCCTCTCGGCCTGCATCTCCCAGGGGGCCGTGCGGCCCAGCAGCTTCAGAGAGAACAGCTCCAGGTCCTGCATGAAGAGGCCCACGGCCTGGGGGGGGGGCGGGGCCCCGGGGGGGGGCGGGGGGGCCGGGGGGAACTGGGTCACGGTGCACGTGTCGAAGCGGAAGTTGATGCTCTTGGTCCTGCTCAGACCCGGCCCGCGCTCCTCCACCCACGTCAGAGGCCTGGGGAGGGACAGCCAATCAGAGGACAGAACCAGTCAGAGAACAGAGCCAATCAGAGGACAGAACCAATCAGAGAACAGAGCCAATCAGAGAACAGAACCAATGAGCGTGGCTAGCTGTGGCGTTAGCGACCTGTGTTGCTTGGTGACGAGGTGGGCGGTCATCTTGGTGTAGCCCCGCCCCCCCTCCTCCAGGGAGGCGGAGTCTACCGTCAGCTCCCCGAACAGGTCGACCAACCAGGTGAGGCGGGAGATACCTGAGAAGGATGGGAACCCTGACCCCTCCTGCAGAGGACCTCCTAGAGGAGAGGGAGAGACAGGAGGAGAGGTTATGACCTCCTGAAGGAGAGGGAGACAGGAGGAGAGGCTATTCATATGATCCAATCAGAGAGGAGGACAGAGCGCTCTATTCATATGATCCAATCAGAGAGGAGGACAGAGCGCTCTATTCATATGATCCAATCAGAGAGGAGGACAGAGCGCTCTATTCATCTGCATTAACCAGAGTGTTCCCTGGTGAGAGGCAGTTCTGACTCTCATCAATAATTAACAGGTAGTTCTACACACCATGGGGCTGTCTGTCTCACACACACACACACGCACACGCACACACACACACAGGCTCTCTGCGGGGAGTCCAGACAGATTAGACAGTCATCCATAATGTGTCTACCTGGATAATCTGCATGAACCTCAGCCCCCTGCTGAGAGGCTATGAGAGGCTGCTGGAGGTAGGAATCAGAGGACAGCCTCACCAAACACGCGTTGCCATTCCTTCCCATGCACCACAGTGAGCCTGTCCTCTGATTTCCACCTCCACCAGCCTCCCCTGGTATAACAACAGCACAAACCGGCACGAACGTTCCATAAACAGAACCAAAGGACGGCCATGTTGGTAAGGGCTGTACTGTCGACATCGCTATGGCGGCGGCCATGTTGGTAGGGTCAGGGTCTCACCTGTGAAGTGGAGGCTCCCCTCCTCCAGGGTCTTCCCTGCTATCTCCTTCTTCAGCTGCTTGTAGTCGGCGGTCAGCAGCTCGATGTGTTCCTCATGAAGAACCAGACCTGGGAGACAACAAGACCAGTTAACCCTCCTCATGTAGAACCAGACCTGTTAGGACAACAAGACCAGTTAACCCTCCTCATGTAGAACCAGACCTGTTAGGACAACAAGACCAGTTAACCCTCCTCATGTAGAACCAGACCTGTTAGGACAACAAGACCAGTTAACCCTCCTCATGTAGAACCAGACCTGTTAGGACAATAAGACCAGTTAACCCTCCTCATGTAGAACCAGACCTGGGAGACAACAAGGCAAGGCAGGTTTATTTGTACATCACATTTCATACAACAGGGGCAATTCAAAGTGCTTTACATACAGCATTAAAAAGATACAGAAAAAGAAGGATATAAGAAAATAAACATGACAGAATAGATACATATATACTGTATTTATAGAGAGAAAATAAATAGATTAACATTTAACAACATAATAAGACAATGAACAAAAAGATGTGGATAAAAGTGTTGTTACTGCAACTGTATTCAAGCGCTGCTCTTCCTGATATGGCATGAGAGACTGCGGGTACTGCGTCTGTGTTTAGCCACTATCTTAAAGCCCCAGTCTGTAATTCCTCAACAGCCTCTTTGTGTTAGATATCTTACTAAGTACAGGGGAGAAATACTACAGCCTGCACCTTTAAGATAGGTGTCCACTTCCTCTGAATGGACCAATCACTGACCTTCCTCTGAACGGACCAATCACCGTCCTTGTAAATGTTGTGTAAACAAACGACCCACAGTAAGCGGCTGTGTCCACCTCACCTTTGACCTCTGCCAGGTCCCACAATGCAACAGCAGCGGCGTGGGTCATGGTCATGGGGTACTCCACACACACGTGCTTCCCCGCCTCCAGAAACCTCCTGTGATTGGTCAAACAGGACAAAGGTCAAAGGTGACATCCTAACATCCTAACATCCTGACTAACCCTTGTCTCTGTCTATCTGTAAACAGCTTCTACTGAGACATTGTGTGGAAAAGATCAATCTAATCACATTGTATGTCAGGTACATCTCAGCCAGCCAGCCAGCCAGACAGACAGCCAGACAGACAGACAGACAGCCAGACATAGTGAAACGCTTTGGGATCTTGCTCCTCGATCAACAACAACAACAACAACAACAACAACAACAACAACAACAACAACAACAACAGTCATCAACAATCAACGAATACAAATAAGAAATAATAGTTATACACGTGGGCATACATACACGTGTATGTAGCAGCAATCATTTTACAGTAGTCTAACTTGAGTGGGGCACTTTAAATAAATAAATAAATAAATAAATAACGTTTCAAATAAAGTTTTAAATAAAGTTCGGGGAGCCGAACATATTACTCTGAACACGTTCAAGACCAGACTCAAGACGCTGTCTGTTCAGACTGGCCTCCGTGCAGCACAGCAGGGGTCCTCATTAGCACTAACACCCTAACCTTCCCGACAGCACAGCATGGTCCTGACCAACCCTGTCCTCCATAGCTGCCTTCTAGTTTGGTGTGTTGTTGTTATTGTTTATTCTCCTGCTTCTCTTCTTCTTTCTTTTCTCTCTACAGTGTCCTTGAGTTTGAGAGAGGCTATTTTTTATTATTAACATCAGAACCAAAACCAGAAACTAAAAACAGGAAATGACATCACCGAGGACTGGAGAGGCTGGTGGAGGAGATGAAAGAAGAGAACATGGTCCTCCAGAACTCTGCTAATGGAATGTTCCGGAGGGGTGAAGACCCCTCTCCGCTGTTCTGTTCTGCTAAGACTATTAGCCTGGATCTGTCTACCCTGGAGCTCAGAGCAGCACCACACAACATCATTACCACCACCCCCCATCCTTCATTACCACCCCCCCCCCCCATCCTTCACCCAGACACTGCTGTCCTCTCTGTCTGGCCTTCTCTCTGTCTGTCTGTCTGTCTGTCTGTCTCTCTCTGTCTCTCTCTCCCTCTGTCTCTCTCTCTGTCTCTCTCTCTGTGTTTCTCTCTGTCTCTCTCTTTCTCTCTGTCTCCCTCTCTCTCTCCCTCTGTCTCTGTCTCTCTCTGTCTCTCTGTCTCTCTCTCTCTGTCTCTCTCTCTCCCTCTGTCTCTCTCTGTCTCTGTCTCTCTCTCTCTCTCTCTCTCTCTCTCTCTCTGTATTTCTCTGTCTCTCTCTCTCCCTCTGTCTCTCTCTCTCTCCCTCTGTCTCTCTCTGTCTCTGTCTCTCTCTCTCTCTGTGTCTCTCTCTCTCTCTCTCTCTGTGTATTTCTCTGTCTCTCTCTCTCTCCCTCTGTCTCTCTCTCTCTCTCTCTGTCTCTCTCTCTCCCTCTGTCTCTCTCTCTCTCTGCTCTCTCTTCCTCCCTCCCTCCGAATGCATGTTCATAAGTAGTCTAAACGTATCTGCATCTATGGCTTTTGGTATATATATATATATTGTGGGTGTATAGTGTATATATATATAGTGGTTATATACTAAGTATAGTTTATATAGAGTAATCCTATAGTGATGGTCCTTTCTGCCAACAGTGTTCATGGCCTGACCCCTAGTGGTGAGGAGACGCCATGACAGCAGACAGCAGCTATCTGATGTTACCATGACAGCAGACAGCAGCTACCTGATGTGTTCTGGTGTGTGTTGTTACCTGGTGTGTGTTGTTACCTGATGTGTTCTGGTGTGTGTTGTTACCTGATGTGTTCTGGTGTGTGTTGTAATCTGATGTGTTCTGGTGTGTGTTGTAATCTGATGTGTTCCTGGTGTGTGTTGTTAGCAGACAGCAGCTACCTGATGTGCTCCTCGTGCCCGGCGTTCTCCGTGCAGACGAAGGCCACCTGGACGTCCTGCCTGCTCAGCGCCTCCTCCTCACACACCTGCTGCAGCCCCTGCTGCTGCCCCAGGACACGCCTACAGGACGGCAAACAGGAAGTCAACACCAGGAAGTCAACACCAGGAAGTCTTCTTCTTCGGCGTATGGGTAGTTGTTTTTCCTCTCCACTCCACCAGGCTCGGGGCCGAGGGGCTACCCTTTTACCACCCCGAGACCTGGTTGAGGGGCTCACCCGGCCTATAGTATTTCTGGACACCCCTCCAGAAGCCACGTCATCGTCTCGTCATCTAATACCGACCATGCATCCCGTTGGGTGGGTGGTACACCGGGCAATGCAGGATAACATGGTCTGTGGTTTGGTCCTCTGCGCCACACTCGCACGACGCATTTGGGGCCAAGCCCCATCTGTGCATTGATGAGCGGAAACGCCCGACGCCGGTCCGGAGACGATTGAGCCTCACCCAGGATAGCCTTGGCAAGTCCATCCCGAGGGGCTCAGGGCCGGCGACTGGGATGTGGTCGCGGAGTTTGGAGGTGTTAGCCTCCCACTCCGCGCGCCACATATAATCCGCCCATCCTGCCGCACTGATGTTGAGATCTGTGCATTGCTGCCTGAGATCCTGTGCGGCAGGCACAAATGGGTGTCTCGACTTGAGACGCCGGGAGGGCTCCGCTGTTATAGTGAGCCTATCATGGAGCAGATGGTTATTAAGCTCCACGGCCCGGCAGGCGAGACGTGCTGTGGCTCCCATGCGGCGGAGGCCAGCGGGCAGGAAGTCAACAACCAGGAAGTCAACAACCAGGAAGTCAACAACCAGGAAATCAACAACCAGGACGTCAACAACCAGGACGTCAACAACCAGGAAGTCAACAACCAGGACGTCAACAACCAGGACGTCAACAACCAGGAAGTCAACAACCAGAAAGTCAACAACCAGGACGTCAACAACAGGACGTCAACAACAGGAAGTGAGGAGCAATAGGAAGCAAGTGGAGGAGAGGAGGCGAGGAATCGATTAATTAATTGACTGATTGACTGACTGACTGACTGACAGATTGATTGATTGGTTGGTAGGTTGGTTGGTTGGTAGATTGGTTGATAGGTTGATTGGTAGATTGGTAGGTTGGTTGGTAGATTGGTTGGTAGGTAGGTAGGTTGGTTGGTAGGTAGATTGGTTGGTAGGTAGGTAGGGAGGTTGGTTGGTTGGTAGGTAGGTAGGTAGGTAGGTTGGTAGGTAGGTAGATAGGTAGGTAGGTAGGTAGGTTGGTTGGTAGGTAGGTAGGTAGGTAGGTAGGTTGGTTGGTAGGTAGGTTGGTAGGTAGGAAGGTAGGTTGGTTGGTAGCCGGGGTGTCCCTGGAGTGGGTGCGGTCTGACTCTGAGACTGTTCGGGTCTCAGAGAACTGTATATCTGACCCTCTCACACAGGTCAGGGCAACAGCCTCCTTTGCTGGACAGAGCCACCAGCTAACATCTAGAGGGGCCAGACGGACTCTAGGTAGGTAGGTTTGTAGGTAGGTAGGTAGGTAGGTTGGTAGGTAGGTAGGTAGGTAGATAGGTAGGTAGGTAGGTTGGTAGGTAGGTAGGTTGGTTGGTAGGTAGGTAGGTAGGTTGGTTGGTAGGTTGGTAGGTAGGTAGGTTGGTAGGTTGGTTGGTTGGTAGGTAGGTAGGTTGGTAGGTAGGTTGGTTGGTAGGTTGGTTGGTAGGTAGGTTGGTTGGTAGGTAGGTAGGAAGGTAGGTTGGTAGGTAGGTAGGTTGGTAGGTTGGTTGGTAGGTTGGTTGGTAGGTTGGTTGGTAGGTAGGTAGGTAGGTTGGTTGGTTGGTAGGTAGGTAGGTAGGTAGATTGGTTACCTGGAGATGAAGCCTTTGAGGCTGAGCGTCTCTGCTGCTGCGCTGGAGGGGGGCGGAGCCAGCATGTCTCTGATCCTGACGCGCCCCGCCACCCCCACCCCCACCACCACCGCTCCCAACATGGCCGACCTGGGGAACACACACCATACATGTCACACACACACACACACACACACACACACACACACACACACACACACACACACAGAGACAGAGACAGAGACAGAGTGTTGCTCCAACCTAAAGCCTCCCTAGACCTTCTATCAACACAAACCACCAGGCTGCTCATTCATTGGTTGATGAATGAACAAAAACTAAAACAAAACAACACAACAGTGTTTCCCTCCAGGACTTGTCTGTTCTGTGTGTGTGTGTGTGTGTGTGTGTGTGTGTGTGTAGCAGCAATGTTCAGGCCTGATAAGACCTCCCCTGAGGCCCCTCCCTCTATCAGCCTCAAACCTGCATCCAGAGACTCTAGGAAGCCTGGCCGTTGTGTAAGGGTGTGTAAGGGTGTGTAAGGGTGTGTAAGAGTGTGTTAAGCCCAATGCACACGGCGTGTGCGATTTTGTCGCACCGCGAAATTCGATTCCATTGTTTTGAATGAGACAATGCACACGGCGTGAGATGCGATATTGTCGCACGACAACATTCGATTCTCAATTCACACCACCGAAGTCAACAACACGGCCCATCTCATATGGGATTACAAGACACCTATATTACATAATAATAACAATCGAGCATGTAGGCACAATATGCCCAGTTGTATCTTGTAGAAATTGTGGAAGCAAGACGAGCAATATTGGTAGAGCCTATAGTAATCAGCCTGCCTGGTCCAAATTCGGTAGTGTGAATTGAGAATCGAATGTTGTCGTGCGACAAAATCGTAAGGGTGTGTAAGGTTGTGTAAGGTTGTGTAAGGGTGTGTAAGGTTGTGTAAGGGTGTGTAAGGGTGTGTAAGGTTGTGTAAGGTTGTGTAAGGGTGTGTAAGGGTGTGTAAGAGTGTGTAAGGGTGTGTAAGGGTGTGTAAGGATGAGTAAGGATGAGGTCTGGGTGTGGCTTTACACAGATACGACCCCTGACCTCAAACATCAAACATCGGCCACATAAGAGAGACTCCACCTCTACATGTATACATGGTTATAAGAACCCTTATAAGAACCTTTACTCAACATGAAACAGACAGTAACAGACACATTGTCGCTATTTGGATGGATTTGATGGAATGTGTATCTCTGTAATGTGTATAATATCTTAATGACATACTTCTGATGTAGTTGGATTAATTAGTATTATTATTGATCATTTGGATAAAATGGATTAATATCACGGATAGGAATTTAAAAAATAAAATAAAATATAAAACGTGACTCTGCAGGTTTAATAAAGAAACGACATGTATCTAACTCAGTAGGAATATTCTACCTACAGGACACTGCAGAAAGCTGCTCTCTGATTCTGTCTGCTATGAATGAAACGTGTGGAGCAGATCAGATAATTAATTTGTATTATTATTATTATTATTATTATTATTATTATTATTATTATTATTATATTATGATGTGTTTACATACCGGTTCCGTTCTCCTCCTCAACGACCGGAGAAGAATGATAATGACAGCAGCACACGAGTCTGCTATGTCCTGGTCGTGGTCGTGGTGGATGTGGATGTGTGATCAGTATTCATATCATGTCACTGAAACACAACTTTCATAAGAGTAGGATCACGTGACTCTTGGTCTCTCCTCCAATGACATGCCTGGGATGCATATGGACATGAATATGAATATGCCTTCCTGATAAAAAAAAATAAAAATAAAAAAATAGTCCGAAATGACGAGGTGATCGTTCGGTAAGGCCGGTAAGGTTTTCGTTTCCCTTAGTGATGTTTATACGCCGGGTGTTATAATAATAATATGACACGCTCGTTAGATAGTGTGTTAGATAGTGTGTTCGGTAAAAGTGAGGCTGCGTTCGTGAATTCGCTCTGGAAATCTGACCAGCACTCATGGAACGCCTCTCGTCCAATCAAATTACTCGGTCGCTTTAGGACGTTGAACCCAGTGTGCGCCCCGGGGCTCTCAGAGCGAATTTTACGAACGCAGCCAGAGTGATTTGAGTCACGTGTCCCTGGCTCATAGCAACATGGCGACGTCCATGAGCATGACTTTCTGCTTGTTATAAGAAGGTCTGAGTAGGTATGTAGGTATTATTACATGTAATAGAATGTATATAATGTATTATAAAGTATACATTGGTTCGGCTGTAAAGCAATCAACCATAGTGATTCAACTTTCTACTTTGTATTTCGTATTTTTACAGCCTCCAAACGCGTTAGTATTTACAATGACACCCTAACCCTGTCAACTGGTACACATAACTCATAACTCATAACTCATAACTCATAACTCAGCATAACAGCTATCCATGTTACGTAAAAACTGCAATGTCAGTCTGCTCCTCGCTGTGTTCACCTAGGTAGAAAATAGTGACCTATTCTGCAGGAAGCTTCCACGAAACATAATTACACTTCTCAGCCGCTAGATGGCAGTATGTAGAGCCACAGTAAACAATCAACCAAAATACCTGAACTGAACCGTATTCTTCTGATAACTTGTCCATGTCCTCCCGACCAGTTCCAGGGTCTTCTGGTCTTCAGAGAGCAAATTCCAGGGGTCTTCTGGTCTCCTGGTCTGAGCAGCCATGAGGATCTCTACCAGCAAGCTCCAGCAGATGGCGATCTTCACCACTGTGTTGACGGGCGGCGGTATCGGGACCATGTACTACCTCCTACAGAGTGTGTATTGTGTGTTGGTTCGATCCCCGCCTCAGGAGGGAGCTGCATACGTGTGCCCTTGAGCAAGGCACTGAACCCCTGATTGCTCCAGGGGTGCAGACTATGGCTGACCCTGTGTCTAGAGCAACCCCCCCCCCAAATTTTTTTTTTTTAACTGAAATGGCGCATAAAACATTCTTCTAGTCTTGTATATAATAATAATAATAATAATAATAATAACAATAATAACAACTTTAATTTATATAGCTCCTTTCAAGGGACCCAAGGTCACTTTACAGAGAAACAGAAAAGAACAAAAACAGACAGAGAAACAGTCAGACAAAC
>NC_137675.1:2071031-2073531 GCF_963989245.1 Nansenia antarctica | reverse complement strand
TTAATTTCCTCCTCTAGGATGGAGAACATGTCATCTTTAAAATATGGGGATTAAATTGGGGGGATGTATGTAGCACACAGGAGGATATTTTTCTCGGTTGAGGTAAGTTCCTTATTTATTTCTAGCCATATGTAGAAAGCTCCTGTTTTGATTGGCGTGATGGAGTGAGAGAGTTCTAATTTGTGCCATATTAGGATACCTCCCGAGTCTCGTCCCTGTCTGATCCCAGGTAGCTTGGTGGATGGTACTACCAGCTCTCTATAGTTGGCGGGACAGCCAGTGGGACCATCTCCTCTATACCATGTCTCCTGTAGGATAATTATGTCTGTGTTTGAAATTTCTTTTGGGAAGTCTGGGTTTCTGCTCTTAATGCCAAAGGCAGTCGACCTCAGACCTTGAATGTTCCAGGATGATATTGTTAAAGATTTGTATTCCATGTTGTTTTTGTTCTAATGGTTTTAGTCCCGGACCATGACTGCGTAGAGCTCACTGAGCATCTGGTGTATGCTCAGGTCGTAGGGTGGGGCTCTGCTAGGTGTAGGTTTTGGGCTTCCTCTCTTCACAGCCTGCGTATGGGGATGGCAGGGGCGGGGTGGGCCTGGCCTGGGGTGCAGCAGGGTGTCTATTTGGTGCAGCCGGGAGACCTCTGGGTGTAGCAGGCTGTCCTCTAGATGTAGCAGGGTGTCCTCTAGATGTAGCAGGGTGTCCTCTAGATGCAGCAGGGTGTCCTCTAGATGCAGCAGGGTGTCCTCTAGATGCAGCAGGGTGTCCTCTAGATGCAGCAGGGTGTCCTCTAGATGCAGCAGGGTGTCCTCTAGATGTAGCAGGGTGTCCTCTAGATGTAGCAGGGTGTCCTCTAGATGTAGCAGGGTGTCCACTAGATGCACCAGGGTGTTCTCTGGATGCAGCAGTCTGTCCTCTGGATGCAGCAGGGTGTCCTCCGGATGCAGCAGGGTGTCCTCTAGATGCAGCAGGGTGTTCTCTGGATGCAGCAGGTCGTCTAGATGATGGTCTGTGTGAGGTGGTGGTCTGATGGTCTCTGTTGCTCCTGTAGGATGTGTTCGGTCTGCGGTCTAGTTCGACGTCCTTCAGGGTCTTTGCAAAAATGGGGACTGTTGCCTTGAAGATGTGCACTTGGTCATATAGACTGTACTCGTCCAGGGTGGGGTGGGCCGCCAAGTATACATTTTGCTTCATTGCACACTCTCTGGATATTTCAGCGTTTATGTTTTTGATGAAGGCTGGGTGGAAGTCCCACCTGGGTAGCAGGGTAGAGATGACTACCTTCGCGTGAGGGAATGT
Source organism: Nansenia antarctica (assembly GCF_963989245.1). Classification (NCBI taxonomy): domain Eukaryota; kingdom Metazoa; phylum Chordata; class Actinopteri; order Argentiniformes; family Microstomatidae; genus Nansenia; species Nansenia antarctica. The sequence goes on along the minus strand of NC_137675.1, from coordinate 2,072,229 downwards.
GGAGGAGGCCTTGGTTATCACTCCCTTGATGGACTTGGCCACCTCTTCTCCCTGCTTCCTCAGGTCGTTTGTGCCAGTGTGAATGATGATGTGGCTGGGGGACCCCAGGTGCTCCTCTGTCAGCAGCTCCATTGCATGACTGGTATTCTGACACTTTAGTTTTAGAACTCTGTGTTTTGGGAAGAGTTTTTGCTCTTCCACATATCTCCCGTTTGAGTCTATGAGGAGTATAATTTGGAGATTTTGAGGTTCGGTAATGGGGTCTGATTGAGAAGGGGGCGCTTGAATTTGTGGCTCTTGGTTTGGAGGTGGTCCTGGTTGGCTGGTGTTGTCATCTTGATCCTGTTGTTCTGCTGGGTCCTGTGAGGGGATGGATGGCTCTTTCACAGTTCGTTCGCTGGTCAGCATTCTCACTTCCTCTTTGAGCTTTCGCACCTCTTCTTTGAGTTGCCTTATCTCCTGCTTGGAAGCCTCTTCGTTGACTTGGAGTTTTTTCACCACAGTCCAGAGAGCAGACAAGCCTCTCTCCCCCTCTGAGTCACTGAGTCTGGTTGGGGAGTTGTTCTTGTTCTGGACTGTTGTCTGCCCAGGTTGGAGTGTGTTGAGTGTGTTGAGTGTGTGTTCCATCTCCAACAGTGTGAATCTGTCTCTAAACTCAGAGAGCGAATAGGACTCTTTGGTGGGAGGATGACTCTTTATTTGGGGTGTTTTTGTGATGTTATCAGCTGGAGGTAGGATGTCCAGCTGGCCTGTGGTGAGGGTGGGGGTGGTGGGGGTGTCGTCACCAGAGTGGATTGTCTTCTCCTGTGCTCTCTCTTTACATTTACATTTTTGGCATTTAGCAGACGCCTTATTCCAAAGCGACTTACAATCAATACATTTGAATACTAAGCATGTGAATCAGCAGTCCACTATTCGTTGCAGGAAGAGTACTCTAGCTCGGGCCCGGGGCCACTGATAGAAGGAAAAACCTTCTCCCTATTATCGCCTTCTACTAAAACGTTTTTTATTTTTTATTTTTTTTTATACTGGAGAAACTGAGAAACAGTACAAGGGGGGCAGTAGAAGTTCTTAGGGACACAGTAAAGGGGAAAGCGGGTGTCTTTAGGAGACGTAGTGGTGAGGGTCAGAAGATGTCTCAGGAGGAGCAGTTAAGATGTAACCTGAAGAGATGGGTCTTCAGTCTACGACGGAAGAT
>NC_137675.1:2063531-2068531 GCF_963989245.1 Nansenia antarctica | reverse complement strand
GACGAGAACGCGCAGCCTGAGAATTACTGCATTTGTGTGTGTGTGTGTGTGTGTGTCGGTGGGTGTTTGTGTCGGTGTGTGTGTGTGTGTGTGTGTGTGTGTGTGTGTGAGTGTGTGTGTGTGTGTGTGTGTGTGTGTGTGACCCATCAGACAGCCAGTGAACACCAGTGAGAGTTCAGAGTTCAGGGTTCACGGCAGTGACACTAGAGGTGAAGGGGCTGAGAACCACACGAACATCAACAGGAAACAGGAAATGAACGGATAAACAATCTCTTAAAGGCGCAGGACATCTGCTGAGACGTGTCCTACACAGGCAGCAGGTCACTGAAGATTCAGAAAACTGGGGGGTGTTCCATCGACGGAAAAGGAAAACCCAGGCTTATTCTAAGTCTGGTGAGAGTGAGAGAGCGACGTGAATGGAACACCCTCCTGAAATGCATCGGGTGTTTGTTAGGTGTTTTTATTCCCCTCACACGAAATGTGCATAGCGTGAGAGCCGTCCTTCGACAGTAACGTAAAACATTCTGCTCTGTAGATATACTGTACAAACATGTTCACGGTGTAGAAAAATTATAAATCGATATCGATTATCTGCAATCTTTCTTTTTAAACTGCATATATATCCCCACGTTTTTGTTGTTGAACTTGGAAAAAAAGCTTTTCAGGAAACAGAGCGCAGAGCCCGACACTGTTATGTACAGTCAATGTTTATAGCGTTAACACTTCCTGATTATAAATTCTATTTTTTTTTTACAGTCTTGATTCTAATAGCGACAATAATCCACTATACATTCCCAAATACCTTCTTTTTTCAAAAAGAAAACGACACCACAGGTAAAGTGTAGAAATGCGACGCATAGAAGTGATTACACAGCACTGCTACACCCCCCCCGCCTGGTCGCCTCACGTGACTGGTCGTCAGTGCTCACCTGTTCGCAGGAGAGGTGGGCCGTGGTACCGGCGAGGCCGCGTTCGTAACTTCGCCGGAGCGAACCCACACTGGGTTCGACGTCATAATGGAACCATTTGATTGGACGAGAGGCAGTCACGTGGACGCTCGGAGCGAATTTATGAACGCGGCCCAAAGTGTCTACATCTTGGAAGTGCTACACATAAGGAAGTATGAATATTATCACCAACCGACAAAACCTTCTCAACTGACTGACAGGTACTACTAACCTCTCTTGGTTAGCCTCACGGTTCCTAACCAGAGGCAGTTGATCTACCGCTTGTCAGATGTTCAGGTCTGTGTTCTCCATGCTCCAAATAAAAAAACGACATTTAAAAACGGTCTAGAGGCAGTAAATGATTTAAAAACACTCCCTTTGAAAACCGTGTAACTGTACGAACGCGACTACGATGGTTTGAAACATTCACATCCTGGTGACGGGTGTGTGTGTGTGTGTGTGTGTGTGTGTGTGTGACAGCGTGTGAACTGTCAGGTGAGCAGGACTGGACAGGTGGGTTAAAGTATCTGGCTGAACATCGGTGAGAAATACATGTTTGTTTATCATTCATCACAGCTCCACCCCTAACCAGGGTGAAACTTTAGTCGCGTGTGTGTGTGCGCGTGTGTCTGTGTGTGTTATGTGTGTGCGTGTCTGTGTGTGTGTCTGTGTGTGTGTTCGTGCTTGTGTTCCTGTGTTCAACTCTCTCGCTGTCAACTTTGTTCAAAACCAGATATACAGAAGTCACGTCCACATGTTCATCTCTACATAACCTCTCCTGATATCAACAACGTGGTTAAATGATAAACAACTTCACACAGCGACTCTTCCGCCCGCTTGCGTCAAACGGACCAGGCTTTGGTTAGGATGTGGTTGTGGTTGTGGTTGTGTTTGTGGTTAGGATGTGGTTGTGGTTGTGGTTTTCATGTGTCTGCATTTTTCAGGTATTCTTCTCCGTGACAAGGGTTGTCTAGGAGACGCTCGGTTGTCTAGGAGACGGTTGCTGAGGCTGTATGGTGTGTAGTGTAATGGAGGATGTGCATTCTGAAAGGGGTCGGACTAATCCCTGGAACAAAAAAAACATTCCACGTTCACAAATATAATAAAGTTACAGCAGGTGGAGGACTGTAGATGGGACTCCCGGATATTCCAATCCATCCCAGCTATTAGACCGGCCCCCTGTGGCAGGTCATAGGAGACACAGGCCTTACGCTATTGGTTGGTGTGAGGTGACAGGTCGAAGCCTATTGGTTGGTGTGAGGTGACAGGTCGAAGCCTATTGGTTGGTGTGAGGTGACAGGTCGAAGCCTATTGGTTGGTGTGAGGTGATGTGAGGTGATGAGTCAAGGTCCTGAGTGTTGCTAGGCTGCGACCGGGCCAGCTGGAAGCCTATTGGTCGATGCTATAACCGCATGTACAGCCTGATTGGTCGATGCAGCAGTCCTCCAATAGGAAGGTCTGTCGTACAGTAAGGAAGGAAGTGAGTAACGAGTCCTGTGATTGGCTCTCCCGTGGCTTGTCCTGAACTGCACACAGAGAACGTAAAGAGAGAAGTCCTGAAACGTTAAATCTGGTATTTATATCCGGGGGGGGCGGGTAGGGGGGTGTTAGCCTAGCTACTCCTGGAGGGGTCTACCCCAGGGGGGGGGGGGGTAGGGGGGGCGTTAGCCTAGCTACTCCTGGAGGGGTCTACCCCGGGGAGGGGGGGGGGGGGGAGGGGGGGCGTTAGCCTAGCTACTCCAGGTGGGGTGTGTTAGCTACTCCAGGGGTGTTAGCCTAGCTACTCCAGGGGTGTTAGCTACTCCAGGGGTGTTAGCCTAGCTACTCCAGGGGTGTTTAGCCTAGCTACTCCAGGGGTGTTAGCCTAGCTACTCCAGGCCGAAGGTGCTGGTCTCCTCCACGGCGGTCAGCAGCTTGCCGTACAGCATGGCGTAGGAAGGGTAGGGGGGCAGGTCCAGACGGTTGAAACACGTGTGAGCCCTGGGGGGGGAGAGGGGGGGAGGGGGGGAGAGGGGGGGAGGGGGAGGGGGAGGGGGGGGGAGAGAGAGAGGGACGGAGAGGGTGGGATAGAGAGAGGGAGGGTGTGTGTGAGTGTGTGTGTACACCTGTCTGTGTGTGTGTGTGTGTGTGTGTGTGTGTGTGTATATGTGACGCAAGCCAGTCTAGGGCTAAATCAGTCTCAGACTCGAAGTCATAAGTGTCAACAATATCTGGTGTTCGTTTTTTTTCATAACACACAGCTTGATATAATTCGATATAATAAACGGTTTAACGATCACTAAATACTTAGCATTTGTGGATTGGATTCACTGTTCTCGTCTGCCGGAGGCTACTGGTAAGGGAGACTTGACTTGTAAACATACTTTAGTTTTGGGACGTGTTCAAAAGCAAAGACTGTGTGTTCAAGTCCTAGTTCTAGTTATGTGTAGTTATGTGTTTTTAGCATGTTGATGTTATAGACGTTAGACGTTCGTAGTGATGTGTCATTGTTAGCCGCTAGCTGTTAGCCGCTAGCTGTTGGCAGCGTTTGTAGCTGGGGTTTCATTAGTCACTTTTCTCCCATTCTGTGTTTGAGGTGGACTAGTGTGTGTGTGTGTGTGTGTGTGTGTGTGTGTGTACCTGGGTAGGGAGGTGGTCTAGTGTGTGTGTAGTGTGTGTGTGTGTGTGTGTGTGTGTGTGTGTGTGTGTGTGTACCTGGGTAGGGAGGTGGTCTTACCTGGGTAGGGAGGTGGTCTTGCCCCACTTCTCTATGCAGAAGCGTCGGAGGCCGTTGCTCCCCCTCAGGGCGGTGAAGCCGTCGTAGGGAACGCTGGACGTCCCCGTCACAAACTGCAGCAGCCGCAGCCGCTGCTCGTTGTTGAAGCGCTCCACCGCACCCCAGAACCACCGCACCACCATGTGGCCGTCATGGTAACCTGGGGGGAGAGGGGGGGGGAGTCAGAGATGTGTGTGGGAGCTTCCCCTCAGCCTCCCCCAGCCTCCCCTATCCTCCCCCAGCCCCCCCTATCCTCCCCTATCCTCCCCCAGCCCCCCCCCAGCCTCCCCTATCCTCCCTCAGCCTCTCCCAGCCTCCCCCTCCCTCCCCCAGCCTCCCCCTCCCTCCCCCCTACCTCCTCTGTATTCAGTGTGTGTCCTCCAGTCGTGGAGGTCTATCTCGGCGGTCCCAGCGATCACCAGCTCCAACTCCCTGGCATCAAACACCGACACAGGCCTGGAGTCCACCACCTACACACACACACACACACACACACACACACACACACACCACTGAGGACACTGGTAAGCCTACGGTTTTGGGGTGGTTTTGTATGTGTGAGTGTGTCTCTCTGTATGTGTGTGTGTGTGTGTGTGTGTGTGTGTGTGTGTGTGTGTGTGTACCTCGTAGAACCCTCTGACCAGCGCGTCGGTCTGCTGCACCACGCCTCTCTCCACCCGCCACTTCACCAGCCGCTCCAGGTACTCCTTCTTGTTGCGCTCCGTCACCGCCGTGTTGGCCCCGCCCACCTTCAGCTCCCGCTCCGTCACCTGACCTCACACACACACACGAACGGACGCATACACACACACAGAGACAGACACACAGACAGACACACACGCACACACAGAAGCACACACAGAGACACACACACACGGACGGACGGACGGACGCATACACACACACACACAGAGAGAGACACAGTCACACAGAAGCACGCACACACACACACACACGGACGGACGGACGCATACACACACACACACACACACACACACATAGAGAGACACACACATATCACACAGTCCTGGCTTTTGAACACGTCCTAAAACTTATGTTTGTTTACAAGCCATGTGTCACTAACCCAGTAGTCTAGGCCAGACCAGACAGTGTTTAGTGACCCTAAAACTGTTGTTTGTTATATATAGTGTATATACGTATATGTTATATATAGTGTATATAGATGTTATATATAGTGGACTCTTCAACACTTCAACTTTCCTAATATGCAAAACAGAAAACCCATTTTTTTAAATGCTAATTTGCCAAAGTTGAGTATTGCCGACATGCGGCCCCTT
>NC_137675.1:2051031-2058531 GCF_963989245.1 Nansenia antarctica | reverse complement strand
ATGATATTTGGAAGCGCCGGCGTTCCTGTGGGTCTGAGAGGGTTTAACTTAAAATAGTGAAAAGAGGACGAGGGAGGCTAGTTTTCATTTGGTACTGGAGTCTACAGTCTGTCGATTTGTCTATTTTTTGGCTGACGATCTCTTGGTTTGCTCACTTCCTCTGGATGAAATTACAAACTTATCCATATTTTTTCTCAGGCTAGTATAGCCAGATAAAAGTATCAACCCACTTGTTAAAAGGCACCAGAATACACGAAATTGCATCTACTCTGTTAAAAAAATGTTTGGGGGGAACCCCCCAGACCCCCTTTACGCTATCCTAGTGTTTCACTTTTGTAAAGCACAATACGTTTGCATTCGGTTGTATGCATATGTACTAAGGCTTATGTATTTGTAGCCTACTATTTTGATAGTAGGCTAATATATAGACACTTACAGGATGTGTTGCCTTCATTATAAGGCTTATATAAGGCTTTACATTTGTTGCGGCTCCAGACAGATTCGTTTTTTTGTTTTTTGGTCCAATATGGCTCTTTCAACATTTAAGGTTGCCGACCCCTGGTGTAGGGTGTAGTGTGTAGTGTGTAGTGTGTAGGGTGTAGTGTGTAGGGTGTAGTGTGTAGTGTGTAGTGTGTAGGGTGTAGTGTGTAGGGTGTAGGGTGTAGGGTGTAGTGTGTAGGGTGTAGTGTGTAGTGTGTAGGGTGTAGTGTGTAGTGTGTAGGGTGTAGGGTGTAGGGTGTAGTGTGTAGGGTGTAGTGTGTAGGGTGTAGTGTGTAGGGTGTAGGGTGTAGTGTGTAGGGTGTAGTGTGTAGTGTGTAGGATGTAGTGTGTAGGGTGTAGTGTGTAGGGTGTAGGGTGTAGTGTGTAGTGTGTAGGGTGTAGTGTGTAGTGTGTAGTGTGTAGGGTGTAGTGTGTAGGGTGTAGTGTGTAGGGTGTAGTGTGTAGTGTGTAGGGTGTAGTGTGTAGGGTGTAGTGTGTAGGGTGTAGTGTGTAGTGTGTAGGGTGTAGTGTGTAGTGTGTAGGGTGTAGTGTGTAGGGTGTAGTGTGTAGGGTGTAGTGTGTAGTGTGTAGGGTGTAGTGTGTAGGGTGTAGTGTGTAGGGTGTAGGGTGTAGGGTGTAGTGTGTAGTGTGTAGTGTGTAGTGTGTAGGGTGTAGGGTGTAGTGTGTAGTGTGTAGGGTGTAGGGTGTAGTGTGTATGGTGTAGGGTGTAGGGTGTAGGGTGTAGTGTGTAGGGTGTAGTGTGTAGTGTGTAGGGTGTAGTGTGTAGGGTGTAGTGTGTAGGGTGTAGTGTGTAGGGTGTAGGGTGTAGTGTGTAGTGTGTAGTGTGTAGGGTGTAGTGTGTAGGGTGTAGTGTGTAGGGTGTAGTGTGTAGGGTGTAGGGTGTAGTGTGTAGTGTGTAGGGTGTAGTGTGTAGGGTGTAGTGTGTAGGGTGTAGGGTGTAGGGTGTAGTGTGTAGGGTGTAGGGTGTAGTGTGTAGGGTGTAGTGTGTAGTGTGTAGGGTGTAGTGTGTAGTGTGTAGTGTGTAGTGTGTAGTGTTTAGTGTGTAGGGTGTAGGGTGTAGTGTGTAGGGTGTAGTGTGTAGGGTGTAGGGTGTAGTGTGTAGGGTGTAGGGTGTAGTGTGTAGTGTGTAGGGTGTAGGGTGTAGGGTGTAGTGTGTAGTGTGTAGGGTGTAGTGTGTAGGGTGTAGTGTGTAGGGTGTAGTGTGTAGGGTGTAGTGTGTAGGGTGTAGTGTGTAGTGTGTAGGGTGTAGGGTGTAGTGTGTAGTGTGTAGTGTGTAGTGTGTAGTGTGTAGGGTGTAGTGTGTAGGGTGTAGTGTGTAGTGTGTAGTGTGTAGGGTGTAGTGTGTAGTGTGTAGGGTGTAGTGTGTAGTGTGTAGGGTGTAGTGTGTAGTGTGTAGTGTGTAGGGTGTAGTGTGTAGGGTGTAGGGTGTAGTGTGTAGGGTGTAGGGTGTAGTGTGTAGGGTGTAGTGTGTAGTGTGTAGGGTGTAGTGTGTAGGGTGTAGGGTGTAGTGTGTAGTGTGTAGGGTGTAGGGTGTAGTGTGTAGGGTGTAGGGTGTAGTGTGTATGGTGTAGTGTGTAGGGTGTAGGGTGTAGGGTGTAGGGTGTAGGGTGTAGTGTGTAGGGTGTAGTGTGTAGTGTGTAGGGTGTAGTGTGTAGGGTGTAGTGTGTAGGGTGTAGGGTGTAGGGTGTAGTGTGTAGTGTGTAGTGTGTAGTGTGTAGGGTGTAGTGTGTAGGGTGTAGTGTGTAGGGTGTAGTGTGTAGGGTGTAGGGCAGGGGTCGGCAATTAGGTTTGGCCTCGGGCCAAATTTTTTTTGAGCCACTAGGTGGCGGGCCCGAACATTTTTTTTTTTTTTTTTTTTTTTTTTCCTAACACCAGGGGAGCCACCCCTCCTAAATTTCGTTGTTTGGTACCTGTACTGTAGCAATGACAATAAAGACCATTCATTCCATTCATTCATTCATTCATTCATTCATTCATTCATAAGTAATTGATTGTTAAAAAATGTGACATGTTCTAATGCTTTGACTTTTCTTTCGAAAAATGTACACATCGCTAGTCAACTAACACAGCTTGTTTTGTGAGCCTGCTAACAATGTAAAGTAGTGTTGTAGTTAACTAGGTAACAATGTAAAGTAGTGTTGTAGTTAACTAGGTAACAATGTAAAGTAGTGTTGTAGTTAACTAGGTAACAATGTAAAGTAGTGTTGTAGTTAACTAGGTAACAATGTAAAGTAGTGTTGTAGTTAACTAGGTAACAATGTAAAGTAGTGTTCTAGTTAACTAGGTAACAATGTAAAGTAGTGTTGTAGTTAACTAGGTAACAATGTAAAGTAGTGTTGTAGTTAACTAGGTAACAATGTAAAGTAGTGTTGTAGTTAACTAGATAACAATGTAAAGTAGTGTTGTAGTTAACTAGGTAGCAGTCCAATCCATTACGTTGCAGTATTTTGGCTTGACTAGCAAGTTTGTGTTGTGATTCTCAACAACGTTGAAACGTAGTTTCACCCTTTTCCATAGTTTTGAATAATAAATGTGTGGACTGACGATGTAGCGCAGCCTAGCTTATTCTAATAATTATTTAACATACTTTCATTCTGAATGATTCCCCCCTCCTCCCAGACTTACAAGGTCACATTATTATTGGATTGGTTGTTTGCCTGCCGGGTGAAGTTAGCTAAACATTTAACCTGCTAACTAGCAAGAGAAACATCATGTCACTCTCCAAAGGTGTAAAGAGGAAAGTTGACGGTGAAAACAGGGCATTTAAAGAGGAATGGACAGCGAACTATAATGTTCATCCTACCTGGTTTCATCAACGCAAAGCCGTTGTGAGACTCACATCTTCCGTGCTCACAATGTTCCCTTTCTATACATGCGAGTCGTCCTTTTCCTCAATGAATGTGATAAAGACGCACGAGAGGAATCGATTGATGCAAAACAAAACTTGAGAACTGCCTGCGGATTAAAGTGACGTCCATATAACCAGATATCAAGCAAATACTGACCGATGGGAGATGCCACTTTTCACATTAAGTGAGTACCAAGCCTGTCGTTATTGTATTTAATAACCTAATTGTATTTAGTATATTTTGAATGAATGGCTCATTGTAATTATTATCCCTAATAGCGTGTTTGCTCTGTCGTTTCAGGAGCATAGGCCTATACACCACCACCCCTCGCATAAGCGGATTACTTTTCTTTCTTTTCTTTTTTTCACCGATTTTGTTGTCAATGTTTTTCAGAATATTAAACTGAATTTGCTTTGTTACTGTTCATATGTGTGTTGCAGTCACATATACGTAAACATTACGTTTGAATTATTTACTGAGCTGGTGTTATTTTTTTCAAACCACACACGGCTATTTCAGCACTACACGTTGTCCACCTACTTATGATTCACTATGAGGGGTTCAGCGTCAGTGCGCTTCGGTGCACCCCGCTGCCTGATTGTCTGTCCCTGTGTCATTCACTCTCAACATGGATAAAAGTACAATAACCATTATTCAGGTGGAGGTAGATTCTCTATTCGGACATTATAGGCGCTATATGTGGGACTGTCGGTCGGATATTGTAAAAAAAAAAAAAAAAAAAAAAAAAAAAAAAGTGGATTCTCAAAATATTCTGCTGGGCCAAATATTATTGGTGATGGGCCAGCAATGGCCCGCGGGCCGCCTATTGCCGACCCCTGGTGTAGGGTGTAGTGTGTAGGGTGTAGGGTGTAGTGTGTAGGGTGTAGTGTGTAGTGTGTAGTGTGTAGGGTGTAGTGTGTAGGGTGTAGTGTGTAGGGTGTAGGGTGTAGTGTGTAGGGTGTAGTGTGTAGGGTGTAGTGTGTAGGGTGTAGGGTGTAGTGTGTAGGGTGTAGGGTGTAGTGTGTAGTGTGTAGTGTGTAGGGTGTAGTGTGTAGTGTGTAGGGTGTAGTGTGTAGTGTGTAGGGTGTAGGGTGCAGGGTGTAGTGTGTAGTGTGTAGTGTGTAGTGTGTAGGGTGTAGGGTGTAGGGTGTAGGGTGTAGGGTGTAGTGTGTAGGGTGTAGGGTGTAGGGTGCAGGGTGTAGTGTGTAGGGTGTAGTGTGTAGTGTGTAGTGTGTAGGGTGTAGGGTGTAGGGTGTAGGGTGTAGTGTGTAGTGTGTAGGGTGTAGTGTGTAGGGTGTAGGGTGTAGGGTGCAGGGTGTAGTGTGTAGTGTGTAGTGTGTAGTGTGTAGTGTGTAGGGTGTAGGGTGTAGGGTGTAGTGTGTAGGGTGTAGGGTGTAGTGTGTAGGGTGTAGGGTGTAGGGTGCAGGGTGTAGTGTGTAGTGTGTAGTGTGTAGGGTGTAGTGTGTAGGGTGTAGGGTGTAGTATGTAGTGTGTAGGGTGTAGGGTGTAGTGTGTAGTGTGTAGTGTGTAGTGTGTAGGGTGTAGGGTGTAGTGTGTAGGGTGTAGGGTGTAGGGTGTAGGGTGTAGTGTGTAGGGTGTAGGGTGTAGGGTGTAGGGTGTAGGGTGCGTACCCCTCCTCTCCTATGAAGCTGATGTACAGCTTGTTCTTCTGCAGCTCCTTGCGGGAGTACGACATCACCTGGTTGAAGGTGCCCTCCAATAGGTGGTCTCGCCTCACGATCAGCCTGAAACGCAGCCGCGTGATTGGATCAGAGGTCAGGAAGTGTCAGAGGTGCGTTCTCACAGCCCGTTCTCACAACACCATCAAGTTAAACAGCGTGATGGACACCAGGAGAGGCTGGTGGAGGTGGAAATCGGAGGACGGGCTCATTGCAATGCATAGAACGGAATGAGGAACGGTATCAAATGTTATGATGTCTCCCCCAACCTCCTCCGGCCTCTCCCTGCCTACCCTGGCCTACCCTAGTCTCCCCCAGCCTCCCCCAGCCTCCCCTAGTCTCCCCCTGCCTCCCCCAGCCTCCCCCTGCCTCCCCCACCTTCCCCCTGCCTCCCCCAGCCTCCCCCTGCCTCCCCAACCCTCCCCCGGCCTCCCCCGGCCTCCCACAGCCTCCCCTAGCCACCCCCAGCCTCCCCCTGCCTCCCCCACCTTCCCCAACCCTCCCCCAGCCTCCCCCTGCCTCCCCCACCTTCCCCCTGCCTCCCCCAGCCTCCCCCTGCCTCCCCCGACCTCCCCCGGCCTCCCACAGCCCCCCTAGCCACCCCCAGCCTCCTCCAGCCTCCCCCTGCCTCCCCCAGCCTCCCCCTGCCTCCCCCAGCATCCCCAGCCTCCCCCAGCCTCCCCCGGCCTCCCACAGCCTCCCCTAGCCTCCCACACCCTCCCCCACCCTTTCCCAGCCTCCCCACCCTGCCCCAGCCTCCCCCTGCCTCCTCCAGCCTCCTCCACCCTCCCCCACCCTCCCCTAGCCTCCTCCACCCTCCCCCACCCTGCCCCAGCCTCCTCCACCCTCCCCCACCCTCCCCCAGCCTCCTCCACCCTCCCCCACCCTCCCCCAGCCTCCTCCACCCTCCCCCAGCCTCCTCCACCCTCCTCCACCCTCCCCCAGCCTCCTCCACCCTCCCCCAGCCTCCTCCACCCTCCTCCACCCTCCCCCACCCTCCCCCAGCCTCCTCCACCCTCCCCCACCCTCCCCCAGCCCCCCCCAGCCTCCTCCCAGCCTCCCCCACCCCCCCCCAGCCTCCTCCAGCCTCCCCCAGCCTCCCTCAGCCTCCCCCAGCCTCCCCCACCCCCCCCCAGCCTCCTCCACCCTCCCCCAGCCTCCTCCACCCTCCCCCACCCTGCCCCAGCCTCCCCTAGCCTCCCCCACCCTCCCCCACCCTGCCCCAGCCTCCCCCAGCCTCCTCCAGCCTCCCCCACCCCCCCCAGCCTCCTCCCACCCTCCCCCAGCCTCCTCCAGCCTCCCCCTGCCTCCCCCAGCCTCCCCCACCCCCCCCCACCCTGCCCCAGCCTCCCCCACCCTCCCCCACCCTCCCCCACCCTGCCCCACCCTGCCCCACCCTCCCCCACCCTCCCCCAGCCTCCCCCAGCCTCCTCCAGCCTCCCCCACCCCCCCCCAGCCTCCTCCAGCCTCCTCCACCCTCCCCCACCCTGCCCCACCCTCCCCCACCCTCCCCCACCCTGCCCCTGCCTCCTCCACCCTCCCCCACCCTGCCCCAGCCTCCCCCAGCCTCCTCCACCCTCCCCCACCCCTGCCCCAGCCTCCCAGGTCCTTACTTGATCTTGCCTTGTCCCTGTCCGTAACCTTTGGCCTCCAGCTTCCTGTAGAAGTTGCGTAGTTTGTCTTCGAAGTCTCTCCTGTAGGGGGCGGGGGCGCGGGCTCTCTGGGTGCCTGGGGGGGAGGGGCATGGTGGGGGGGAGGGGGAGGGGCATGGTGGGGAGGAGGGGGGACATGATGTCACATGATAAACTGTCTTGTTTAATAATTTTATTCTTTTTTTCTCACTACTGTATTACTTTTTTTGTGTTGTGTTTGTTGGCCCCGGGTGTGTGTGTGTGTGTGTGTGTGTGTGTGTGTGTGTGAGTGTGTGTGTGTGTGTGTGTGTGTGTTTGAGTGTGTGTGTGTGTGTGTGTGTGTGTGTGAGTGTGTGTGTGTGTGTGTGAGTGTGTGTGTGTGTGTGTGTGTGTGTGTACCTGGGCTGTGTTGGGGGGAGGCCCCAGGGGAGCAGTGAGGAGAGAAGCTGAAGCCGGGGTGGAAGGAGGAGAGAGGAGGAGGGGTGTAGGACATGATGTCCTCCTCGAACAGGCTGCGGAGAGGAGGAGGACAGTGATGACTGTGTGACCGACTGGGTTCGAGCCCGCGTCCCCTCCACCCTGAGACTGCCTCAGCCCTGGGAGCTGAAGGCTCTTACCTCAGCAGGAGAACTAGTGTGTGTGTGTAGTGTGTGTGTGTGTGTGTGTGTGTGTGTGTGTGTGTGTGTAGTGTGTGTGTGTGTGTTACCTCAGCAGGAGCACCAGGTCTGCGTCACATGACAGCTTCTCCAGCCTCTGGGTCCCCTCGGCCCTGATGTAGTGGATCTTCTCCCTGACACACACACACACACACACACACACACACACACACCATTAATTAAT
>NC_137675.1:2042261-2047261 GCF_963989245.1 Nansenia antarctica | reverse complement strand
AGATTGAGATTGAGATTGAGATAACGTTTATTGCCACTATGCATTACACATAGGAATTTGCTTCGTCACCACAGCAAGTGCGTTTATACTTTTTTCACATGTCAAAAAACAGGACAACACAACAACAACACAGGACAGACAACAGTGCATTGGATAGTGCGGTATAAAGTAAAGTGCAGTGCAGAGTTTTTACAGTGAGTCCAGTTCAGTCCTGGGCAGACTTGGGGGCGGGGGGGGGGGGGGGAAGCCAGAGTCATTTATCAGCCTGGCGGCTGAGGGGTAGAAGCTGAGCCTGTGGCGGGCCTTCAGTGCCTTAGGCAGCCGCAACCTTCTTCCAGAGGGAAGCAGGGTGAGGAGGCCGTGGCCGGGGTGGAAGGGGTCTGCCATGATCTTCCTTGCCCTCCTCAGAGCCCTGGTGTCATGCAGGGAGTTGAGGGAGGGCAAGGGGCAGCCGATCACCCTCTCTGCTGAACGTAGCACCCGCTGCAACTTGGCCTTGTCCTTGGTCGTTGCAGCAGGGAACCAGGTGATGATGGAGTGGGTGAGGATGGACTCTATGATGGCCGTGTAGAACTGGACCATCATGGACCTCGGCAGCCTGAGTTTCCTCAGCTGCCGGAGGAAGAACATCCTCTTCTGGGCCTTCTTTGTGAGGGCCTCGGTGTTCTGCTCCCACTTTAGGTCCCGGGAGATGGTCATGCCTAGAAAGCGGCATGACTCCACGGAGGCCACCGGGGTACCTCCCAGCGTGATGGGAGGGGGCAGGGCTGCTTTCCTTCGGAAGTCCACCACCATCTCCACTGTTTTTAGAGCATTTAGCTCCAGATTGTTTAAACTGCACCAGCTCTGCAGCCCCTCGATCTCCCCCCTGTAGGCAGATTCGTCCCCCCCGGAGATGAGGCCCACCAGGGTGGTGTCGTCTGCAAACTTCAGGAGCTTGACCGAGGGGTGGCGGGAGACACAGCTGTTGGTGTAGAGGGAGAATAGTGCTGGAGACAGGACGCAGCCCTGCGGGGAGCCCGTGCTGGTGGTCCTGGAGCTGGAAATGCTCTTCCCCAGCTTCACCCGCTGAGACCTGTCAGTCAGGAAGTCCGTGATCCACCTGCAGGTGGAGACCGGCACCTGCAGCAGGGATAGCTGGTGCTCCAGGATGTGTGGGAGGATCGTGTTGAAGGCCGAGCTGAAGTCCACGAACAGGATCCTGGCGTAGTTAACTGCAGTGTCTAGGTGTTCTAGTACGTAGTGCAGAGCCATGTTCACGGCGTCCTCCTTGGATCTATTGGCTCTGTACGCGAACTGCAGGGGGTCCAGCACAGGATCCGTGATGAGCTTCAGGTAGGCCAGGACAAGGCGCTCCAGGACCTTCATGACGACGGAGGTCAGAGCGAAGGGTCTGTAGTCGTTGAGGCCTGTGACCTTGGCCTTCTTGGGGACGGGGATGATGGTTGATGCCTTGAAGCACGCTGGGACGTGACACAGCTCCAGCGAGGCGTTGAAGATGTGGGTAAACACCGGGGCCAGCTGGTCGGCGCAGTGCTTCAGGACAGAGGGAGAGACGGAATCCGGACCAGCTGCCTTCCGGGGATTCTGCCTCTTAAACAGTCTGTTTACCTCTCGCACTGTGACAGAGAGAGGGGGTGGGGAAAGGGGGGTGGGGGTGGGCGGGGCGGGTGAGGAGGGGGGAGGGAGGGGGGGGGGGGGGGGGGGGAGGGGGGGGGTAGCAGGAGGGACATTGGCCCCCCTGGGGGACGGGGGTGGTGGTTGTAGCCGGGGGGTGTGGAGGGAGAGGGCGGGGGTGGGCGGGAACCTCTCTTTCTCAAACCTACAATAGAACTCGTTCAGCTCGTTAGCGAGGGGGAGGTTGTCGGACATCAGCGGGGACCTGGGTTTGTAGTTGGTGATGGTCTTTAGGCCTTTCCAGACGGAGGCGGAATCCCCCTCAGAGAGCTGTTTCTGCAGCTTCTCCGAAAAGCGATGCTTCGCCTCCTTCACCGCTTTGGCGAACCTGTACTTGGCCTGCTTGACCCGGTCCACGTCCCCAGTGCGCCTAGCCACCTCCTTCTCTGACCTCAGACGCCTGAGTTGGGATGAAAACCAGGGCTTGTCGTTGTTGAAGGACTTCCTGGAGCGGAGGGGGACACACACCTCCTCGCCAAGGCTGATAAATGATGTAACAGTGTCTGTGTATACATCCAGATTGTTACCAGCCTCTGGCCCCGCCCACTCCACCAAGTCCTGGTCACAGCCTGCACTCTCCAACCAGGCGCAGAGTCGCTCACATGCCTCACTGGACCACACCCTGAATCGCCGTACAACAGGTTTAGAGAGTTTTAACCTCTGCCTGTAGCGAGGGATCAGGTGTATGAGGATGTGGTCACTGTAGCCCAGTGCAGCACGGGGGACAGAATGGTAGGCTTGACGAGCTGTACAGTAGCAATGGTCCAGAGTGTTCACCCCCCTGGTGGGACACGTGACTTGCTGCCTGTATTTGGGGAGCGCCCGGCTAAGATTAGCCTGGTTAAAATCCCCCAAAACAACAACAAAACTGTCCGGGTAATTACGTTCCACACTCATCAATTGCTCTGCCAGTGTGTCTACTGCTGCGGTGACGTCCGCATCAGGTGGAATGTAGACACACGCGAGAATGAATGAGCTGAACTCACGGGGGGAATAAAATGGACGGCAGAGGATGAATAGGGATTCTATAGCCGTGGAACAGTGTTTGTGGAGCACTGTCACCTCGGAACTCCAGCGCACGTTAACAAAGAACATTAACCCCCCTCCCCTAGACTTGCTCACCGCCTCGAAGTCTCTGTCAGCCCGGAACGCGGAGAATCCCTCTAGCTCCACCGCCTCGTCGGGGACAGATGGAGATAGGTGCGTCTCCGTGAACGCGAAGACAGCCGAGGAGTGGAAGTCGCTGTTCCTTGCAACGAGACACCGGAGTTCATCCATTTTATTGCATAGGGAGTTCACGTTGCTCAGGAATATGCCCGGGAGTGGTGGTCGCGTTCCTCTCCGCCGAAGGCGAACCAAACAGCCAGCTCTCCGACCTCGCTGCCTTCTGATCCACCTCACAGCTCTGGCGAAAAACGCGGTCCCCCTCACAAGCATATCCAGAATGTCCGTGGAACGGGTGAGTAGTTTGGGGAAGATGTCCGGTGGGGTTAAACCCCTCATGTGCTGTAGAACGTCGCTTGTGTACGACGTTAGGCAGGACACAGAGACACAGAACAGACAGAACACAACAAGCTGTAGTGACATAGCAGCCATGGTCGGCGCCATCTTGGATTACCACAGTGTATGTAAGTCTCTATACCAAGTCTCTATACCAAGTCTCTATATCAAGTCTCTATACCAAGTCTCTATACCAAGTCTCTATACCAAGTCTCTATACCAAGTCTCTATACCAAGTCTCTATACCAAGTCTCTCTATATCAAGTCTCTATACCAAGTCTCTCTACCAAGTCTCTCTACCAAGTCTCTCTACCAAGTCTCTTGGCTCGGTAATCTCCTCACATGGGTTCTCCTACCACAGCTACGAAGACGACACTCAACTCTTCCTGCCTTCCCCCCCTCTGACTCACATGTGGCAACCCGTGTCTCTGCGTGTCTTGCTGACATCTCTACATGGATGTCAGCCCCCCATCTCTACATGGATGTCAGCCCACCACCTCAAGCTCAACCTTAAACAACACTGAGCTACTCTTCCTCCCTGGGAAAGCCTGCCCTCTCCAAGACTTCTCCATCACAGTGGAGAACTCTACTGTAACCCCCTCCCAGACAGCCAGGAACCTTGGAGTGATCCTGGACAACCGCCTATCCTGTGTAGAGAGAACATCGCAGCGACAGCTCGCTCCTGCAGATTCTTCCTCTACAACATCAGAAGGATACGACCGTTCCTCACTAGAGAAGCAGCGCAACTCTTGGTCCAGTCACTGGTCATCTCCCGCCTTGACTACTGCAACGCACTCCTGGCTGGGCTCCCCGCCTCCGCCATCAGACCTCTGCAGCTCATCCAGAATGCTGTCGCCGTCTGGTGTTCAACCTCCCCAAATATTCTCATGTCACCCCCTCTCGATCTCTTCTGGCTACACCTTAACTGTCCCTCCTAAAGACCTCCATCTCTTCTGGCTACACCTTAACTGTCCCTCCTGAAACATCTACTATCCCACTGTACTGTTTCCCCAGTGTCATAATATTAAAAATAAAAATCGTCCTTCTTCTAGCATGACGACTGCCAATGGCGCCAATGGCCTGAGCTAGATGACTGTTGTACCTGCTATGATGATAGATGATTCACTTACTTAGTCAAAATGTGTTTGTGGTAAGTCGCTGACAGGCGTCTGTTAAAGGCGTCTGCTAAATGTCAACAATGTAAATGTAATGTGAATGATGCCGTAGTATCTCTGGGTAATGGGGGGCAACTCAACTCTGAGCTGAGGTGAGGGGTGGGGTATGTGTGTGTGTGTGTATATACGCGTGTGTGTGTGTGTGTGTGTGTGTCTCACCTGAGAGAGAGAAGCTGATGAGTCTCCTGCAGCCCTGAGTCTGAGGGACCTCCTCTGTACTGGGGGGCTTAAACACCTGGGAGGGGGGGAGGGGGCTTTAGAACACACACACACACACACACACAGTACACATACCTACACACACACACACACACACACACACACGCAGTACACACACACACACACACACACACACAGTACACATACCTACACACACACACACACACACACACACACACAGTACACACACACACACACACTCACACACACACACACACAGTACATATACACACACACACACACATTCACACACACACACACACCTACACACACACACCCACACCCCCCCCCCAGTACACACAGTACACACACACACACACACACACACACACACACAGTACATACACACACACACAGTACACACCTACACACACACACACTCACACACACACACAGTACACACACACACACACAGTACACACACACACA
>NC_137675.1:2029761-2032261 GCF_963989245.1 Nansenia antarctica | reverse complement strand
AATAGTCGTGTGTGTGTGTGTGTGTGTGTGTGTGTGTGTGTGTGTGTGTTTGCTTGCAGAAGCAAGAAAGCCAGGACATATACTATACCATTGCCCAATCATAGCTGTTACTGTAGTGTTGCATGTGCATATCATTCTATTTTGATGATTGGGTTGAGAGAGGAGGTACACCACAAGAACGGTGGTCAGAGTCAAGGTCTCTCTGCCTGTGTGTGTGTGTTCACCCACAGGAGTGGCATTTTGCAATCAGGTCAGAGTGTGCCTTGCAAACGTAGGCATCACATTTGTAGCATGTAAGGCTTGTTTTATTGTCTCTAGGGACACAGAGCTTGCATCTTTGCCTTTTCTGCCCCTGTCCTTGCTGGGGGGCAGCGGCTGGGGCAGCGGCTGGGGCTTGCTGACTCCTAACCAGACTGGCAGAGGCTGGTGTGCGGGGAAGGTGCTGGCGCCTTTGAATTAGAGGAGTAACTAATGCTTTCCCGAGCTCTGCCAGGAAGAGTCTCCTCTTGAAACTCTTCTCCCGATTCCACACTGGGTCGATCGCCATCCATACCACATATGCGTTACACGCAGACACATCCAGGATGTTGTGGAACACTGCCACTGGCCAACGGGCTGTCATTCGCTGGCAGGTGTACGTGCCAGTAAGCTGCAATGAAAGAAAAAATAAATAAGAGGTTGGAAATAATATTGAATCTGTCGTACACAAAAATGCATTGTTTCACATGAATAAAAGTAAAATAAAATGCATGATAGATGGATTCTTAATAGGACTGGTTGTTAAAATCCCTAAATATTCAGCACAACAATTGAGTGGAGTTGGAGATGTCCTCTTGGGTGGAGTGGAATTTGGCAATGATCACGTGGTGCCACCAGTACGACACATCTTCAGTTGTGGTCCCCGACCTCATTGGGTGTTTCGGCCAGTTATCACAAGACACCCTCTGCCGAGGTTGGCCCACCACAGGCTGATCAGGCCTGGGTGTGTGTCGCACGGTGGCACCACGTGGTCATTTGGGAGCCCATGTTGGGTCCCTACGTTTCAGCCACAGCCAGTGACTGCTCCGTTCTGCTGCAGTGGACAGTTCTCTGATTGCCTTCCGTTGGGCCTGTCCTCTGATCCCTACTGCCCTCAGGAGCCTTGTGGTGGAGCTGGCTACAAAGCCTCTGCAGCCCACCTCCACTGGCCACACCTTCACGTTCCAGCCCCGCCCCTCTGCTTCGACTGCTAAGTTGGCATACCGCAGCCTCTTCCGTTCGAATGCCTCATCGATGGCCTCCTCCCATGGGACCGTCAGTTCTACGATGAAGACACGCCGGCAGGACTTGGACCAGAGGACTAGGTCTGGGCGCAGGTTGGTCGCTGCAATTTCGGGTGGGAAGGTGAGCCTCTGGCTGAGGTCTACCCGCATTTCCCAATCCCGGGCTGCGTTCAGTGGGCCTGAGTCTGGAGGTGATGGCTTGGTCCGCTGTTTCTCCCCTTCCCGGATGAAGGTTGTTTTCCGTGGAAAGGTAGTCTGGGCATTTAGAGGCATGGCGTTGGTGGTTACCCTCTTGTGCTCAAGTTCGGCAGCCAAGCACTTTAGCACTTGGTTGTGGCGCCAGGTGTATCTTCCTTGAGTTAGACTGGTCTTGCAACCCACCAAGATGTGTTTGAGGGTTGCTGGGGCTGCACACTGGAGACAGGCTGGGTCCTCTCCATACCAGAGATGTAGGTTGGTAGGAGAGGGCAGGACATCATATGTGGATCTGATGATGAAACTTAGCCTATTAGACTCCATGCTCCACAGCTCGTTCCACGTGATTTTCCTCCTCTCCACGCTCTCCCACTTCATCCAGCGGCCTTGCTGGGCTTGGGAGACTGCCTTGGCGCACCTGGCTGCTTCCTCCTGGTGGCGCACCTCCTCAACCACCATCTTCCGCCGTTCGGTTGGAGTAGCCTTTTGCCATGTGGGTGTTGTTGTTTCCAAGCCAAGGCCCCCTCTGCCATGTTGGACATGCCCCACTATATCCCGGTGTCTGAGGGCGGTCTTTGCCACCGCAACTGCTGCAGATGGCTTCCATTTCCTCCCCGTTGCTAGGATTGGAGCAGCACCTCTGACGAATGGATCCCGGGATTCTGTTAGAGTCATTTCCATCCTTGATTTGGCACATTTGTACTCCTCCACCAGGCTTGAGATTGGTAGGGAGAGGGCTCCGTTGCCATACAGGCCTATGCTGCTAAGGCCTCTCGGCAGTCCAAGCCACTTCCTCACTTGTGCATTCACCAGTCTCTCCAGCCGGTTGGCATGGGATAGTGTGACCTCGTAGATGGAAATTGGCCACATGAGACGGGGCAGCAGTCCAAACTGAAAGCACCACAGCTTCAGCTTCCCAGGGAGAGCAGTGTTGTTGATCTGCTTGAGGCCACTGATTGTATCCTGCTTGAGTTGTTCCACCTGCTTCGAGTCTTTGAGTTCTGCGCTATACCATGCCATATACATGACCTTATCAAGGCAGT
>NC_137675.1:2014761-2024761 GCF_963989245.1 Nansenia antarctica | reverse complement strand
ACCAGGGGAGGCTGGGGGAGGTAGAACACCAGGGGAGGCTGGGGGAGGTAGAACACCAGGGGAGGCTGGTGGAGGTAGAACACCAGGAGAGGCTGGGGGAG
Source organism: Nansenia antarctica (assembly GCF_963989245.1). Classification (NCBI taxonomy): domain Eukaryota; kingdom Metazoa; phylum Chordata; class Actinopteri; order Argentiniformes; family Microstomatidae; genus Nansenia; species Nansenia antarctica. The sequence goes on along the minus strand of NC_137675.1, from coordinate 2,024,660 downwards.
GTAGAACACCAGGGGAGGCTGGGGGAGGTAGAACACCAGGAGATGTGTGTAGTGTTGTTAGGGTGTGTTACCTCACCAGAGGCCGGGGGTGAGTAACAGGATGCCGGGCCAGATGGTACTGGGAAGGGAAGTCACCGTCACGCTGTACCAGAAGCCTGCGGTGGACTTAGAAGAAAAGCATTTACATGTTTAGTTGTGTTTTTTTTTGTCACACCTTATGTTATGATAAACACACGCTGGTTAGAGGGGGGAGGATGTAGAATGATACATTATTATTATTATTATTAACCCTTTCTTTATCCAGGGGGGTCCCTTTGAGACGAAGGTCTCTGTTTCAGAGATGCTCTGGTTATAAAACACACACACACACATCTCTATTATTCACATCTAGATGAGAGTCTAGTGGTTAAAGGGTTTGGAGACGCAGAGGTGTGTGGTTATGCAGACCTCGGCTCTGAGCTGTGATTACCCATGATCCATCTCTCACCGAAACAAACCGACAGCAGATAAGACGACCGAATCATGAATGTTTTCCTGCTCATCGCTCTGAAATAGTCGCCTCCTCTGCAGATAAACATGTTCAGTAGTTTATGATTAGGCAAGGCAAGGCCAGTTTATTTGTACAGCACATTTCATACAACAGGGACAATTCAAAGTGCTTTACATACATTATTTAAAAATACAGCAAGAGGAGCATAAGAAAATAACAATTACAATGAATAAAAGCAAATATAAGAAGTAAATAGATAAAACATTTAAAAAGACAACAGTTAATGGAAAAAAGACATTGATAGAAGTGTTTGTGTTTAATCATAACTGGTGCAAAACATGAAGGTGTTTAGCTTAGATTGAAATATTTAGGTTTATAATTGGGCCAGAATTGTTAGCAAAATAACACAAACAGACAAAACCATTTGATGATGTCTTTTATTTCATCGTTTTGTTGAATAATTGGACAACACAAAGTGATTATTATGTACATGTACTAAAAAAATATTTGAGCTAAAAATAAAATGACATTTACAAATATAATTTATATCTTCTTTTTTTTTTTTTTTGCTACTTAATGCTGTGCACTCTACATAATGACCTTTCTACAGGAGCAAAAAACAAATGGAACAGAAATGCTTTTACACAGTAACATTGTTTCCGTCACTGAGGCTGAGAACATGAACAGAACAACCTTATCAGGAAGTCACACCTCGCTGTCGACAGACACACTCTAACCCCACCTGCAGATCACTGACAAATCTCACCAATAATAATACTACTACTACTAATAACTTGAATGTATATACAGTAGCACCTTTCAGGGTACCTAAGGTCGCTTTACAGAGATGAGGAAGGAAAACAAAAACAGTCAGACAAACAGTCAGAAAACAACAACAACAGAACTCGGGGCCGAAGGCCTTGGTGAACAGGTGCGTCTTGAGGGCCGTTTTAAAGGCGTCCAGGGTGGGGGGGATGTTGCGGATCACCGCAGGGAGAGAGTTCCAGAGGGTGGGGGGGGCAGGGAGAGAGTTCCAGAGGGTGGGGGGGGCAGGGAGAGAGTTCCAGAGGGTGGGGGGGGCAGGGAGAGAGTTCCAGAGGGTGGGGGGGGGAAGGGAGAGAGTTCCAGAGGGTGGGGGGAGGCAGGGAGAGAGTTCCAGAGGGAGGGGGGGGCAGGGAGAGAGTTCCAGAGGGTGGGGGGGGGAAGGGAGAGAGTTCCAGAGGGTGGGGGGGGGCAGGGAGAGAGTTCCAGAGGGTGGGGGGGGGGGGGGGGGGCAGGGAGAGAGTTCCAGAGGGTGGGGGGGGCAGGGAGAGAGTTCCAGAGGGGGGGGGGGCAGGGAGAGAGTTCCAGAGGGTGGGGGGTGGGGGAGGCAGGGAGAGAGTTCCAGAGGGTGGGGGGGGGGGGGGGGGGGCAGGGAGAGAGTTCCAGAAGGTGGGGGGGGCAGGGAGAGAGTTCCAGAGGGGGGGGGGGGCAGGGAGAGAGTTCCAGAGGGTGGGGGGTGGGGGAGGCAGGGAGAGAGTTCCAGAGGGTGGGGGGGGCAGGGAGAGAGTTCCAGAGGGTGGGGGGGGCAGGGAGAGAGTTCCAGAGGGTGGGGGGGGGGCAGGGAGAGAGTTCCAGAGGGTGGGGGGGGGCAGGGAGAGAGTTCCAGAGGGTGGGGGGGCTGCCACACTGAAAGCTCTGTCCCCGAAGGTTCACAGGTTGGTGCGGGGGGTGGGTGGGGGGGGGGGGGGCGGGGGCAAGCAGGCCTGAGTCTGAGGACCGCAGGTTTCGGGGAGGGGCATGTTGGTGGAGGAGGTCGGATAAGTACTGGGGGGCACGGGCATGGAGGGACTTGTAGGTGAGGAGGAGGATCTTGTTGTGGGGGTGATGCGGGACTTGACCAGAAGCCAGGTGAATGAGGGTGGGGGTGATGTGCTGCCAGGGCTTGGTGTGGGTGAGAACCCTGGCAGTTCTGAACATACTGGAGTCTGTCCAGGGCTTTGCTGGGTACCTGAACATACTGGAGTCTCTCCTGGGCTTTGCTGGGTACCTGAACATAGTGGAGCCTGTCCAGGGCTTTGCTGGGTACCTGAACATACTGGAGCCTGTCCAGGGCTTTGCTGGGTACCTGAACATACTGGAGTCTGTCCAGGGCTTTGCTGGGTACCTGAACATACTGGAGTCTGTCCAGGGCTTTGCTGGGTACCTAAACATACTGGAGCCTGTCCAGGGCTTTGCTGGGTACCTGAACATACTGGAGCCTGTCCAGGGCTTTGCTGGGTACCTGAACATAGTGGAGTCTGTCCAGGGCTTTGCTGGGTACCTGAACATACTGGAGCCTGTCCAGGGCTTTGCTGGGTACCTGAACATACTGGAGCCTGTCCAGGGCTTTGCTGGGTACCTGAACATACTGGAGTCTGTCCAGGGCTTTGCTGGGTACCTGAACATACTGGAGTCTGTCCTGGGCTTTGCTGGGTACCTGAACATACTGGAGCCTGTCCAGGGCTTTGCTGGGTACCTGAACATACTGGAGTCTGTCCTGGGCTTTGCTGGGTACCTGAACATACTGGAGCCTGTCCAGGGCTTTGCTGGGTACCTGAACATACTGGAGTCTGTCCTGGGCTTTGCTGGGTACCTGAACAGGACACCATTGCAGTAGTCCAGACGGGAGGTGACAAACGCATGAACCAGGGTTTCAGAAACAGACTCCCACCACCCCCCTCTCTCATATTTCCTCTCCTCCCATGGTCTTCCTCCTCTAATAGTCGTTGAGGGTGTGTGGTGTGTCTCTAGTAGTCGTTGAGGGTGTGTGGTCTGTCTCTAATAGCCGTTGAGGTTGTGTGGTCTGTCTCTAGTAGTCGTTGAGGGTGTGTGGTCTGTCTCTAGTAGTCGTTGAGGGTGTGTGGTCTGTCTCTAGTAGTCGTTGAGGGTGTGTGGTCTGTCTCTAGTAGTCGTTGAGGGTGTGTGGTGTGTCTCTAGTAGTCGTTGAAGGTGTGTGGTCTGTCTCTAGTAGTCGTTGAAGGTGTGTGGTCTGTCTCTAGTAGTCGTTGAGGGTGTGTGGTCTGTCTCTAGTAGTCGTTGAGGGTGTGCGGGCTCCTGTAGGAGGTGCTGCGGGTGCTGTGCGTGGTGGTGAGGAGGATCTTGTCCTTCAGGCAGGGGACGTGCTTGGCCAGAAGCTTCCGGAAGTGGCTCTGGAACTTCTTCCCCACGAAGGTGTAGAACACGGGGCTGACGCAGCAGTACAGGTAGGCGATGTTGCGCGTCACGTACAGCGCGTAGTCCAGCGTGTCCGAACACGGCTCCGACCCTCCTCCTCCTCCTCCTCCCTGGATCTTCAGCGCCCTCAGGAGGATCACCACGTTGTACGGCGTCCAGCAGACGAAGAAGGTGAAGATGATGACGAAGATGAGCTTGACCGCCCGGCACTTCTCCGTCATGCGGGTGCGCATGACCGTCACCGTGATGCGGGCGTAGCAGTACACGACCATGACCAGCGGGAGCAGGAAGAACACCAGGAACTGCTGGTAGAAGCCGAACAGGTGCCAGCGGTCCATGGTCTCCTTGCTGTAGCCCCGCTCCTCGCACATCACGCCCAGGGTCTCGTGCTCCCAGACGTCGTAGAGGACCAACTCCTTGGCGCTGGCCAGGAGGCTGACCACCCACACCACCGCGGACGACAGGCCGGCGTACAGCGTCCTGCGGCTCCGCGCGGCCGCCACGGCGTGCACCACGGCCAGGTAGCGGTCGAAGGTCATCAGCGTGAGGAAGAGGATGGAGGAGTAGAAGCCCACCGAGTAGACGCTGCCCACCACCTTGCACATGGCCGCGCCGAAGGTCCACTCGGAGCCGTGGTAGGCGGCCCAGAAGGGCAGGCTGGAGGCGAAGAGGAGGTCGGAGAGCACCAGGTTGAGGAGGAAGACGTTGGTGGCGGTGGTGAGCTTCTCGTAGCGGTAGAGGATCCAGAGGACCAGCCCGTTGCCGGCCAGGCTGAGGAGGAAGTTGGCGTAGTAGAAGACGGGGATGAAGCGTGCGCCGAAGTGGTTGACGTCGGCCTTGTTGCAGAGTGTGACCAGACCAGTCACCACGTAGCTCTCGTCGCCAGTGTCGTTGTAGTCGGTGTCGTCCCCGTTGAAGAACGCGAGGTACTTCTCGTACTCGTCGTCATCCCCGAAGTCCATCTCTCCACGCTCTGTCAGCACACACGACACGTGTAACGTTACTTTATAATGTGTATAATAAAACACAATCATAAAATTAAAAGTACCTTGTAGATAACATTTTATGTAAAAACTTTACCAAAGTATCAAAACAAAGAAAAGCGTAAAGTTAATTTATAATAATAAAATCAAAAATAATAATAAAAAAATACATATTATTATATTAGATGTTATTATTAAAGTAACTTTATACTTTTCCTTGTTTTGATAGTTTTTACATAAACATTTTATCTACAAGGTACTTAATATACAGTATATATATATATACTGTATATTAAGTACCTTGTAGTTAAGTACCTTGTAGATTTTACATAAACATTTTATCTACAAGGTACTTAATGTTTTTTTTTATTTATATATATATATATATATATATATATATATATTTTTTTTTTAAGTACCTTGTAGATCAAATGTTTATGTAAAAACTACAAACAGAGTGGCTGGGCTAATAAGAAAATATAAAAATGTAAAATAACAACAAATATAAAAATAACAACAAATAAATAAAGTGGCTTACATTACATTTACATTCTTAGCATTTAGCAGACGCCTTTATCCAAAGCGACTTACCACAAATACATTTGACTGAGTAAGTGAATCATCAAAATCATGAATCATAAAAATGTTATAATCTACGGAATATTGCAAAAGTTAGAGATTTTCTCCGGCAAGCTGATGCAGAAGTGTTAATGCATGCTTGCAAAAGAACAGATTTGGTGAGGCTGCATTCTCATTTTATGCACCTAAATTGTGGAAGGCACTGTCAATTGCAACCTCAGCAAATATGTTCAAGTCAAGACTAAAAACCCATCTATTTAATATTGCCTTTAAATGACTACATGATTAAATGATGATTATATAATGATTAAAGTACTTTGAGCTGCAACGTTTGCAGGAAAAGCGCTATACAAATAAAAGTCATTATTATTATTATCTATCCAACAGTCATAGCAGGAAAAAGTAATCTATGCTTTCTAACAGTAGAGAAACTGTCCAGGGTTAGGGTTAGGGTTAGGAGAGGGGAGGTAGATGTCTCAGGAGGGACAGTTAAGGTGTAGCCTGATGTGAATGTCTTCAATGTCTAAGCATGCAGAATGATGACTAGACCCCCTCCCCACCCAGACTAAACCAGGGCTTCCAGACCAACCAGCATCTTCATCTTCAATAGACTGTCTGCATTGAAAGTGTTACCCCCCATCCCCTCCCCACCCCCCCGTGCCCCCCCCCCCCCAGGAGAAAAGCCATAATATAAACAAACATACATACCAATGTGACCTTCGCCGGGGACGGTACAGATGGAGGGGACAGCAGAGAGCAGCTGGGTGCTGGCACGCTGACAGGAAGTCTGTCTGGGTGGAGGAGGTGATGTGTCTGTGACTTCAGCTGAAGTGTCAGGGAGGTAGCTGCTCTTCTGCTGGGGAAGTGATGCCTGGTAGGCCCTGCCCCCCCCCAGCCCTACTCTCTCCTCCTTCTCTCTCTCTCTCTCTCTCTCTCTCTCTGTCTCTCTCTGTCTCTCTCTGTCTCTCTCTCTCTCTCTCTCTCTCTCTCTGTCTCTCTCTGTCTCTCTCTCTCTCTCTCTCTCTCTCTCTCTCTCTCTCTCTCTCTCTCTCTGTTGTTTTTCCTGTGAAGTGAGTGGTGTTAGCCTGCGTCCCTGTAGGTGCTGTATGAATAAAGCTGGATGTTTTGGATGCTAACAAGGCTGTAGGTTGTGGGTTCAATTCCCGCTGGGACCATATATGCTGAAATGTATGCACTCACTGCAATGTAAGTCGCTTTGGATAAAAACTTCAGCTAAATGGCATAGATTATTATATATACGGTATATAAGTTATTAACCTTCAGGAAACACAGATTACAAAACAACGTTTATTTAAAAAAAAATACTTGACAGTCAACAGTGCTTTGAATGTCTTGAGGAAATACTTTGAGGAAAAGTGTTTTCAAAATGTAACAAAATAAGAAAAGGCAATTAAAAGACACAGACCAAAAAAAATACACAAAAGTAATACACAAGTAAATAATGACAAAAGGAGCAGAAATTAAATATATAAAAACAAATATTTTTAACAAGTTATCAAAATATAGTACTTTATAGTACTAATTTGGAAGGTACAGCAGGAACAGCAATGAAACCATGAGGCTGGTCACACACACAACAACAGATTCCTGTGTGTTGCATCAGTACAGATGATGTTCCTGTGTGTTCCTGTGTGTTCCTGTGTGTTCCTGTGTGTACCTGTGTGTTCCTGTGTGTACCTGTGTGTACCTGTGTGTACCTGTGTGTACCTGTGTGTACCTGTGTGTACCTGTGTGTTGTCTCTAAACAAGCCACACACCCTGAGAGTCCTGCAGAAGATAAAGTCTCACAACAGCAGCTACCTGTCAACAGCAGCTACCTCCTACCCTGCTACCTGTGTGTCTGCCTTCTGACAAGTGTTGATTATGGTCGTCACAGTGTGTGTGTGTGTGTGTCTGTGTGTGTGTGTGTGTGTGTGTGTGTGTGTGTGTGTGTGTGTGTTGAGGAAGGCAGTGGCACTTCTAAAGAAGCAGCCATGCATGTGGCCTATGGACCACAGTGTGTGTGTCCGTATGTGTGTGTGTATGTGTGTGTGTGTGTGTGTGTGTGTGTGTGTGTGTGTGTGTGTGTGTTGTGTTTCAGGTTCAGCAGAGAGGTAGTTTTTAAGGCAGTGCTTTAAGCTGAAAGAACGTGACCATCACCACCATCACCACGGTAACCAAACCTCCTGATGTCACGCTGCCGCTCTGGGGGTCATGACCCTGAGAGGATGATGATGAAGATGAAGATGAAGATGATGATGGTGATGGTGGTGCAACAGGTCTCACTTCTCCTCTGTGTGCGTCTGCAGCATGAGTCACTGACACGCTGTTTCAACACCTCTGTCTGCCTGGTCACCATCTCTGTCATGGGGGGGGGGGGACGACGACGACTAGGTAGGGTGTAGAGGGGTGGAGGTTAGGTCAGAATGTCCTGAGTGTGTGTGTGTGTGTGTGTGTGTGTTGGGGGGGTAGAGGACTAGAAGTTGGAGGGTCCCTTGCTGTAGGGGTCTTGCTGCAGGGCTTGGAGGGCCTGGTGGCAGGAGGTCTGGTCACACACCCCCGTGGGCCCGGGAGGGCCTCTCTTCCCTGGGATAGCAGCGGCCCCCGGCCTCCCTGGCTCCCCTGGAGCTCCTGGAAGACCCTCCCCATCACTGCCCCTGGGACCCTGGAGACCTGGGGGGGGGGGGGGGGTAGCGGGGGGGTGGTTAACACTAGAACAGCCGTGTCTATGTTACCTACTAAGAGTGTCTATGTTACCTACTATAAGAGCCGCCTCAGGGGTGAAATGACCATAGTCTTTACAATGGGAAGCTGCTACTTACACACAACAACCACTAGTTGGTGCCGTCTTGTAAATTAGCCTGCCTCCTACACAGAAAAACTAGCAAAATATCTTCATACTAGCTTATCCTGATGTGGTTTAGAAAATGTAAGGATACTGGGGAGGTAGAACGCACATATCTAGGAAAGGTCATGAAAGGAGGGTCCTGGAATTTGATCGAGCGCAAAGATATAACAAGGGTTGAGGGTGAGGGTGGGGGTGGGGGTGGGGTTGAGGGAGGGGGGGTTACCTGGTGGTCCCTGGGCTCCTGGTACCCCTCGGTCTCCATCTCCCTTGGACCCCTTCTGACCCACCGGCCCCATGTCACCTGACCACCGGGGGAAAGAAGGGTTAACAAGGTCAGCCAATCAGAGGAGAGAAGGGTTAACAAGGACAGCCAATCAGAGGAGAGAAGGGTTAACAAGGTCAGCCAATCAGAGGAGAGAAGGGTTAACCAAGGGTCAGCCAATCAACTGAGCTCTCTCTGTCTGTCTGTCTGTCTGTCTGTCTGTCTGCCTGTTTGCCTGCCTGCTTGTATCTCTCTCTATATCTGTATCTGTCTTTCCCTCTTTTCTCTATCTCTCTCTGTCTCTCTCCGTATTTCTCTCTCTCTCCCTCTCTCTCTCTCTCTCTCCCTCTCCCTCCCTCTCTCTCCCTCCCTCTTTCTCTCTCCCTCCCCTCACCCCTCGCCCCCCCCCGCCCCCCCAGTCTCACCTTTGACCCCCTCCGCCCCCCTGCGTCCGTGGTGTCCGGGGTACCCCTGCGCCCCCGTCCCTCCTGGGTTCCCAGGGGTCCCGTCTGGCCCTTTAGGTCCTGGGGGGCCGGGCTCCCCGCGGGGGCCGGTCACCGTCTCACACTGGCCACACCCCCCCTGGCCTCTGGGGGGCGCCACCATCTGGAGGAGCTGGGGGAGCTGGTCTGGAGGGGGGGGGGATAGAGGTCAGAGGTTAGGGTTAAAGGTCATTCCAGTGGGACATCATGTACACTTGTTGGTGTTGAACTCCACTCTGGCCCCCCAATCTGCAGCTGCTGGGGGTCCGTCCCTGTCTATCGACTGTTAGTCATAGGTTCAAGACCCAAGACCCTCTTAGTCATTGGTTCAAGACCTTATTTTGAGGTTAGAAAGTTAGCCACCTTCCCCCCTGGCTAAGCTTGACTTAAGAGCTGTGTTGCTATGGGAACGAGTCAGGGCTAGTAGCTAGCTAACACTGTAACTCCAGCGCGGTAAACTACTTCACTGGTTAAAACTGCTAAGCAGTATACTTTTCTCCACATTATATCCCTCCAATATACATACATTGTAGCTAGGTGTTGTTAGGTGTAGCTAGGTGTAGCTAGGTGTAGCTAGGTGTAGATGTTTCGGCCGCCATGTTTCTTTTCTGTCAAGTGTCTTATTTACCTAGAATGCATTGTGTGACAGGCTAAGTCAGTCTTACTTTAGTCACTCATAGGTGAGCTTTATGCAACAGGAACATTTTAGAGTCTATAGCCAGACTGACTTAAAGTGAGATCTAAGTCTAACACTGGGTCTATCTTTATGCAACCGGCCCCAGGTTAAGACCCAGGTCTTCTACTAGTCATTCTACTAGTACAGTATACACCAGGGGAGGCTGGCGGAGGGAGAAATCAGAGGCCGGGCTCATTCCGGGCGCATGGACCTGAATGAGGAATGTTATCCAGTGTGTTTGAGAACCATTCCTCATTCCGTTCTGTGCCTGTTATGGAACGCTATCTCAGGGGAGGCTGGCGGAGGTAGAAATGGGAGGCTCGTCCCATGTCCTCCAGTTTGGACCTCCACCAGCCTGCCCTGTGTCACCATGGCAACAGTGCT
>NC_137675.1:2009761-2012261 GCF_963989245.1 Nansenia antarctica | reverse complement strand
CCATATAAAATATAGTAAAAAAGGCAGCGTTAGCCTAGTCGGCTAATTTTCAGCTGAAGTCCCCGGCCAGTTGCAACATGGCATCCTGAAAAGTAACGTCATTAGTTAAAATAAAACATTTAAAAATTCTAAGAACACGTGGCTGAGACAAGGTACCCCAACATCACACTTGACAAAAAACACACGTAAGCAAGCTGAGGTGATTGAAGGGGCTACAACAAACACCACATACACACTTATGGGGGCAGCGACATTTCAAGCACATAGAAGCCACAGGACAATTACAGGCCACACAACATTAAGCACTTACAAACAGTTAAACAGTTAAACATTAAACAAAACAAAACATACAAAAAAAGGCATTATGGGGAGGCAGCACAGAGAGGGATTAATGAGGACAAGTATAGTTCTGTGTCAGCCAGGCTTTCATGTGTGTTGTGAAGGTGGAGTAAGTATGTATGTCTTTGAGTTGGTTGGGTAGTGAGTTCCAGTTTTCTATTGCTATCACTGAGAAGGATTGCTTACTGAAGGTGCTTTTCCTGAATGGAACTATAAGGTCGCCACGAGAGGTGCTTCTGGTGGGCCGTAAGCTGTGGTCACGCTGGTTTATGAAAGAGTTAAGCGGGGGAGGAGCTTTGTTATGCAGAATTTTATGGATGAGACAGATGTTTTTGTATTTGATGGTGTCTTCCCAGCTAAGGTATTTACATTTGTCTAGGATGGTACAGTAGTGTGTGCTGTTTGGCTTCTGGTCCATGACCTTAAGGGTCCGCTTGTATAGGGTGGCTAATGGCTTTAGGGAAGTGCTGTATGCATGGCCCCAGCTTGTCAAACAATATGTGAGGTGCGACATAATTGATGCGTCCATGTATAGTCTGGCAGCACTCATGGTCAGTGAGCTTCTGATGTACCTGAAGTTTGCCAGGCCAAACTTCACCCTACCAGACACTTTCTTGATGTGCTCTTTGAAAGTCAGGTTTGAATCAATGATGATCCCTAAATATTTGAACGACGGAACTATACTAATGTTTTGCCCTGAAATGGTTATGTTTGCCGTGGTCATATTGTGTTGTTTGGAGAAGAACATTCCTACAGTTTTATTAACATTGAGCTGGAGGCAAGAGCTGTTGAGCCATTTGGTGACCTTTTCCATAGCAGAGCTAAGTTTGGCAGCTGCATTAACACTAGAACAGCCATGGGTGGGGTCATTAACACTAGAACAGCCGTGGGTGGGGTTATTAACACTAGAACAGCAATGGGTGGGGTCATTAACACTAGAACAGCCATGGGTGGGGTCATTAACACCAGAACAGCCATGGGTGGGGTCATTAACACTAGAACAGCCATGGGTGGGGTCATTAACACTAGAACAGCCGAGGGTGGGGTCAACTGTGAGAAATGTCTTTTTTATATCTTTGCACTCGATCAAATTTCAGGACCCTCTTTTCATGACTTTTCCTAGATATGTGCGTTCTACCACCCAGTATCCTTACATTTTCAACATCACATCAGGATAAGCTAGTATGAAGCTATTTTGCAGTTTTTCTGTGTAGGAGGCAGACTAATTTACAAGACGCGCCAACTAGTGGTCGTTGTGTGTAAGTAGCAGCTTCCCATTGTAAAGACTATGGTCATTTGACCCCCGAGGCGGCTCTTAGTAGGTACCATAGACACGGCTGTTCTAGTGTTAAACTCTTATAGTAGGTAACAGACATGGCTGTTCTAGTGTTAAACTCTTATAGTAGTAACATAGACACGGCTGTTCTAGTGTTAAACTCTTATAGTAGTAACATAGACACGGCTGTTCTAGTGTTAAACTCTTATAGTAGGTAACATAGACACGGCTGTTCTAGTGTTAAACTCTTATAGTAGGTAACATAGACACGGCTGTTCTAGTGTTAAACTCTTATAGTAGGTAACATAGACACGGCTGTTCTAGTGTTAAACTCTTATAGTAGGTAACATAGACACGGCTGTTCTAGTGTTAAACTCTTATAGTAGGTAACACAGACACGGCTGTTCTAGTGTTAAACTCTTATAGTAGGTAACATAGACACGGCTGTTCTAGTGTTAAACTCTTATAGTAGGTAACATAGACACTCTTATAGTAGGTAACATAGACACGGCTGTTCTAGTGTTAAACTCTTATAGTAGGTAACATAGACACGGCTGTTCTAGTGTTAAACTCTTATAGTAGGTAACATAGACACGGCTGTTCTAGTGTTAAACTCTTATAGTAGGTAACATAGACACGGCTGTTCTAGTGTTAAACTCTTATAGTAGGTAACACAGACACGGCTGTTCTAGTGTTAAACTCTTATAGTAGGTAACATAGACACGGCTGTTCTAGTGTTAAACTCTTATAGTAGGTAACATAGACACTCTTATAGTAGGTAACATAGACACGGCTGTTCTAGTGTTAAACTCTTATAGTAGGTAACATAGACACGGCTGTTCTAGTGTTAAACTCTTATAGTAGGTAACATAGACACGGCTGTTC
>NC_137675.1:1963747-1993747 GCF_963989245.1 Nansenia antarctica | reverse complement strand
CTGTCTCAGTGTCTGTTCCTGTCTTCCTGTCTCAGTGTCTGTTCCTGTCTTCCCCAGCTCTGTCTCAGTGTCTGTTCCTGTCTTCACCTGTCTCAGTGTCTGTTCCTGTCTTCACCTGCTCTGTCTCAGTGTCTGTTCCTGTCTTCACCAGCTCTGTCTCAGTGTCTGTTCCTGTCTTCACCAGCTCTGTCTCAGTGTCTGTTCCTGTCTTCCTGTCTCAGTGTCTGTTCCTGTCTTCTCCAGCTCTGTCTCAGTGTCTGTTCCTGTCTTCACCTGTCTCAGTGTCTGTTCCTGTCTTCACCTGTCTCAGTGTCTGTTCCTGTCTTCACCAGCTCTGTCTCACTGTCTGTTCCTGTCTTCCCCAGCTCTGTCTCAGTGTGTCTGTTCCTGTCTTCCCCAGCTCTGTCTCAGTGTGTCTGTTCCTGTCTTCACCAGCTCTGTCTCACTGTCTGTTCCTGTCTTCACCAGCTCTGTCACCCTGTCTGTTCCTGTCTTCTCCAGCTCTGTCTCAGTGTGTCTGTTCCTGTCTTCACCAGCTCTGTCTCACTGTCTGTTCCTGTCTTCACCAGCTCTGTCTCAGTGTCTGTTCCTGTCTTCACCAGCTCTGTCTCAGTGTCTGTTCCTGTCTTCACCAGCTCTGTCTCAGTGTCTGTTCCTGTCTTCCCCAGCTCTGTCTCAGTGTCTGTTCCTGTCTTCACCAGCTCTGTCTCAGTGTCTGTTCCTGTCTTCACCAGCTCTGTCTCAGTGTCTGTTCCTGTCTTCCCCAGCTCTGTCTCAGTGTGTCTGTTCCTGTCTTCCCCAGCTCTGTCTCAGTGTGTCTGTTCCTGTCTTCCTGTCTCAGTGTCTGTTCCTGTCTTCACCAGCTCTGTCTCAGTGTGTCTGTTCCTGTCTTCACCTGTCTCAGTGTCTGTTCCTGTCTTCACCTGTCTCAGTGTCTGTTCCTGTCTTCACCTGTCTCAGTGTCTGTTCCTGTCTTCACCAGCTCTGTCTCAGTGTCTGTTCCTGTCTTCACCTGCTCTGTCTCACTGTCTGTTCCTGTCTTCCTGTCTCAGTGTCTGTTCCTGTCTTCCCCAGCTCTGTCTCAGTGTCTGTTCCTGTCTTCACCAGCTCTGTCTCAGTGTCTGTTCCTGTCTTCACCAGCTCTGTCTCAGTGTCTGTTCCTGTCTTCACCTGTCTCAGTGTCTGTTCCTGTCTTCACCAGCCCTGTCTCAGTGTCTGTTCCTGTCTTCCTGTCTCAGTGTCTGTTCCTGCCTTCCCCAGCTCTGTCTCAGTGTCTGTTCCTGTCTTCACCAGCTCTGTCTCAGTGTCTGTTCCTGTCTTCCTGTCTCAGTGTCTGTTCCTGTCTTCCCCAGCTCTGTCTCAGTGTCTGTTCCTGTCTTCCTGTCTCAGTGTCTGTTCCTGTCTTCACCAGCTCTGTCTCAGTGTCTGTTCCTGTCTTCACCAGCTCTGTCTCAGTGTCTGTTCCTGTCTTCCTGTCTCAGTGTCTGTTCCTGTCTTCCCCAGCTCTGTCTCAGTGTCTGTTCCTGTCTTCCTGTCTCAGTGTCTGTTCCTGTCTTCACCAGCTCTGTCTCAGTGTCTGTTCCTGTCTTCACCAGCTCTGTCTCAGTGTCTGTTCCTGTCTTCTCCAGCTCTGTCTCAGTGTCTGTTCCTGTCTTCACCTGCTCTGTCTCAGTGTGTCTGTTCCTGTCTTCACCAGCTCTGTCTCAGTGTCTGTTCCTGTCTTCACCAGCTCTGTCTCAGTGTCTGTTCCTGTCTTCTCCAGCTCTGTCTCAGTGTCTGTTCCTGTCTTCCCCAGCTCTGTCTCAGTGTCTGTTCCTGTCTTCCCCAGCTCTGTCTCAGTGTCTGTTCCTGTCTTCTCCAGCCCTGTCTCACTGTCTGTCTCAGTGTGTCTCACCTTATCTCCTGGAGTCTTCAGGGCGACCAGGTCCAGCTGGGAGACTGGTCCCTACAACCGAGACAGAGAGACACTCTTCACACTTAAATCAAGGCAATATATGCTTGTTGTTTTGTTGTCTGTCTGCACTAGTTTTAAGATATCTTTTCCTTGTTTTAAGAAACTCTTGGCAAGTGACAATTTTCCTGTTCTGTTGGCAGATCATTTGACTTATTTTAAGTAAAGTGAAGTCATTTCCCCCATTGTATTGCTTTGTTGTTATTGTGACTCACCGCTGGTCCTGGGGGGCCGGGGGTACCTTCAGCCCCGGGGGTCCCTGCCTCTCCTGGGGGGCCGGGGGTACCTTCAGCCCCGGGGGTCCCCGCCTCTCCCTGCAGGGAGACAACACACACACACACACACACACACACACACTCAGACACAGACACGGGCTTGGGCCAGACGCATCTCACACAGGAGGGAGAAACACACACACTAACGTCCATTCTGTCGGTTCTGATTTGACGTTGTCCGTTTTGAGTGACTGTAGGAGACATGCAGACAGGTGGAGTAACTGATAACTTGTAGGAGACATGCAGACAGGTGGAGTAACTGATAACTTGTAGGAGACATGTAGACAGGTGGAGTAACTGATAACTTGTAGGAGACATGTAGACAGGTGGAGTGACTGATAACTTGTAGGAGACATGTAGACAGGTGGAGTAACTGATAACTTGTAGGAGACATGTAGACAGGTGGAGTAACTGATAACTTGTAGGAGACATGTAGACAGGTGGAGTAACTGATAACTTGTAGGAGACATGTAGACAGGTGGAGTAACTGATAACTTGTAGGAGACATGCAGACAGGTGGAGTAACTGATAACTTGTAGGAGACATGCAGACAGGGGGAGTAACTGATAACTTGTAGGAGACATGCAGACAGGTGGAGTAACTGATAACTTGTAGGAGACATGTAGACAGGTGGAGTAACTGATAACTTGTAGGAGACATGCAGACAGGTGGAGTAACTGATAACTTGTAGGAGACATGCAGACAGGGGGAGTAACTGATAACTTGTAGGAGACATGCAGACAGGTGGAGTAACTGATAACTTGTAGGAGACATGTAGACAGGTGGAGTAACTGATAACTTGTAGGAGACATGCAGACAGGTGGAGTGACTGATAACTTGTAGGAGACATGTAGACAGGTGGAGTAACTGATAACTTGTAGGAGACATGCAGACAGGTGGAGTAACTGATAACTTGTAGGAGACATGTAGACAGGTGGAGTAACTGATAACTTGTAGGAGACATGTAGACAGGTGGAGTAACTGATAACTTGTAGGAGACATATAGACAGGTGGAGGAGGTCACACACTCTTACCTTGGCTCCGTCCAATCCTGGTTCACCTGTCTGTCCTGGTGTCCCTGCCTCACCCTGGTTACCACGGTGACAGGGCGCAACAACCAAAACAATGTTACCATGGAGACAGGAGAACCTGATCAACCCAGTACTAAAACAGTAGTGATCAGTAGGTATAATATACATGTAGTTGTGTAGTTGTGGAGTTGTGTAGTGTAATCAGTAGTTCTTACGTTGAGTCCGTTGGTTCCTGCTTTTCCTGGTGTTCCTGCTGGTCCTGATTTACCCTGGAAAGGAAACACAACACGTTAGGTCACCACCACCACCCTGAGGTCACCACCACCACCCTGGGGTCACCACCACCCTGGGGTCACCACCACCCTGGGGGTCACCACCCTGAGGTCACCACCACCACCCTGAGGTGAATCATCATAATGACCCAGAGATGAATCGGAGTTCTGAGGTCGGCCATTTTGAGAGCAGACACGTTGGACTCACCGGCTTGCCGTCCGGCCCTGGAGGCCCCTCCCTCCCCTTCTCCCCCCGGAAGCCCTGGGGGTCAAACACAGGGTCAGAGGTCAAACACAGGGTCAGGGGTCAAACACAGGCTCAGGGGTCAAACACAGGGTCAGGGGTCAAACACAGGGTCAGAGGTCAAACACAGGGTCAGAGGTCAAACACAGGCTCATCTGACAGGACTGTATAACTGTCTGTGTATCTCTGTTTAATCTCACATAAAAATACGACGTTAATAAATATTCATGTCCATCTGATGAGGATATGTGTCCATCTCCATTTGATCTCACGTTAAAAGGAACACCAGATCAATCGGTAATCGACTGCTCAATCAATAAATGTGTCCATGAAGTGATGATTGATTAGGATCTATCTAGATCAGTAGGGGTCTAGATCAGGAGGGTCTAGATCAGTAGGGTTAGGGTCTAGATCAGTAGGGTTAGGGTCTAGATCAGTAGGGGCCTCACCATGGGTCCAGGCAGGCCAGGGAGGCCGGGCTTCCCCGCGGGGCAGTCACACGCCTCTACAGCGGCCTGGCGGTCCAGAGGACACTGGGGACAGAACCAGGCTTCATAACACAACACCATGTAATAACCATGTAATAACCATGTAATAACACATGATATACAGTGAATAAGACAGAGAAATCCATGCAAAGCAAATCTAGGATCACACTCACCCTCTCGTCTTCCTGTAAATAACAACAGAGAAGGCTGTGTTATTTTAGCACCACACAATCTAACCCCTCCACAACCTAACCCCTCCACCCAGCACCCCCTAAACCCTCCAACCTCCACCCAGGACCCCCTAAACCCTCCACCCAGCACCCCCTAAACCCTCCACCCTCCATCCAGCACCCCCTAAATCCTAAACCCTCCACCCTCCACCCAGCACCAAACCCTCCAACCTCCACCCAGCACCCCCTAACCCCTCCACCCTCCACCCAGCACCCCCTAAACCCTCCACCCTCCACCCTCCACCCAGCACCCCCTAAACCCTCCAACCTCCACCCTCCACCCAGCACCCCCTAAACCCTCCACCCTCCACCCAGCACCCCCTAAACCCTCCACCCTCCACCCAGCACCCCCTAAACCCTCCACCCTCCACCCAGCACCCCCTAAACCCTCCACCCTCCACCCAGCACCCCCTAAACCCTCCACCCTCCACCCAGCACCCCCTAAACCCTCCACCCTCCACCCAGCACCCCCTAAACCCTCCACCCTCCACCCAGCACCCCCTAAAGCCAGGGTCATTATCTCACCACAGAGTAGATCTCGCAGGCCGTCTCACGGGCGCTCTGCTCAGGGTCACAGTACAGACGCAGCTTCTGCAGCTCCACCTGTACAGGGGAGTAGAGGGGACGGAGGGAGAGGGAGGGGGAGGGGGGGGAGGGGGGGAGGGGAGGGAGAGGGAGGGGGGGAGGGGAGGGAGAGGGAGGGGGAGGTGGGGGAGGGGAGGGAGAGGCTTCAGGAGGGGGGGTAGTGGTGGTCTAGTGGATAGTGAGTTGGACTTGTGATCGGAAGGTTGTGAGTTCAAATCCCGCCTGAAACCACACCACCACTAGTGTGCCCTTGAGTAAGGCACTTAGCCCTCAGTTACTCCAGGGGGAATGTCCCTGTAATTCGTAATTGTAAGTCGCTTTGGATTAAAAGCGTCTGCTAAATGGCAAAATTAAAATTAATTATTAATTCAGGAGGGACAGTTCAGGTGAAGGGATCTTCAGTCTACGGCTAAATAAAAGGTGTGCCGGCCAGGCGTACTCACAGGGACCGTGGCGTCCAGCTTGGCCTTCTTGGCGACCTGCGTGCGTCCGTTGACGTAGATGGGCACCACGGCGTCCAGCAGCACCTCCTCGATCTGCACGTCGTCAAGGTAACAGGTGATGCGCCGGGGCTTGACCAGCAGTTTGATCTGGTGCCACTCCCCGTCAAACAGCCTCTGTGGAGACACGGGGACATGGACGGTGTTATATATGAGACAGAGTCTGAGGAGACACAGTGTTATATATGAGACAGAGTCTGAGGAGACACAGTGTTATATATGAGACAGAGAGGAGACACAGTGTTATATATGAGACAGGGTCTGAGGAGACAGCCTCTGAGGAGACACGGGGACACGGGGACGTTGTTGACATATGAGACAGGGTCTGGTTAGAACGTCCTCATGGTAATCTTTCAGTTTTTTCCAGATTATGAAAGATTGTAAAGGTCCTTTCCACATTGTAAGCTTTCCTTTGTAAGGGTCCACACTGTAAGCGTTCAAATGACGTGTCATACATTGAAATCTGAAAATAGTTGAAGAAGATATTCTTATTTGAATGTTGGTCCACCTCAAACTGAATAGCGGATTATATCGTTTTTAGTTCTATATTTGTATAACCAGGACACCCTTGAAAAAAGACTTTGGTCTCAGAGGGGACTCCCCTGAATACATACAGGATAAACACAGATAAATAAACCCTCTGCGTTCTTATCGAGGTCATAACCTACATGAATATGACATAACCGACCATGAATTCAACCTCAACGCTTAGACGAAGCTTTTCATGAACAGGAAAAGTGTGTTGGACAGACACGTTATAAAACATAAACTATGTTGGTAAACTACATAAAATGTAGTCATACAGCGGCGGTAGCCTAGAGGTTATAGAGGCCGGCTAGAAATCAGAAGGTCGCTGGTTCGATCCCCGCCTCAGGACGGAGTTGCATGTGCCCTTGAGCAAGGCACTTAACCCCTAATTGCTCCAGGGGCGCCGACTATGGCTGATACCCTGTGACTAGAGCAGAAAAATACCAACAATTGATTGACAAGTTGACAAATAAAACATTATTATTATTATTATATTCTCATATTCTCACCTTGATGCCTCGGTCATTGAAGAGGGCGGTCTGCTGCCTCTTGTGGAGGCTGGTGGTAGTGAAGGTGACGGAGCGGTCGGCCCCCCCCAGGGTGACGGCCAGCTGGACGACCCCCTCCAGGGAGAGCACCCTCAGCAGGTCCACCTTCATGCCCTGGGTGGGGGCCTTCAGCCGCAGGGTGGACACCAGCACATAGGAGGGGGGCAGGCCCTCGGGGAAGACAGACCTGTAGGGGGGGAGGAGGAGGAGGAGGAGGAGGAGGGGGAGGGGGAGGAGGAGGAGGAGGAGGAGGAGGAGGGGGGGGAGGGGGAGGGGGAGGAGGAGGGGGTGGAAGAGGAGGAGGAGGAGGAGGGGGAGGAAGAGGAGGAGGAGGAGGGGGAGGAGGAGGGGGAGGGGGAGGAGGAGGAGGAGGAGGAGGAGGAGGAGGAGGAGGGGGAGGAGGAGGAGGAGGAGGGGGAGGAGGAGGGGGAGGAAGAGGAGGAGGAGGAGGAGGGGGAGGAGGAGGGGGAGGAAGAGGAGGAGGAGGAGGAGGGGGAGGAGGAGGGGGAGGAGGAGGAGGAGGGGGAGGAGGAGGAGGGGGGTGAGGGGGAGGAGGAGGAGGAGGAGGGGGAGGAGGAGGAGGAGGGGGAGGAGGAGGAGGGGGGTGAGGGGGAGGAGGAGGAGGAGGAGGAGAAGGAGGAGGGGGGAGGGGGAGGAAGAGGGGGGGAGGGGGAGGGGGAGGGGGAGGAGGAGGAGGAGGAGGGGGAGGAGGGGGGGGAGGGGGAGGGGGAGGAGGAGGGGGTGGAAGAGGAGGAGGAGGAGGAGGGGGAGGAAGAGGAGGAGGAGGAGGGGGAGGAGGAGGGGGAGGGGGAGGAGGAGGAGGAGGAGGAGGAGGGGGAGGAGGAGGGGGAGGAGGAGGAGGAGGAGGGGGAGGAGGAGGGGGAGGAAGAGGAGGAGGAGGAGGAGGGGGAGGAGGAGGGGGAGGAAGAGGAGGAGGAGGAGGAGGGGGAGGAGGAGGGGGAGGAGGAGGAGGAGGGGGAGGAGGAGGAGGGGGGTGAGGGGGAGGAGGAGGAGGAGGAGGGGGAGGAGGAGGAGGAGGGGGAGGAGGAGGAGGGGGGTGAGGGGGAGGAGGAGGAGGAGGAGGAGAAGGAGGAGGGGGGAGGGGGAGGAAGAGGGGGGGAGGGGGAGGGGGAGGGGGAGGAGGAGGAGGGGAGGAGGAGGAGGAGGAGGGGGAGGAAGAGGAGGAGGGGGAGAGGTGGAGAAAGAGGAGGAGGAGGAGGAGGAAGAGCATGTTTAGTATGTGTGTGTGTAAACAGACTGACTTATAAAGCGACTGACACAGCCGCCCCCGTGTGTGTGTGTGTGTGTGTGTGTGTGTGTGTGTGTGTGTGTGTGTGTGTGTGTGTGTGTGTGTGTGCATGTGCGTGCGGTGTGTGTGTGTGTGTGTGTGTACCGGGTGGTCTCAGTCAGGTCTATGCGGGGGCTGAGGAGGTGTGTGTGTGTGTGTGTGAGTGTGTGTGTGTGTGTGGAAGAGGAAGCCTTCATGACTAAGGTCATGAAATACCAGCAGCTTGTAGACACCATCTCAGAGCTAGGCTATAGGTGTACGCTATTAGTCTTTATATTTGGCAGTCTTGGACATGTGCACAGATTGGTTGTCAGAGGACTACGTCTACTGGGAATGTCCAAGGGAGAAGCAAAAAGGCTCAGCAAGTATTGCTCTGTCTCTGCGATTATTGGCAGCCGCCAAATATGGCGGAGACGGTGTTACTTGTACCCGTGAGTCTTGTCCTGTTGTATGTGAAAGACATTGTCCATGTCTGTTTGTGAATGCATCCCATCTGTGCCTTCAGTATTTGTGTCCCTGTATACTTGTTTCTATGTGGACATAAATAAATGATTAAAATGTGTGTGTGTGTGTGTGTGTGTGTGTGTGTGTGTGTGTGTGTGTGTACCTGGTGGTCTCAGTCAGGTCTATACGGGGGCTCAGCAGGTAGGCAGGCTCAGACAGCAGGGAGCCCTGCACCTTCCGGGCCTTCTGCAGAACCTGCATGGACGTCATCAGGTCGAAGCCCTTCACACTCTGGTCCAGACCCGGGATCTGACCCCGACACACACACTCTGACAGAGAGAGAGAGAGAGAGGTTAGAACACACTCTGACAGAGAGAGAGGGAGAGAGAGAGAGAGAGGTTAGAACACACACTCTGACAGAGAGAGAGAGAGAGAGAGAGAGAGGTTAGACACACACACTCTGACAGAGAGAGAGAGAGAGAGAGAGAGAGAGAGAGAGGTTAGACACACACTCTGACAGAGACAGAGAGAGAGAGGTTAGAACACACACTGACAGAGAGAGAGGGAGAGGTTAGAACACACACTGACAGAGAGAGAGAGAGAGAGGTTAGACACACACTCTGACAGAGACAGAGAGAGAGAGGTTAGAACACACACTGACAGAGAGAGAGGGAGAGAGAGAGAGAGAGGTTAGAACACACACACTCTGACAGAGAGAGAGACAGAGAGAGAGAGAGGAGAGAGAGAGGTCAGCATAGGACACAGACACACGCACACACACACACACACACACACACACACACACACACACACACACACACACACACACAATAGTCATGGTGACAGACTCACCCTCACACACGGTCGTCTCGGCAACAGACAGACAGACAGACACACAGACACACAGACAGACAGACCAGACAGACAGACAGACAGACAGACCAGACCAGACAGACAGACAGACAGACAGACAGTACTAGTAGAACTCACCCTCGCAGAGCCTCTGCTGCATGGCGTCCCTGATGTTGGAGATGCTGCTGTAGTCGTGTGCGTGGAGGACGTGCGTGGAGGCGGGGCTGGAGGCCAGGGAGACCAGCTCTGAGGTGGACACCTCCTCCCCCACCCCCACCGCAAACAGGACCACGCCCTGGGCCCGCGCCTCCACCGCCGCGTCCACCACGTCATCCTGGGAACGTCCGTCTGTCAGGACCACCGCGATACGGGTCCTGGCCTGGAGGGAGGGGGGGAGGGGGGGGAGGAGAGGAGAGGAGAGGAGGGTGGGGGGAGGAGGGTGGGGGGAGGAGGGTGGGAGGGGAGAGGAGAGGGGATGGGGAGAGGAGAGGAGAGGAGAGGAGAATTCAATGGAGTTAATTACAATACATGTGCAAGTGCATCAACGTCAGGTGTGACACATATACACACCTGTATGACACGTACACACACACACCTCTATGATACATACACCCCCCCGTATGACACGTACACACACCTGTATGACACGTACACACACCTGTATGACACATACACACACCTCTATGACACCTACACACACCTGTATGACACATACACACCTGTATGACACATACACACAACTCTATGACACATACACACAACTCTATGACACATACACACACCTCTATGACACATACACACACCTGTATGACACCTACACACACCTGTATGACACATACACGTACCTCTATAATAATAATAATAATACATTATTCTTATATAGCGCTTTTCTAGACACTCAGACACTTTACAAACTGAAACAAATCGAGTAGTAATAATAAAAAGAAACAAAAATAAATAAAAGAAAATACAGGGGTCTAATTAATTTTTAGATTATGACACGTACACACATTATCTATGACACGTACACACACCTGTATGACCCGTCCACGTACCTGCGTGCGGTTGGAGGAGGGGAACACGTGCTGCGTGGCGAACTTGATGGCCCTTCCTGTCTGCGTGCTGCCGCCCAGGAAGCCGATTCCCTCGATGGCCTGGACCAGCTCCTGATTGGTCAGGTGCTTCCCCAGCGGAACCTCCAGCCGGGGAGTGTCGCTGTACTGGACCACGCCCACCTGGGTGTGGGCGGGGCTTACGTCGAAGCCGCTGGTGATGTTGGCCAACCAGCGCTTGGCCAGGAGGAAGTCGGACGCCCCTAAGGAGGCGGAGCCATCCAGGATGTAGACCAGGTCATTGGCTGACGTGCTGCAGCCTGGGGGGGGGGGGACCAATAGGATTCTTAGGAGGAGTTCTGGACTGAACATGTGACCTTATTTAACGTTTTTATTGTTTATTTTCATCTTTATTTCCAGTCAAAAGTTTGGACACACTTTAATGGGGAAGTATGTATTTCATCACTTCAACAACTTCAACACTTACAAACAATTTTCCCCAATTTCAAAGGGGATTGAACATAGAACATTGTTGATTTATATATTTATATATCAGAATCATATTATATTAATTATCATATCATATTAATAAGTATCAGTATTATAAAAGTATCAGAATGACTTACCAGCTCGGACATCTCCCCCTGACTCCGCCCTCAGAAGGGGGAGGAGCATGCAGGCTAACACTGCAGGCCACGCACACATCATAGGCCACGCCCTCATCTCACCTCAGAGGGAACAGTAGAATATCTGGAGAGAGAGGAGGAGGCAGACATGGTGTGAGGAGGAGAAAGGAGGTAGAGAGATGAAGAGAGATGGAGGGAGAGAGAGATGGAGAGATGGAGAGAGATAAAGATAGAGGTGGAGAGAGAGATGAGAGAGATGGAGAGAGAGAGAGAGATAGAGGTGGAGAGAGAGATGAGAGAGTTGGAGAGAGAGAGAGAGATAGAGCTGGAGAGAGAGATGAGAGAGTTGGAGAGAGAGAGAGAGAGAGAGAGAGAGAGAGAGAGAGAGAGAGAGAGATAGAGATTAAGATATAGAGAGGGAGAGATATAGACAGTAACTCTGTCCTGCTGGGGAACCAATGAGAGAGGAGAACAGAGACCTGTCATCTCCAGCTCTGGAAGCAATGAAGAGACCTGTCCAGGTGTGTCTGAACCCAGCACCTCTACCTGGGGGGCAGCCATCCCAACACACACACCTGCTTCTACTGAGAGAGGTGCTGGGTAGGTGGTTAGGTCACCTGAACTGATCTTATTTAACAAGGAAAAGTATAGAAACCAGGTAGAGCAGTAGAACACCAGGGGAGGCTGGGGGAGGTAGAACACCAGGGGAGGCTGGGGGAGGTAGAACACCAGGGGAGGCTGGGGGAGGTAGAACACCAGGGGAGGGTGGAGGAGGTAGAACACCAGGGGAGGCTGGGGGAGGTAGAACACCAGGGGAGGCTGGGGGAGGGAGAACACCAGGGGAGGCTGGGGGAGGTAGAACACCAGGGGAGGCTGGGGGAGGTAGAACACCAGGGGAGGCTGGGGGAGGTAGAACACCAGGGGAGGCTGGGGGAGGTAGAACACCAGGGGAGGCTGGGGGAGGTAGAACACCAGGGGAGGCTGGGGGAGGTCTGTGATGTCCCAACACTAAACACTCACGTCAAGACTTTTACAAGATGTCACCAACAAACATCACATGCTGGCTATAGCCTCAGCTATATGAACCATACACTATTCAGTGATAATAATAATAACAACTTTTATTTGTATAGCACTTGTCCTGCAAACGTTGCAGCTCAAAGAGCTCCAATCATTATATAATAATCATTTAATGATTTAGTCATTTAAAGGCAATATTAAAAAGATGGGTTTTTAGTCTTGACTTGAACATATGTGCTGAGGTTGCATCCCTAATGTAAACTGGCAGTGAGACACAATCTGGCTGCATAACATGAGAACGCAGCCTCACCAAACCTCTTCTTTTGTACATGTGGTACACAGAGAAAACCAGCGTCATAAATCACAAGTCAGTAGTAATAAAAAATACAATAAAAAATCAACATGCTTTTAATCTAAATTATATTTAGTCTATTATATTTAGTCTATTATATTTAGTATATTATAGTCTTTAACTATTTCTATTGTTGTTTTTACTGACTGTGCCTGTTTTTGACTTTTGATTTCTCTCTATTCTTGTTCCCTCCATGGAATGTCTTTGACTACTGAGAGAAGTACTACAAAAAAATAAATACATGTTGCACATACTGTATATTGCATGTTGCACATATCTCTGTGATATAGCCTCTTTTATACATCTGTACATTACAAACTGTACATATCTACCTTAACTGTACATATCTACCTTAACTGTGCATATCTACCTTAACTGTACATATCTACCGTAACTGTACATATCTACCTTAACTGTACATATCTACCTTAACTGTACATAGATACCTTAACTGTACATAGCTGCCTTAACTGTACATATCTACCTTAACTGTACATAGATACCTTAACTGTACATAGCTACCTTAACTGTACATAGATACCGTAACTGTACATATCTACCTTAACTGTACATATCTACAGTAACTGTACATAGATACCTTAACTGTACATAGCTACCTTAACTGTACATAGATACCGTAACTGTACATATCTACCTTAACTGTACATATCTACAGTAACTGTACATAGATACCTTAACTGTACATAGCTACCGTAACTGTACATATCTACCTTAACTGTACATAGCTACCTTAACTGTACATATCTACCTTAACTGTACATAGATACCTTAACTGTACATAGCTACCGTAACTGTACATATCTACCTTAACTGTACATAGCTACCTTAACTGTACATATCTACCTTAACTGTACATAGCTACCTTAACTGTACATAGCTATCTTAACTGTACATAGCTACCTTAACTGTACATACATACCTTAACTGTACATAGCTACATTAACTGTACATAGCTATCTTAACTCTTTAAGTACCATGCCCAAGACAAGTTTCCCCTCGGGGACAATAAAGTATAATCAATCAATCAATCAATCAATCAAAACTGTACATAGATACCTTAACTGTACATATCTACCTTAACTGTACATATCTACATTAACTGTACATAGCTACCTTAACTGTACATATCTACCATAACTGTACATATCTACCTTAACTGTACACATCTATATTAACTGTACATATCTACCATAACTGTACATATCTACCTTAACTGTACATATCTACCATAACTGTACATATCTACCTTAACTGTACATATCTACCATAACTGTACATATCTACCTTAACTGTACATATCTACATTAACTGTACATATCTACCATAACTGTACATATCTACCTTAACTGTACATATCTACCATAACTGTATAGCTACCTTAACTGTACATAGTCATAACTGTATATACCTCTAAACTACCCTACATACCTTACTGTACCCATCACTATCACTGTCATGTTTTTATATCATGTTCTTATATCACTATTTGCACTTCTGGTTAGATGCTAAACTGTATTTTGTTGTCTGGTACTTGTTCTGTGAAATGACAATAGAGTTGAATCTAATCTAAAAAAAAAATCTCATCTAATAGTAGTATATAGTTAGTAGTTAGTTTATAGTACATACGTAGTTAGTAGTTATTTCATAACTGTACATATCCTATTCTGTATATACACTATCAGATCTTTGCACTATATCACTATTTGCACTTCTGGTTGGATGCAAACTGCATTTCGTTGTATAGTACTTGTACTCTATAATGACAATAAAGTTTAATCTAATCTAATCTAATCTAATCTAATCTAATCCAGAGAAGCATGGTCCATCCCAGCCAGGGTGTAATCCACCACGTACCTCCTTCTCTCTGCCGGTCCGACACGTCCCAGGGAGCGCTCTGACAGAACCACAACCAGAACCAGAACCAGAACCAGACCGCCACAGGAAAAATAAATACAATAAAAAATCGTAAAAACCCCCCAAAAACCAAACCCAGTCCTGTACGCCTGCTCTACTGAACGCCTGCTTCAGCTGGACGTTGCTCCTCGCTGGACAGGCTGTGTGTGTGTGTGTGTGTGTGTGTGTGTGTGTGTGTGTGTGTGTGTGTGTGTCTGTAGTGTTCAGTGCTGTAGCTGACAGGCAGGGAGGCAGGCAGACAGACAGGCAGGCTGGCAGGCAGGGAGGAGGCTGGACTGTCCTGTAGCTAGCAGACATGAATAGTCTGTTCCTGGAAGCTGTTTTATACCCAGCCAGCAGTGACGCAGTAGAGAGCAGAGAGCAGAGAGGTCTGGTGCAGCAGGAGGAGGAGGTGGAGGCAGAGAGGTCTGGTGGCTTTGGGGTTGGGATGTGGATTACAGGGGAGGCAGGGGAGGGGTTAGGCACACACACACACACACACACACACACAGGCGCGCACACAGGAGCGCGCACACACATACACAGGAGCGCGCACACACACACAGAGACACACAGGTGCACACACACACACACACACACAGGTGCACACACACACACACACACACACAGGTGCACACACACACAGGTGCACACACACACACACACACGCAGATTACCTCACACACACACACACATACAAACGCATGCACACACACACGCACACACTCAGGAATGCATGCACACTCACACACACACCCACCCCCCCCCCCACACACACACACACACACAGGAACGCACGCACACACACACACACACACACACACACACACACACACACGGGAATGCATGCACACTCACACCCAAACACACACACACACACACACAGAGACACACACACACCCACACACACAGACACCCCCACACACACACACACACACACAAACAGACACACACCCACACCAACACAAACAGACACACACACACCGACACACACACACACAGAGAGACACCCACACCCACACCCCCCACCCGACACACACCCACACACACCCACACACCCCACCCGACACACACACACACACACCCACACACCCCACCCGACACACACACACACACACACACACACACACACAGAGAGAGACACCCACACCCACACACTCTCTCTCTCTCTCTCTCTCTCTCTGAAGCCTGTGTCCACCTGTTCTCTAGGTCTCACACTTTCCAAAATAAATACGACAAGATAAAACATGTTATGATTATATTTATTATTATTATTATTATTATTATTATTATTATTATTATTATTATTATTATGATTATTCTACATGTTATCCTCAGTCTCCACAGTAAGGTCAGCCAGCCCCTGCTGTCTGTGTGACCAGCTCCCTCCAGCTCTCACAGCGGCTCTGTGCCGTTGGCTAATTACACACGCAGGAATTAAAAGTGCTGATTAACAACATCACCCCACCCACCCCTCCCTGCAAACAACCTTTTGTGGTGCGCGAGATGAATGAGCTCGTTCTGAAACCCTCTGATCTGGCTGTGATTGAATACAGGGTAATTTGGTGCCCTGGCTGGTAGAGTTAAAGTAGTAGGGCCACTTGTGGGACATGGTGATGGCACAGCAGCGCCCCCTGCTGGCGAACACATGGCATGAATGTGAGTTTAGAATGATAAGGTTCTATCTCCGTTTAGGGTAGTTCAGAGATATTGAGCGTCAAAGTTTTTACATTCCATTATGTTCTGTGTGATGGAACCTTTGTATTTTATTAATTACTAACTTAAAAAAATCAACATTTTAAAAAATAACACCACACAGGCATTAATAAACACCGAATGGATCAGATTATGTAAAAAAGTCAATTTTGACAAAAACGGAGATAGAACCTTATAATTCTAACGTATGGTACAAGGTAGACCCCCCCTACGACGGAGCGGTGGCTGGGCGTTGTGGAAGAGATATTTACCATGGAGCGATTCACATTTAGATTGAGGGTGCAGGAAGGAAGGTTTGAAAGGAAATGGGAGAAGTGGATAGATTACAGAGGGCAGAGTTGACACCACTAGCCTAGAGGTTTGAATCTGAAAGATTAAAAAAAGTTGCAATGTGATGAAAAAACCCATGTGCTGTTTCTATTTCTATTTTCATTAAAAATGTCCCCCTTTTTTAATGTATTTTTCCTTTGCTTCATTGTGTTTTGTATAAAGGAAAAATGTTAATAAAAAATAAATCGATGTTTCAAATACCGCGAAAGCAACTTCACCACTGTTTAAACTTTAACATCTACAAGTTGGTTTGTATTTTTTTGCGTATGACATTATGTGCTGGTCAGAATGTTGGTGCATTGTGACATCACTGACACATCTAGCTAGCATATCAGCCCAATAGAGCTCTCAGGTCTTCTGCTAGCATATCAGCCCAATAGAGCTCTCAGGTCTTCTGCTAGCAGATCAGCCCAATAGAGCTCTCAGGTCTTCTGCTAGCATATCAGCCCAATAGAGCTCTCAGGTCTTCTGCTAGCATATCAGCCCAATAGAGCTCTCAGGTCTTCTGCTAGCATATCAGCCCAATAGAGCTCTCAGGTCTTCTGCTAGCATATCAGCCCAATAGAGCTCTCAGGTCTTCTGCTAGCATATCAGCCCAATAGAGCTCTCAGGTCTTCTGCTAGCATATCAGCCCAATAGAGCTCTCAGGTATTCTCTGTGTACCACATGTACAAAAGACATTTGGTGAGGCTGCATTCTCATTTTATGCACCAGATTGTGTCTCACTGCCAGTTTACATTAGGGATGCAACCTCAGCACATATGTTCAAGTCAAGACTAAAAACCCATCTTTTAAATATTGCCTTCAAATGACTAAATAATTATATGATGATTATATAACGATTGGAGCACTTTGAGCTGCAACGTTTGCAGGAAAAGCACTATACAAATAAAAGTTATTATTATTATTATTAAAACTTTTTTCAAATAACGCAAAAGCAACTTCACCATCTACAAGTTGGTTTGTATTTCTTACGTATGACATTATGTGCAGGTCAGAATGTTGGTGCATTGTGACATCACTGACACGTCTAGACACTTGAATGTTACAGGAGAACGAAGAGTTGAGTTAGTGATAACAAACATTGTTTGTACATTGTGGAAAGAGCGAAAAGGTTAAAATAAATACAGAAACTGATTGATACCAGTTCCTTCTATGCTGATGGAACACGCTTCCCACTGCTGTCAGGACTGCAGAGTCTCTACCTATCTGCTGTCAGGACTGCAGAGTCTCTACCTATCTGCTGTCAGGACTGCAGAGTCACTACCTATCTGCTGTCAGGACTGCAGAGTCACTACCTATCTGCTGTCAGGACTGTAGAGTCTCTACCTATCTGCTGTCAGGACTGCAGAGTCACTACCTATCTGCTGTCAGGACTGCAGAGTCTCTACCTATCTGCTGTCAGGACTGCAGAGTCTCTACCTATCTGCTGTTAGGACTGCAGAGTCACTACCTGTCTGCTGTCAGGACTGCAGAGTCACTACCTATCTGCTGTCAGGACTGCAGAGTCTCTACCTATCTGCTGTCAGGACTGCAGAGTCTCTACCTATCTGCTGTCAGGACTGCAGAGTCTCTACCTATCTGCTGTCAGGACTGCAGAGTCTCTACCTATCTGCTGTCAGGACTGCAGAGTCTCTACCTATCTGCTGTCAGGACTGCAGAGTCACTACCTATCTGCTGTCAGGACTGCAGAGTCACTACCTAACTGCTGTCAGGACTGTAGAGTCTCTACCTATCTGCTGTCAGGACTGCAGAGTCACTACCTATCTGCTGTCAGGACTGCAGAGTCTCTACCTATCTGCTGTTAGGACTGCAGAGTCACTACCTATCTGCTGTCAGGACTGCAGAGTCTCTACCTATCTGCTGTCAGGACTGCAGAGTCACTACCTATCTGCTGTCAGGACTGCAGAGTCTCCAGGAGGACGACCCCCTGCTGGCGGAAAAGCTGAACTCCTTCTACGCCCGGTTCGACGAGGGGCGAACGGAGGTAACCACAACACAAACACCACTCTCTCCAGCTCTCAGCAGCCTCACCCTCACAGAGCATGAAGTGAGACGCGTGCTGAAGGCGGTGGACCCCAGGAAAGCCTCAGGGCCGGATGGCGTCCTGGGACGGGTGCTGAGGGACTGCGCCGACCAGCTGGCCGGGGTTTTCACCAACATCTTCAACCAGTCCCTGTCCCAGGCCACCATCCCACCCTGCCTGAAAACCTCAACTATCATCCCAGTCCCGAAGAAAAGCACGGTGAGCTGCCTAAACGACTACCGCCCGGTGGCACTCACACCAATCATCATGAAGTGCTTCGAGAAACTAGTCCGGGCCCACATAGTCACACGCCTCCCGCCCAACCTGGATCCATACCAGTTCGCCTACAGAGCCCACAGGTCCACAGAGGACGCCATCGCGACGACTCTCCACTCCACTCTATCCCACCTGGAGAGGGGAAACAGCTACGCGAGACTGCTTTTTGTGGACTTCAGCTCTGCCTTCAACACCATCCTTCCAGACAGGCTAGTGACCAAACTACTAGACCTGGGACTATCACACTCTATACGTGCATGGATCAAGGACTTCCTGTCTGACCGCCCCCAGAGGGTGCGGGTGGGCTCCCACACCTCCACAGCCCTCAGACTCAGCACTGGGTCCCCCCAGGGCTGCGTGCTAAGTCCCATCCTCTACAACCTCTACACCTACGACTTCACCCCCGTCCACCCCAGCAACTCCATCGTAAAGTTTGCAGACGACACCACCGTGGTGGGCTGCATCTCGGGGGGGGGACGAGGCGGCGTACAGGGATGAGGTGGAGCAGCTGGGCAAGCTGTGCAAGGTTAACAACCTGCTGCTGAACCAGTCAAAGACCCAGGAAATCATCGTGGACTTCAGGAGGAAAAAATCTGAGGTCCAGCCCCTGCTCGTCAATGGAGGGAGCGTGGAGAGAGTCTCAACCCTCCGATTCCTGGGGGTGCACATACAGGATGACCTGTCCTGGAAGATCAACACAGCAGCCATCATCAAGAAGGCACAACAGCGGCTCTACTTCCTGAGAGTCCTCAGGAAAGACCACATCGGACAGGAGATGCTGGTGACCTTCTACCGCTGCGCAGTGGAGAGCATCCTCACCTACTGCATCTGCATCTGGTTCTCCAGCTGCACAGCCGCAGAGAGGAATGCGCTACAGAGAGTCGTGAGATCGGCCCAGAAGATCACCGGCGCCCCCCTCCCCTCTCTGGAAGAGCTGTACAACACACGCTGCCTCAGGAAGGCCTCCAAGATCTCCAGAGACCCATCCCACCCTGGGTACGAACACTTTGCTCGGCTGCCCTCGAACAGGCAGTTCAGGACCATCTTCGCAAGGACAAACAGACTGAAGCTCAGCTTCTACCCCAGGGCCATTCAGGCCCTGAATACAGCAAAGACCTAGGTTCTAGGCCCTGGACAATCTAGACAATTTGATGGCAGCTACTAGATTGAAATCAAGTGCAACACTGAAACACAACTGTGAACATTTCAAACCTGCAAACTGCGACACTTTAAATGAATGTGCAATAACACTATGTGCAATATGACAACCCTCGGGTACATAAGGTTCAGAGATAGGAAATGTTAGAATAGGTATAGCATAGCATAGAGTACAGCACAGTGTTTTATTTGTATAGTATAGTATAGTGGATAGTGTACATAGCCTTTATTTTATGTAAACCAGCTCTTTTCCCTTCTTGTTTTAGTTTTTTTTTCCTAGCACCAGGGGAGCCCCCCCTCCCAAATGTTGTTGTTTGGTACCTGTACTATATCAATGACAATAAAGACCATTCATTCATTCATTCATACCTATCTGCTGTCAGGACTGCAGAGTCACTACCTATCTGCTGTCAGGACTGCAGAGTCTCTACCTATCTGCTGTCAGGACTGCAGTCACTACCTACTGCACTTATTATACAGCTCCTTTTTCCAAAGCGCTTTACAACGGCCTCTCATTCACCCATTCACACACACATTCAAACACCAATGGCAGCAAGCTACCATGCAAGGCGCCGGCCGGCCCGCTCATTGGGAGCAATTTGGGGTTCAGTGTCTTGCCCAAGGATAACTCGACGCGTGCCAGCCGGGAATCAAACCACAGAACCACAGACCTTGCGATCGTTAGCCGCCGCCTCTATGCCCTGAGCCACAGCCTCCCCAGCGGTCTCAGCCCGTCTCAAAGCGACTGCGAGGCGCTGGGGTTTGGGTGGATCTCCTCGCGCCTCAGCTGGGCGAAGCGGAAAGGCTTTCCCCACAAGAAACAGACTTTCCCCACAAGTGTCGACCTCGAGAACTTTGTGTCTGGAGGAATCTGGGTGTGAGGGTGAGTGTGGAGCTAATCCCAGACAGGAGGGGTGCGCTAGCTAGACCTACCACCATGCTACCACTGGTGACAGTGACAATACCTCCCCGTTCCTACACACACCATCACATTCCTCTTCTATTTCGGCGCGTTCCCGCGGGGAGATCTAGATGAGCGGTGAAAATGACAAAGGAGATGAACTAGTGTGGAATGTGAACCACCCTAGATTGTGGAATGCAGCCAGTTTACATTAGGGATGCAACCTCAGCAAATATGTTCAAGTCAAGACTAAAAACCCATCTTTTTAATATTGCCTAAAGATTGACTAAATCATGAAATTATGATTATATAATGATTGGAGCACTTTGAGCTGCAACGTTTGCAGGAAAAGCGCTATACAAATAAAAGTTATTTAAGTTATAATTATTATTATTGTCTATTACATTGAAGTTGTTAATTTATGGCGCTGTTTGTTTCAATGACATTTCTCCTTATTCCCCGAGGACGAAATGGTGAGGAATAATGTAACAGCAATGTAACGGTATGTAAGCGGCCTTGGGTTTTATGAAAGGCGCTATACAAATCCAAGTTATTATTATTATTATTATTGTGTATCACATGTATCGTTTTCTAGGTTCCCAGCATTAGACAACATGAGTGATTACATTATGTTGTGCTTCCTTGTATACATAGATACATATATGCTATCTTTGGGACAACTTATTGCATTTGTTATATAGACGTGTTGCTGACATGTTTAACATTACTTTGGAGACAAATAAAAATGTATATTATACAACAGTTAGTTCCGACCAAGTAATTTGATTGGACAAGAGGCATTCCATGAGTGCTGATATACAGTATAACAGCACTGGGACCTTTAACTATATGTATCACTCCGCCGCACAGATGTTCTACTAAATTACCGTTAATTAGACGACATGTTTGTGTTCAGGTTACTAGGCAACAGTCCATTTGAAGTTCAGTTGCGGAACTATTTTTTGTTTATTTTTATGATTAAATAAACAAACAAATCATAATCTGTTGTCACTTATTACTGTTAACTAATAAATCGCGAACTGTTGTATAAAAGCGATATCACACTGGAGGTCATGCTGTTATAGTAGGCCTCGTACCTACGACCGAATCACAGCTGTGCTGATATTCAGTATAACACACTCCCTCTCGTGTGATATTGCTTAAATAATATTAATAAATGTTTCACCTTTTATTTTGGAAGGTTTGAGAGACCTAGAGAGAGTGGCAGCAGGTGTACACAGCCTTCAGAGTATGTATGTGTGTGTGTGTGTGTGTGTGTGTGTGTGTGTGTGTGTGTGTGTGTGTGTGTGTGCATGTGTGTGTGTGTGTGTCTCTGTCTGGGTCTGGTCTAATTCAGGCTGAATACCTATTGTATCTTGTCTTATGACATTAAATAATTCATCCTGTATAGTGTGTAATCAGGGCGCCGTTGAAAAAGTCACCTCAAAGAGGTTTAAAAAATATAATTTGCATTGAGATGCTGCTACTAACATATAAAGCTATAAATGGCACTGCGCCTTCTTATTTAAAGGACCTTCTCGACCCATATGTGCCCTCAAGGGCTCTGCGCTCACAAGGCTCTGCCCTGCTGATTGTTCCTAGAGTCAGGAAAAAGGACAATCGGTGAGCGGGCGTTTTCCTTCCGTGCACCAACTCTCTGGAACCGTCTTCCATTAGACATCAGACAGGCAGAATCAGTGAAAGTGTTCAAAACTAAGTTAAAGACCCAACCTGTTTTCTGTTGTCTATATGTCATAGGCTGTGTATTTGTGCTGTGTAATTATGTGTGTTTTTAAATTGAAATAGTTGTTTTTACCTATTGTATTTGTGCTGCGAAATTGTGTGTTTTTAAATTGAAATTTGTGACTGTGGCTTACCTATTGTAAAGCACTTTGATGTTAAGTGCTATTCAAATAAAGTTATTATTATTGTTATTATTAGATCAATGCAGTTACTGGGAGGGTCAGTTCTCTGTGTGGCCAGCAGGGGGCAGGCTAGTCTACACCAGGAGACGGTGTGTGTGGACGTTGTCCTGGAACGCCTAGTGAACAGCCTCATCTCCAACACTGTCGGTTGGACAGAGAGGGATGAGAGAGGGAAGGATAGAAGGAGAGAGGGATGAGAGGATGGGAGAGGGATGAGAGAAGGAAGGATAGAAGGAGAGGGATGAGAGAAGGAAGGATAGAAGGAGAAACAGTAGTGACAGTAGAAGATATTATGTATATGTATGTGTGTATGTACTGTAGGAACTCACGGCTCACGGCTCTCCAGGAAGTAATCTCTGCTCAGGCCACACCCCCATGGCTCAGGCCACACCCCCATGGCGTGTCAGTCATCCAGGGTTTGGGATCGCTGACGGGTGTGTGTGTGTGTATCCCTCTGTGTGTGTGTGTGTGTATTCCTGTGTGTGTGGGCTCTGATTGGGCCACGGGGGCGTGTGCAACGCCGGTCATGCACACACACACTCACACACATATACGCGCGCGCACGCATGCACGCACGCACGCACGCACGCACGCACGCACGCACACACACACACACACACACACACACACACACACACACACACACACACACACACACACACACCCCGACCCAGGAATGTCAACACCGCTACGGCAAAATCTACAACAGCCAAATATTTATCAGATTAACGACACAAATAACCTCAGAGACCTGAAACTGACCAATCACGTCGCTCCTGAGTGGGTGTTCCTAAGCCGACCGAGGCCCAATGGGAGCGCAGCTCCACAATTGCGAACGGTCACGCAACAGCGCCGGGGGAGGAGGGAGAGATTATCGTCTCCATGGCAACCCTGACACCCCCCCCCCACCCTGCAGCTGTCACATGAGCGCTTCTCTCCACCCGCCACTTGGCTCAAACGCTGTTACCGGGGGCAACAACACTCTGTTACCGGGGCAACAACACTCTGTTACCGGGGGCAACAACACTCTGTTACCGGGGGCAGCAACACTCTGTTACCGGGGGCAACAACACTGTTACCGGGGGCGACAGCGCTGCCTGCTTGTTGTATGGTTGGGTGTGTTAGATCCTAGTGTTTATATTGTAGTTATTGTTTATATAGTTTAGTATTGTTCTGTTGTGAAGGACTGTGCGACCGATCTGTTCATATAAAACATTTGAATGATTGACTGTTTGTTTGTTTGAATGATTGAATGATTGATTGATTGTTTGTTTGTTTGAATGATTGATTGGTTGATTGAGTGATTGATTGATTGTAGAACATCTCAGCAGAAATGAAGACACCAGCAGCAGCTCAGACAGGAAGGCTTTTATTCCACATTCCTCTGACAGATACTCAGAGAGTTACCTTCTCACTGAAACTAGTTCATACAATGTACAAGGCATGGGGGCTGTGTGTGTGTGTGTGTGTGTGTGTGTGTGTGTGTTGGGGGGGGTGGGCTTAAGGTCCCGTCTCAGTAACTGACACATCCTTCAATACATCACTCCTGGAAGTTCATAGGTCTGTCAAGCTGTCAATCACCCACACGGCTATGGCACCTTGTTCAAAGTCCAAAACAATAAACCCCAATAAATCCTGATTGGCTGCAGGATCGATCTAGTCTGTTACAACGCTGCGTTCATGCGATCTCTGAAAAAACTCTGAAGCCCCGAGTTAAAATTCACCTACATTATTGCCGTAGAGCTTCCCCATTGGTTGGTGAAACTCTGGTTTGGTGTTTCTACGGCGACTCTCCAGGTGGGAGCTTCTTCTCTGAGAGCGTGTGAATGCAGCGTTTACTTCTCTGAAAGCATGTGAACACAGCGTTTACTTCTCTGAGAGCGTGTAAAGGCAGCGTTTACTTCTCTGAGAGCGTGTGAAGGCAGCGTTTACTTCTCTGAAAGCGTGTGAACACAGGGTTTACTTCTCTGAGAGCGTGTGAACACAGCGTTTACTTCTCTGAGAGCGTGTGAAGGCAGCGTTACTTCAGCAGCTTGGGCACGCCCATGGAGGACATGGTGGACATGGCCATGGTGGGGACGGTGATGTCTCTGAAGATGGGCTGCGTGACGCCGGCGTACGCCTGCTTGTTCTGGTTCAGCGTCTCTATGATCATCTGCTTCATGTCCCGGCTGGCGTCCCCGCGCACCGCCAACAACGCCACGATGTGCTCCTCCCTACGGGGGCCCGGAGGGGACAAATGGTAAATGGACTGCACTTACATAGCGCCTTTATCCAAAGCGCTTTACAACGGCCTCTCATTCACCCGTTCACACGCACATTCACACACCAATGGCGGCCAAGCTACCATGCAAGGCGCCGGCCAGCTCACTGGGAGCAATTTGGGGTTCAGTGTCTTGCCCAAGGACACTTCGACATGTGGCCAGCCGGGGCTCGAACCGAAAATCTGACAACCTTGCGATCATTAGCGTTTCTTTTTTTATATATATTCTCCTGTAAAAGTAAATAAGTTCAGTGTGGATATGAACTCCATGTTTTAGCTGTTTGACATTAACTGGGACTGAGAATAATGATGCTAAAATCCTGCTAGTTTCTCACCAGGTCAAACTACTAGGTTGTATACTACACACACACATAGTCATAGTGTGTGTGTGTGTGTGTGTGTGTGTGTGTGTGTGTGTGTGTGTGTACCTGATGTCAGGGTATTTAGAGACCAGGGTAGACACCTCCAGGTAGAGCAGTGTGTGTGTGTGTGTGTGTGTGTGTGTGTGTACCTGATGTCAGGGTATTTAGAGACCAGGGTAGACACCTCCAGGTAGAGCAGTGTGTGTGTGTGTGTGTGTGTGTGTGTGTGTGTGTGTGTGTGTGTACCTGATGTCAGGGTACTTAGAGACCAGGGTAGACACCTCCAGGTAGAGCAGTGTGGGGTCGGTCAGCTTGAACACCTCAGCGATGGCAGAGATGGCGTCACACAGACGGTCACAATCATCACCCTGGCCACCAGTCTGACAGAGACACGTTAGAGAGAGAGAGACAGAGAGAGAGAGAGAGAGAGAGAGACAGAGACAGAGAGAGAGAGAGAGAGAGAGAGACACAGAGAGACAGAGAGAGAGAGAGACAGAGAGAGAGAGACAGAGAGACAGAGAGACAGAGAGAGAGAGAGACAGAGAGAGAGACAGAGAGACAGAGAGAGAGAGAGAGAGAGAGACAGAGAGAGACAGGGAGACAGGGAGACAGACCACACGTTAGACCACACCCACACCCACACCCACACACACACCCACCCACACACACACACACACACACACACACACACACACACACACACACACACACACACGCCCGGTTCGAACCCATGTCTTAAAAGAACACTATGATCTGGCGGCAGCGGCTAATACCACTCTGCCATCCTAGTGATCTGATAGTGTGTAGCCTGCTGCTGATATCACCACGGTAGTGAATGTTCATTTATTAAAATATGAACATAAAACAATAAGTAGGGCCTAGTAATAATACTAATAATAATAATAATAATAATAACTTTATTTGTATAGCACTTTTCCTGCAAACTTTGCAGCTCAAAGTCATTGTATAATGACTTAATAAACACACATATAGTCACTGCTTTAATCATTGTATAATCTTAATTTAATTATTTTGTAATTTAAATGCAATATTAAAAGGATGGGTTTTTATAATCTTAATTTAATTATTTAGTCATTTAAAGGCAATATTAAAAAGATGGGTTTTTAGTCTTGACTTGAACATATTTGCTGAGGTTGCATCCCTAATGTAAACTGGCAGTGCATTCCACAATCTGGAGCATAACATGAGAATGCAGCCTCACCAAATCTCTTCTTTTGTACATGTGGTACACAGAGAAAACCAGCGTCAGAAGACCTGAGAGCTCTACCGGGCTGATATGCTAGCAAAAGGTCTTTCAGATATTCTGGTGCTGTGCCAGTGAGAGCTTTATAAACAAGCAGAAGGATCTTGAAATCTATTCTGAACTCAACAGGAAGCCAGTGTAGAGTCTCTAAAATAGGAGTAGTATGACCGACGCATTTAATCTGTCAGCAATTTTTAAGCCTCGTTAATTGTCAGTAATCGGCAGTATTGCCCTTTTCGTCTTCATAAAGCTCCATAAGCAGAGTGCTGTGCTGTCATTTTCCAGTCATAGTATCTTCTTTTCGACTGTTCTGGGCTGCTTACTACTCTGTGTGCCCAAAGCCAGCATATCCAAGCCTGAACTGAGTTCTCATTGATGAGACAAACCTGAATTGGATTATTTAAACGAGGCGAGTCTTAAATCACAATCGAGATTAGCTGGAACCAGGCTTTTTTAACTAACCTCTGATGTAGTTCTCAACGTATGTGGAATACCCCCCTAGATCCCCCCCCCCCCCCCACACACACACACACACACACACACACTGACCGCGGTGAGCTTCCTGAAGAGGAACTTGAACTGCTCCGCCTCCTTGATCATGCGGTCCGCCCCCTCCCGCCTCTCGTCTGGCGTCTTGAAGGTGATCCTCTTCTGCATCACCGCCTTCAGGTACTCAACCACCACCCTGCGATGGGCTTCACTGGTCATCTCCTACAAGGCAAGGCAGATTTGAGTGTCAGCCGCATAGTTGTGGTAGGCAACTTTCTTATGATGTGTCCCAATGGAAGCATGTAGAGATTGAATAGAAGGGGGCCAAGGATTTAATTTGGTCGGACACAAAGTTGCCAATGGAGACATAGTAGCTTCTGTCCTGTAGGTAGGACCTAAACCAGTTTTTAACCTCATAGGAGCCAACGGACCCCCAAGGGGATCCGAAGTGATATAAAGAGTTTACCTCGATCAATTCTCTTCATCGATATCACATTTTTTTCACAACTTTGCATGCTATACGATGCCACCATTTTTTCCCCGAGACGGTAAACACGGCCTAAGTCACATCCAGTTTTCTCCAACTGGAGAATGTGTCATGTCCGGTTTCAACGCCGAATTTCCATACCATTGGTCGGCCAACCCAAAAAAAACCCCCCCCCCAAACAAAAAAAAATAAAATCTGATACATGAGAAAGGTCAAAGGTCAAAGATGGTGCCAAAATATCTCCAAATGGCCTAAACATATAGGTGTCCGCCTAAACATACCTGTACTAAAACAGGTACAAAGTTGCATTTGCTCACATTACTAGCATCGACTTTGGCACAAGTACTAATAGGGGTGTAACGGATCACCTAACTCACGGATCGGATCGTGTCACGGTTTTTGAGTCACGGATCGGATAATTTTTCGGATCAACACAAAACATTTTTGTTTTTATAAAAACTGCTTTTTCCTTGAATTCTGTAAAAGCACCACTTTTACTATGTGACAAAAACCAACAACATTCAAGATGTCAAAACTGGTAATATATATATATATATATATATATATAACATATTCTACACTCAAACATTACATAATTATACTGAAATACACTCAATTTAAATTATAGGAGAGAGGGAGGCGCCTGGTTGCAGCAGTGAGTCACTGGGCTCTTTAAAGCAGATGAATAAACATGTTTTATGCCACTTTTAACTAAATAATAAAGTGAACCCTTATTTTGAACATGGTATGAAAAAAATGCCTACATTATCAGAAGTTGTCGAGCTACCTTTTTCGTGCCTCCGTCATAGTTGACAGAGAAGCCAAAGTGCTCCCATACATGGCATTTAAATGACGAGGGAGGCATTCTGAGTTCTTCTCCGCCGAACAACGTAACATGACACACTTGGGCCGCGTTCGTAAATTCGCTTTGAGAGCGCCGGAGCGCACACTGGGTCCGACGTCATAAAGGGACCAAGTAATTTGATTGGACAAGAGCGCTCAGCGCTCAGATTCCAGAGCGGATTTACGAACGCGGATTTACGAACGCAGCCTTGTTGTTGTGGATTTCCAGCTTCACGTGTAGTGAGCAAACAACGGATTCTTTTTCTTTCGCATTATCAACCTATCATTGCGCTTTAGAGTAAAACAAAGCCCGCAACTGTCGCGTCTATCTTTTCATGGAAACTCGACATTGTGCATTACAAGAGATATTAAGTAAGATATTAAGTAATATTATTACTTGTTAACATTTTGCAATTGATCCGCGGTACACATGCGTTCCGAACCGTGGAGGGCGATCCGAACGGATCACGGAATTTCCGTGATCCGTTACACCCCTAAGTACTAAGCCACCCCTCCTAAATTTCGTTGTTTGGTACCTGTACTGTAGCAATGACAATAAAGTCCATTCATTCATTCATTCATTCATTCATTCATTCATAATAAGACCCTGGAGTACTGATTCCTAGATGATTTGGGCTTGGTTATCAGGTTTCCAAGGTGATATTCACTGTAAAAGCTGTTGTTTTTTTAGGCGGAGACTGAATTTGAGATGTTTTATAATGTTCTAGCTCTATTTGCTCTGACACAGTAACATAGATTTTGATTCTGACACTTCTACAGTCACCCCACAGGTGTTAGCTTTCATTTGATAACAATATCATTATGAAGGCCCTTGTGATTGTGGAGATATTCTATATTCACTGTGGGCATGTCATTTCGAGCAGAAAACCAGAAAAATTAGGTGGATAAGGCAGTGGCAGTTTAAGACAGATCTGCTCTGCTCTCTGATTGGCTCTCTGCTACAGACACAGATCTGTTCTACTCTGTGATTGGCTCCCCCTCCCCTGGCCCCTCCCACCTGGTTGAAGGGTTTCTTGATCTTGGCGAAGTCTTTGAAGTAGTCTTCCACGGTGACGCAGATGGTGTCCACGGCGTGGCCCCCCCCCAGCCACCGCCTGGTCAGCAGCTCACTGAGGTGGCCCTGGACACACACACACACACACACACACACAATTACATTTCATTTCAATTTCATTCATACAATCGATACATTTGACTAAGGAAGTGAATCGTCAATCCACCAGTCGTAGCAGGAAGATTAATCCAGCTCAGGCCACCAGGGGCCATTGGCAGTCTCAGTAGATAGAAGAAGAACATTTATTTGTATTTCTATAGTAGACACTGGGAACACCAGGGTCTTGAGTCTGATGCTAGCTGCTATCGAGAGCCAGTGAAGGGTGCGAAGGAGAGGGGTGACGGAGGAGAATCTGGAGAGGTTGAACACCAGACGAGACACACGTAACATGTAACCACGGTAACCCCCCCCCCCCTCACCTCCAGGTCCAGGAACACCTCGTCCAGCAGGAACTGACACCCCTCAGTAGCCACGTCGTTCAGGGTCTTCTCTATGGCCGCGTCACTCTGGGTGGGCTCGGCCTGGGACCAGTACTTCCTCTTCAGGCTGTTGATGGACTCCCTGGGGGTGTTCCACGTACATTGATTAGTACATTCGCGATTAAACGAGCAACTCTCTCACTGACTCACTGGTTCACTGACTCACTGACTCACTGACTCACTGGTTCCCTGACTCACTGGTTCAC
>NC_137675.1:1948747-1961247 GCF_963989245.1 Nansenia antarctica | reverse complement strand
GTGGTTCTCAACCTTTTTGGGGCCAGCGCCCCCCTGTCCATTATCCAGGCCTCTTACCGCCCCCCATCAAAAAAGTTGGCTTATTTTCTTCCCTAAATATGAATGTTGATTAATATTCTGTGTTATATAATTTAAAAAGCATGTCACTGAATGCCAAATAATAGATTGGATTTAACTGGGCAGTTGGAATATCATTATCATTAGTTTACCAGAGAGCAGAAAAGCCATGTGAATGTGAATAAAAATGCTGTTTCTGAGTGTTAAACAAACTCAGACAACATCAGAGAATACAAACAGACCGCTAGGAACAGCAGCAATTTCACACATGTCCGATGCAGAACAAACAGTAGGATGCAGAACTGTACATTACAACTAACATTGTTAGTTTTTTTTAAGTGTGCTGGTGTTGCATTTCTCCAAATTGCTGTTTTATGATGCTAATATTTATTCATTTTTGATTGGACTTTGGGGGGGTGGTGTCACAATATGGCGGCAAACGCTAGGGGGCTATTATTTTAATATTTTATTTAGTATTCTATGGTATTATTTTCATAAACTGACCACTTCGAATTTCTCATATCAAAACATTTCAAAACATAACAAAGTTCCAAAGTTCAGAGCTCTGCGCTCTGGGAGCGCTCAGAGATGGGCGCTCTGACTGAAAACACGGTTTTGTCCGAGCGAACTGACCGTTCGTGCATTTACGAACGTACCCGTAATAACACTGCTGACAGCTGATCAATACAAAAGATGCTGCAGCTGATGCGTTCGTTTCCAGGACATCACAAGAGAAGCAACATATCACAAAAAAGCGATCGTATATTTTAGTTTGCAAACACTTCGCAATGCTAACCTCAGAAGGGCACTAGGGATAACATCCACAACAACACTTAACAGTAATACATTTATGTAATATACTGTGATGAACTTGCGAGGGGAGGGGACATTCGTAGCTGATTTCTCTAGGTTCGATTATTGGTCAGCGACAGAGAGCTTTCAGGACTGGTTTATTACGATCGCTTTTTTGAGATAGGTTGTTCCTGCTGTGATGTTCTGGTATGGTGGTATGGTATTAGCACTCATTTTAACTAAATTAAATAAGCTGTATTGAAAGGAAGCGAACGAAGCGAACGCAACAATTACAATGAGCCCACAAACTGAAACATATGTCACTCAAGCATAGCCTACAAGGAAAACACTCATAGAAGTTGGGCATTGGTCAACATGATGTTACAGATGGGATGAACCGGGGTTCTTTCTATCGTAGCATAGTATTGCAATTTCTGCACTGTACATGAACTGTCAAGACTCTTCTACAATGCAGCTTACCCAGACACATTGGAAACTATCAAAAGCTCTGCCTTTGCTAGCTGAGTTTTTAGCTTCTCCATCTTCTTGATGACACTCACTTTAATTTTTTTGGGCGCTGCGCTACGTGTGTCTGCGTCACAGAGCCCGGCCAAGTTCAGAGCGCTCAGAGATGGGCGCTCTGACTGAAAACACGGTTTGTCCGAGCGAACTGACCGTTCGTGCATTTACGAATGTGCCCGTAATAACACAGCTGTTTTTCATGAGAAAAATACTTTATGCGTGAACGCCCCCCAAGAACACCTCAACGCCCCCCTTTAAAAAATATTTGTTCCAGCGCCCCCGATGTTGTCTGAACGCCCCCTGGGGGGCGGTACCGCCCCCGTTGAGAAACGATGGTATATGGGGTGTGCTTGGGGATGATAGTCAATTTTCTACAGTAGGCTTGTTCATGAGGAGGAAGTAGCTGTGTG
Source organism: Nansenia antarctica (assembly GCF_963989245.1). Taxonomy (NCBI): domain Eukaryota; kingdom Metazoa; phylum Chordata; class Actinopteri; order Argentiniformes; family Microstomatidae; genus Nansenia; species Nansenia antarctica. The sequence goes on along the minus strand of NC_137675.1, from coordinate 1,959,466 downwards.
TGTGTGTACCTGGAACACGATAGCAGGCAGGGTGGTCTGGTAGTATCCGTCCTGGTCGGCCTCAGGCTCCGTGTCCTTCTGCCAGTCCTTCCTGTCCGTCTCCAGGGCCTTCCTCAGCCAGCCTGTGATGTTGGACTGGAGGGGGGGCGGGGGGGGAGAGAGAGGTGAGGGGAGACAGGGAGAGAGAGGGGGTGAGAGAGGTGAGGGGGGGGAGGCAGGGGGTGAGAGAGGTGAGGGGGTGAGACAGGGAGAGAGAGGGGAGGGGGGAGGCAGGGAGAGAGGGGGGGTGAGAGAGGTGAGGTGTTTCATGAGATGTTTCTTGCGGGAAAGCTCGGTGACAAACGGTTTGTTTACCGGCATTCAGAGGTGGGAAACGCTGGTGGTGGTACCTCCCCAACTACCTGCACTAACCCAGCTGGTGGACGTGCCTCCCCACCTACCTGCACTAACCCAGCTGGTGGACGTACAGTACCTCCCCACCTACCTGCACTAACCCAGCTGGTGGACGTACCTCCCCACATACCTGCACTAACCAGCTGGATGTAATTAGCACAGGAAGGAGAACTCATTAGTGGCATCATCATTTTAATACTATACTGCTTTTTTTGTTCAATACTTTTCTCTGTGTCATTCCACTTTATTGATTTATTAAAAAAATAAATAAAAAAATGTTAATATCAATTTCTGGTGTCATTTTCCTATGGATAGCTGCAATGGAAATATGTTGAATTAAAACATTGTTGATGTGTTGAATACGTATTGGCCCTAATGTGTGTGTGTACTCACAGTAAAGGTGTGTGTGTGTGTGTGTGTGTGTGTACTCACAGTGAAGGTGTGTGTGTGTGTGTACTCACAGTGAAGGTGTGTGTGTGTGTGTACTCACAGTGAAGGTGTGTGTGTGTACTCACAGTGAAGGTGTGTGTGTGTGTACTCACAGTGAAGGTGTGTGTGTACTCACAGTGAAGGTGTGTGTGTGTGTGTGTGTGTGTGTGTGTGTGTGTGTGTACTCACAGTGAAGGTGTGTGTGTGTGTGTACTCACAGTGAAGGTGTGTGTGTGTGTGTGTGTGTGTGTGTGTGTACTCACAGTGAAGGTGTGTGTACTCACAGTGAAGGTGTGTGTGTGTGTACTCACAGTGAAGGTGTGTGTGTGTGTGTGTACTCACCAGGGTTTCCGTTAGAAAAAATTGCCGCCGGACATCGTGTCCGGGAAGATTTCGATTTACCGGACAAACGTGATATATTCCGGTCATCATATTAAAATATAAAAAAGAAAAAAAAAAAAAAAAAAAAAAAAAAAAACTAATATAGCTGTTTGTCGCGGTGATTACTGTTGTGTAGCGGCCTATATATGCCATTTAATGTCTATTTCTCATCCGATACGATTAGATGCGAGCTATATAATATATAATAATATAACATGATTCGCATGCGCGCTATGCCATTATGTCCAGCGCTGAACGGGCGCCTCACTGGGAACTGAACAGACAGCATCGATCAATGAACAGACTCCACATTACGTTAACTGAAGTTTGTTAAATTGTTTGGGATTAATGTGAGTTTTCTATTTTCTCTTTCCAGTTTTACCCTTTTTTTTATCAATAAAACAACGTCATTTCTATAACCAGGTCTCGCTGGTTGGGAAGGCATTTCGTTTAGCTGCCTGTCAAATCATACTTAATCGGACTCGGGAGTATGTCAATGAGGAGAACATAACTGTTTATTGAGAAACAATAGGCAGGCTGGGATACGTATATAAAGAAATACCACAATGTCTAGATGTATAACATTTTATTGAACAGTGCAAGCATGTAGGCTTCTGGCGTGACATCGTACCCCTAACGTTCTTAGGGCTTGTTTGAAAAGCTTAGACTGAAAGTTAGTGCCCTGGTCAGATTGTATAACAAGAGGAAGACCGAATGTGGAAAAAAACGTTGTTAAAGCTTTCACCACTGAGCTGGCTGATATGTTACGCAACGGAACAGCTTCGGGAAAACGAGTAGCAGCGCACATAATAGTAAGCAAATACTGACTTCCACTTTTAGTCCTAGGCAAAGGTCCAACACAATCAATTATTACACGTTCAAATGGCTCCCCTATAGCAGGAATGGGATGCAATGGTGCGGGTGGAATGGATTGATTAGGCTTACCCGCCATCTGACAAGTATGGCAACAGCGGCAGTGCTTGGCAACATCCGCCTTCAGTCCGGGCCAAAAGAAATATTTCAATATCAGCTGATAAGTTTTAGTTATACCTAAATGTCCTGACCACTGGCTCTCATGTGCTACAGATAACACCTGTTGTCTATAACCCACAGGCACAACCACTTGTTTTACAGTATTCCACTCACAACCATTTGCATTAGGAGGAGACCATTTACGCATTAATATCCCATCGTTAAGGAAATAAACTACGTTGCCCCCTATTTCAGATTCCTCACTAGCTGCATGTAAAAAACATTTGTTTAATGACTGATCAGCTACTTGAGCGACACGCAATCGCTCGCCGGTTACAGGCAGAGATAGGCTGTCAGCGGATGGTATGGTAGGACTCGGGGAGGATGGTAACTCTACCACTTTCTCCCTGGGAGAAGCTGAAACAATCGGGTTCTCATCCCTTTCAGAAAAGGCTTGCATAATCACACTATCACAGAGAGAAACATCGCTATCCTCCTCTCTGCCTCGACTCGATTGTGCACGAGTTATAGCGCACACCGGAAACAACCGCTGTTTCGCATAGGCAGCCTACACATTAGGAGTCATCATCATGCCGGTGTCAAATCATATCATAATAAAATAAATACATAGCCTATATATTCGTCTTTTTTAAAATAGAAGGAATCAGAATGTGAACTTTAGCGAATTGTATTCAAATTGTGCTTAGAGGGAATTATTTTCACCGGACATTTATGTCCGACGAGTTTTCAATTTGTCGGACTTCAACAACTTTTACCGGACAAAGTCCGGGAATTACCGGTTAACGGAAACCCTGGTACTCACAGTGAAGGTGTGTGTGTGTGTGTGTGTCTACTCACAGTAAAGGTGTGTGTGTGTGTGTGTGTGTGTGTGTGTGTGTGTACTCACAGTGAAGGTGTGTGTGTGTGTACTCAGAGTGAAGGTGTGTGTGTGTGTGTGTACTCACAGTGAAGGTGTGTGTGTGTGTGTGTGTACTCACAGTGAAGGTGTGTGTGTGTGTGTGTGTGTGTGTGTGTGTGTGTGTACTCACAGTGAAGGTGTGTGTGTGTGTGTGTGTGTACTCACAGTGAAGGTGTGTGTGTGTACTCACAGTGAAGGTGTGTGTGTGTGTACTCACAGTGAAGGTGTGTGTGTGTACTCACAGTGAAGGTGTGTGTGTGTCAGGGTTTCCGTTAGAAAAAATTGGCACCGGTCATCGTGTCCGGGAAGATTTCAATTTACCGGACAAACGTGAGATATTCCGGTCATCATATAATATAGCTGTTTGTCACGGTGATTACTGTTGTGTAGCCTAGCCTATATATGCCGTTTAATGTCTATTTCTCATCCGATACGATTAGATGCGAGCTATATAATATATAATAATATAACATGATTCGCATGCGCGCTATGCCATTATGTCCAGCGCTGAACGCGCGCCACACTGGGAACTGAACAGACTGCATCGATCAATGAACGGACTCCACATTACGTTAACTGAAGTCTGTTAAATTGTTTGGGATTAATGTGAGTTTTCTATTTTCTCTTTCCAGTTTTACCCTTTTTTTATCAATAAAACAACGGCATTTCTATAACCAGGTCTCGCTGGTTGGGAAGGCATTTAGTTTAACTGCCTGTCAAATCATACTTAATCGGACTCGGGAGTACAACTCCTCCTCCGCCTTCACTGTGAGTAAACTGACTCTGAGAATGTCGTCACGTCACATTTTATACCCTATATGTTGGTTGAAGTGCAACATCTCAGCTTTCAGGGACAGTTGGAATTTTTTCGATAGCACAAACCGTTTAGAAATTACGGTAATTACAATGTTGGGTGCGGATTTGTGCCGGCAGAGGTACATTTCGGCGCAGAAGGGTTTTAAGAGGGAATTATTTTCACCGGACATTATGACCGAAGAGTTTTAAATTTGTCGGACTTCAACAAATTTTACCGGACAAAGACCGGTAATTACCGGTTAACGGAAACCCTGGTGTGTGTGTGTGTGTGTACTCACAGTGAAGGTGTGTGTGTGTGTACTCACAGTGAAGGTGTGTGTGTGTGTGTGTACTCACAGTGAAGGTGTGTGTGTGTGTGTGTGTGTACTCACAGTGAAGGTGTGTGTGTGTGTGTACTCACAGTGAAGGTGTGTGTGTGTGTGTGTGTGTGTGTGTGTGTACTCACAGTGAAGGTGTGTGTGTGTGTGTGTGTGTGTGTGTACTCACAGTGAAGGTGTGTGTGTGTGTGTGTGTGTGTGTGTGTGTGTACTCACAGTGAAGGTGTGTGTGTGTGTACTCACAGTGAAGGTGTGTGTGTGTGTGTGTACTCACAGTGAAGGTGTGTGTGTGTGTGTGTGTACTCACAGTGAAGGTGTGTGTGTGTGTGTGTGTGTGTGTACTCACAGTGAAGGTGTGTGTGTGTGTGTGTGTGTGTGTACTCACAGTGAAGGTGTGTGTGTGTGTGTACTCACAGTGAAGGTGTGTGTGTGTGTGTGTGTGTGTACTCACAGTGAAGGTGTGTGTGTGTGTGTGTGTGTGTGTGTGTGTACTCACAGTGAAGGTGTGTGTGTGTGTGTGTGTGTGTACTCACAGTGAAGGTGTGTGTGTGTGTGTGTGTGTGTGTGTACTCACAGTGAAGGTGTGTGTGTGTGTGTGTGTGTGTGTACTCACAGTGAAGGTGTGTGTGTGTGTGTGTGTGTGTACTCACAGTGAAGGTGTGTGTGTGTGTACTCACAGTGAAGGTGTGTGTGTGTGTGTGTGTGTGTGTGTGTGTACTCACAGTGAAGGTGTGTGTGTGTGTGTGTGTGTGTGTGTACTCACAGTGAAGGTGTGTGTGTGTGTGTGTGTACTCACAGTGAAGGTGTGTGTGTGTGTGTGTGTGTGTGTGTGTGTACTCACAGTGAAGGTGTGTGTGTGTGTGTGTGTGTGTACTCACAGTGAAGGTGTGTGTGTGTGTGTGTGTGTACTCACAGTGAAGGTGTGTGTGTGTGTGTGTGTGTGTGTACTCACAGTGAAGGTGTGTGTGTGTGTGTGTGTGTACTCACAGTGAAGGTGTGTGTGTGTGTGTGTGTGTGTGTGTGTACTCACAGTGAAGGTGTGTGTGTGTGTGTGTGTGTGTACTCACAGTGAAGGTGTGTGTGTGTGTGTGTGTGTACTCACAGTGAAGGTGTGTGTGTGTGTGTGTGTGTGTGTGTGTACTCACAGTGAAGGTGTGTGTGTGTGTGTGTGTGTGTACTCACAGTGAAGGTGTGTGTGTGTGTGTGTGTGTACTCACAGTGAAGGTGTGTGTGTGTGTGTGTGTGTACTCACAGTGAAGGTGTGTACGTATTTGCTGAGCAGGTCGTCCACCACCTCCTGGGGCAGCAGAGGCTCCAGCAGGCTGACGTCACACTCCGCCCTCAGCTCTGGATGCCCCATCATCTCCTCACTACACGCACACACACACACACACACACACACACAGTATCACATTTCTGATACCGTTAAACTGTCCCCAAATGTAGCCCTGGTGTACAGTATTACTGTAGGATTAGACATCACTCTGTAGGGCTTAGAGTCGGCAATTTCAAATGCTGATTTGCTGATTTTATACACACACACACACACACACACACACACACACACTCCTGCTGCACGCCATGCACATATACATGCCTGTTACATGCGTCTCAGATGGCATGTCTGGGGAGCGTTCCGCTTCTTTAAATATTCAGCTAATTGCTCTTTACACTGAGGCCAGGTTCCATTATCACACACACACACGCTCTGGAGAGGACTGACTGACTGACTGACTGACTGAGAGACAGAGAGAGAGAGAGAGAGAGAGAGAGAGAGAGAGAGAGAGAGAGAGAGAGAGAGAGAGAGAGAGAGAGAGGAGAGAGAGAGGGGGGGGAGGAGGGAGGGATAGAGAGGGAGAGGGAGGGGGGGAGGGATAGAGAGGGAGAGGGAGGGAGGGGGGGAGAAAGAGGGAGAGAGAGGGAGGGAGGGAAGGAGAGAGAAAGAGAGGGGGAGAGAGAGAGAGGGGGGAGAGAGGGAGAAAGAGAGACAGAGACAGAGGGAGAAAGAGAGACAGAGACAGAGGGAGAGAGAGAGAGAGACAGAGGGAGAGAGAGACAAAGGGAGAGAGAGAGAGACAGACAGAGGGAGAGAGGGAGAAAGAGAGAGACAGAGGGGGGGTGTCTACCTCTTGTAGGTGTTGAGGACCCAGGTGAGCAGGGAGACGATCTCGTTGGCCTCCAGGTCCTCCCCCGCCAGCTCCTGCACCTTCAGGGCCACGGCGCCGTGGTACAGGCCAAAGAAGCGGTGGAACATGTTGTAGTGGGGCGGGAAGCACTGGGTCATCAGGTTCCTCACCACCACCAGGTCGTCCAGGACGTACTTCCGGGTGAACTCCAGCAGACGCACCAGCCACATCTTGTCCGACTTGCGGGTCTGGAGCTGGGTGCCCTCGATGCGCGTGCTCACCGTGGCCTCCAGCTTCTCAAACATGGTGGCCTTGGTAGTGGATTTAATAATAATAATAATAATGATGATAACTTTTATTTGTAGAGCGCTTTTCCTGCAAACGTCGCAGCTCAAAGTGCTTTAATCAAAGAGACAGAGAGAGAGAGAGAGAGAGAGAGAGAGAGAGAGAGAGAGAGAGAGAGAGAGAGAGAGAGAGAGAGAGAGAGAGAGAGACAGAGAGAGAGAGAGAGAGAGAGAGAGACAGAGAGAGAGACAGAGAGAGAGAGACAGAGACAGAGACAGAGACAGAGAGAGAGACAGAGAGAGAGAGAGAGACAGAGAGAGAGAGAGAGAGAGAGAGACAGAGAGAGAGAGACAGAGACAGAGATAGAGACAGAGAGAGAGACAGAGAGAGAGAGAGAGACAGAGACAGAGACAGAGAGAGAGAGAGAGAGAGAGACAGAGAGAGAGAGACAGAGACAGAGACAGAGAGAGAGAGAGAGAGAGAGAGAGAGAGAGACAGAGAGAGAGAGAGAGAGAGAGAGAGAGAGAGAGAGAGAGAGAGAGAGAGAGAGAGAGACAGAGAGAGAGAGATAGGTCCGCACCTTCCAGCCCTTGGGGCGTCCTGGGGGGATGAACCCCGTCTGCTTCTGGCGGTCCAGGGTCCGCCGGTCGATCTTCTCCTCGCGCTCGATCACCCGGACCACCGACACCAGCATGGTGGGGTCCTGCCTGACCGTCACCATGGCCCTCTGCAGCACCATCCACAGCTGCTTGGCCAGCGACTCAGACAGCGCCTGGGTGGGGGGGGAATAGACTCTTACTAGGCTGAGTAGAACCTCTAAAGCACAAAGAGCTTCAATCAACTGACTCCAATGAGGGACAGACTCCTTTTATTAAGCAACGTCACATGAGCAACATCAGAGAGAGAATGGCAGACAGAGAGAGAGAGAGACAGAGAGAGAGAGACAGACAGAGAGAGAGAGACAGAGAGAGACAGACAGAGAGAGACAGGGTAAACTACAAAGTTTAGAGTCAGCCATAAAAGACTACCAGAACTAGGGCTGCAACTAACGATTATTTTGGTAGTCGACTAATCTGTCGATTATTTTTTCGATTAGTCGTGTGGCTTTTCGCTGCGCGTAAATGGCGACGCAGAAGCATAAATCCGGCTTAACTAGCTATCTAACCTAACGTTACGCCAAGCTACAGCTGCTCACAGAGCTAGTTGATTGGCTAGCTAGCATTGCTGGCTAGACTACAGACAGCTCACGTTAGTAGGCTACGCTTGGCGCTGTTTATCTTACAGACAGCTCGCTGGTGGACTCAACATAATTGAAATAGCATTCACTTATCAAGCATCATTCATGATCATCCACCATGACTACCTGGTATTTTAATAGCGACCACCCCTCACTTCATTTCATCTCGCGTTCTCCTGGCTTCAACATGGAAAACCCCTGCTACGTAACGTTACATACAAGCGCCTCTGTCTGTCACATGCGTGCCACAGGGCAAATAAATTAATAGCACAAACGCTCATAGCATGTACAGCCCTGTCCATGAGACGTTGTTTTCCAACATGTAACAGTAAAGCTAACATAAACATTACGACCCTAACAATATAACGTTAGCCAGTTGGCTAACAACGTTAGCTAAAACTTACCCAGCTGATTCTTGCATGGCTCCCGTTTAAAAAAAAAAAAAAAATGTTTGTATATATATTTTTATGCGATTAGTCGACAACACAATTTCACGTCGACGAATTTTCGTAATCGATTAGTCGTGGCTAGTCGACTAATCGTTGCAGCCCTACCCGCTAGACTCTCCAATTACACTAAAGGAAGTACAGGACAAAATAAATTCACTCGAAACTAAGAAGGCCTGTGGTGTCGATGGCATCCTAAATGAAATGCTAAAATTCACAGACGTCAAATTCCAATTGGCTATATTAAAACTCTTCAACATTGTCCTTAGCTCTGGGATCTTCCCCAATATTTGGAACCAAGGATTGATAACGCCGCTCCACAAAAGTGGAGATAAATCTGATCCAAATAACTACCGTGGGATCTGTGTCAACAGCAACCTTGGGAAAATCCTCTGTATGATCATCAACCACAGACTCCTACATTACCTCACTGTAAACAATGTCCTAAGCAAATCCCAAATTGGTTTTTTACCAAAGTATCATACAACAGACCATATATTCACCCTCAGCACCCTAATTGACAACCAAATAAACAAAAACAAAAGGAAACTATTCGCCTGCTTCGTAGATTTCAAAAAAGCCTTTGATTTAATTTGGCACAAAGGTCTGCTATTCACACTGTTGGAAAATGGTGTTGGAGGAAAAACCTACGACATCATAAAGTCAATGTACACTAACAACAAGTGTGCTGTTAAGATTGGCAAAAACCACACAGACTTCTTTTCCCAAAGCCGGGGGGTTAGACAGGGATGCAGCTTGAGTCCAACCCTCTTCAACATCTATAGATCTATATCAACAGTTTGGCAAAAACATTAGAGCAGTCTGCAGCACCTGGCATCCCCCTAGTAGACACAGAAGTCAAATGTCTACTGTTTGCTGATGACCTGGTGCTGCTGTCCCCAACCAAAGAAGGGCTACAACAGCACCTCGACCTTCTATACCAATTCTCCCAGACCTGGGCCTTGACAGTGAATCTCACTAAGACGAAAATTATGATTTTCCAAAAAAGATCCAGCCTCCAGCACCACAAATTCAAATTCTTCCTAGATACAATTGCCCTAGAACATACAAAGAATTATACCTACCTCGGCCTAAACATCAGCACCACAGGTAGCTTCAACAAAGCTGTGAACGACCTGAGAGATAAGGCAAGGAGGGCTTTTTACGCGATCAAAAGGAACATCAAGTTAGACATCCCTATTCAAATCTGGCTCAAATAATTGGACTCCGTTATAGAACCCATTTCCCTCTATGGTTGCGAGGTCTGGGGTCCACCTGCCAACCAAGATTTTGCAAAATGGGACAAACACCAAATTGAGACTCTGCATTCAGAGTTCTGCAAATCCATTCTTCGTATCCAACGCAAAACACCAAATAACGCATGCAGAGCAGAATTAGGACGATACCCACTAATTATAAAAATTCAAAAGAGAGTGTTTAAATTTTACAACCACCTAAAAGAAAGTCACCCTGACACGCTCCACAACAAAGCCCTTACCCACAGAGAGACTCTAGGGAGATGCCCCCTCAGCCAGCTAGTTCTGGGTAAGGCTGCCACGATTAGTCGACTAGTCACGACGACGTCGACTACCAAAATCGTTGCCGACATATTTGGTAATCGCCGTAGTCGCATGTTTTTTGGAGCTGAAATAAGCTTTTTTTTTTTTTTTTGCCTAGCACCAGGGGAGCCCCCCCTCCCAAATTTCGTTGTTTGGTACCTGTACTATATCAATGACAATAAAGACCATTCATTTCATTCGATAAGCATTCGTTTTTCTTCCCTGAAGCTGCCACTGGCTAGCGTCTCCCAGTGTCTTTGATGTACATGCGCAGTGTCGGTCATCCGGGGCACACGTGACTTCCCCGGAAAAACAAACAGAGAAATGTCTTCCTGTCCTCGTACCAAAGTGTGGGAGCATTTCAACCACAACGTTGAAAAAAAGAATGTAAAATGTAAAATTTGCAAAGCTGAACTCGCTTATCATGGCAGCACGTCTATGATGCGCGAGCATCTAAAAAGGAAGCACGTTGTGGCAGATGACGAGGAAGACGATGGCTCGTCTCGGTAAGCTAGTTAGCTTGTTATTGGCTAACGATATCGTTACGTTAAAAGCCTTCTTACATTATTTTACGTTGTCATCAAAGCGATACTTATCAAATAGCTAAAAATGTTGTCTTAACGTTACAGTGCTAAGAAGGCGCGTTCTACTATGAGATGAGTGAAGCAAAGCAAAACTTTTGTACTCTGTACAAGTATTTATTTTTGTTTTTGTATTCTTTTGGTTGCCTAGTGCCTAGCCTACCTCATTTTACTCAGCAGTTTGCACCCTCTACTACTCTTTACATTACATTACATGCAAGTGATGCCAGAAATAAATCTGCAAAGTTCATTAAAATA
>NC_137675.1:1921247-1943747 GCF_963989245.1 Nansenia antarctica | reverse complement strand
GACACACAGACACACAGACACACAGACCCACAGACCCACAGACACACAGACCCACAGACACACAGCCACACAGCCACACAGACACACAGACCCACAGACACACAGACCCACAGACCCACAGACACACAGACACACAGCCCCCCACAGACACACAGCCCACCACACACAGACCCCCACAGACACACAGCCCCCCACAGACACACAGACCCCCACAGACACACAGACACACAGACCCACATATGGTACACTATGGCTCCTCCTCCTGCTCACCTTCAGGCGGGCCTCCACCGACGCCTTCTTCCGGGCCTCCCTGCGGCGGTACTGCTCCACCTTGTCCAGCTGGTCGGCCCGCTGCAGCATCCCCGCCACCCGCTGCACGGCCGTGGCCACCGCCTCCCGGTTGGTCTCCTCCATGGCTGAGAGCTGCGGCTGGGCCTGGGGGGTCAGAGAGCCCGGGGTCAGCACGTCACACACACCCGGATACACCCGGATACACACACACACACACACACACACAGCAGCTCCGATAACAAGAGCACCACAGCGGACTAGCTAGCTAGGTAGGTACCGTGCTGTCAAGTCAGTGGCTCTGCCCGTATATAATACCTGTTGTTGTTGTTGTTGTTGTTAGGCTGGATGACTGCCTCGGTCTGTTAGCTTAGCTTCTAGCACACTAGCGATTCACACGACGCCGTGATAATCAGCCTACTACTTCACTACGAGTAGCTGTCGCAGACAAATGCTCCTCGGCAGTTCGACGTTGACCCGTCTAAAGCGAGCTGCTCATTTCCGTGTCGCTCACTAGCGGCTAGCAGGTCTTGTTGCGTGCTGACGTCATTACGCAGCTCCAGTTAGATAAGCGTATCTCGCGCCCCGCTTCTCTCACCAGCCCTGGTAGCTCGCCGTGATCGTATAGTGGTTAGTACTCTGCGTTGTGGCCGCAGCAACCCCGGTTCGAATCCGGGTCACGGCATTGTGGAACAATGTCACGGCAAAAGGGTTGATTTTGACTCCTGTCGCCTCACAGTCTTTTAACCGTTAATGTCGAGCTCACTCGTCTGGCTGTCAGATGAAAACCGTCTTTGAGCACAACACACAGCTACTGTGTGCACAGCACCAGAATATCTGAAAGAGCTTTAGAGCTCTCAGGTCTTCTGACGCTGGTTTTCTCTGTGTACCACATGTACAAAAGAAGAGATCTGGTGAGGCTGCATTCTCATTTTATGCACCCAGATTGTGGAATGCACTGCCAGTTTACATTAGGGATGGATTCGGTCGTAGGTACGAGGCCGCAGGCAATCACAGCCGTGTTGATATTCAATATAACAGCACGACCTCCAGTGTGATATTGCTTTTATACAACAGTTCTACAGCGCGATTTATTAGTTAACAGTAATAAGTGACGACAGATTATGATTTGTTTGTTTATTTAATCATTTATTTTGGCTCCGTCAACAAAAAATGGTTCCGCCACTGGACTGTTGCCTAGCAACCTGAACACAAACATCTGCAGGCTAGCTGCTTTGTATTAACGGTCATTTCGGAGTGATACAGGCTGTGTTCGGAATAGCATACTAGCATACTACTCATACTAGATATGACGTAGATTTTGAGTATGTAGTGCGTTCACACAGTACAGTATGCGAGATTTGAGTATGCGAGAAATTTAGTAGGCGAGCAATTACTTCCGGGAAAATTGAAGTTTGTTACGATGGACACTTTTGGCATACTAGAATCCCCAAAATGCATTTCGCGTCCAAGGTTACAGAGTTGCGTCCAGGGTTGCCAGATGGGGCGGGTTACCGCTGAATGGGCTACTTGATTTTGAGGTTATAGAAAGTTTAGGCTGTAAATTGTCAATCCCATCTGGCAACCCTGTGCGCTTTCAGCCTCGTCAAACTGCGTCATACAAACTTGTCATACAGCTTTTGTTTACATCGTCCGATAGCCTGGGGACCGAAAGCTCGCAATAAACATCGTTTTTTGCACAGATTTGAGTGTGCAGATGCTGCTTTTTTGCACTCTATTTGATACTCTTCAGCTGCAGCACCCCAGCTAAGTCTGATCACGGATGAGCGGTGGTATTTTCACTATACTGGGAATTAACATGGTGAAATGCATTCTTAGACATGACTACATTGTCATGATTACAAATTGAAATGCATGAAATCCAAGTTTATTTGTGTCTTACACACATGTTCACCTAGTATTTGACTGCTTGTAGCCCAATCACGAATGATCCCAGTAGCTTCAGACGGACAAGTTGGTTGTATTGTGCTTGCCCACGATATGTTATTGCTCATATATATTTATTTTAATCATGTTATTTTACCAACTGTTAAGACAACAATATAGTAAGCTAGTTACTTGAGATAGCTAAAGATGTTGGCCCCCCAAATCATTTTACAACGTGTTGTAATTATGTTATGATATTTCTGTTGAAGGTAAGCAACGTAGGGTGCGTTCGTAAAATCGCTCTGAGAGCGCCGGAGCGCACACTGGGTGCAACGTCATAAAGGGACCAGGTAATTTGATTGGACAAGAGGCATTCCATGAGTGCTGATCAGATTTCCAGGGCGAATTTACGAACGCAGCTAGCGAACAGAAGACGCAAAAAATCATCAGATCAGATATATAAACGGGTTATTTTGGTAAACTGGACACATTTTGGGAATATATGTGGTTACTTTCTCGCCTGAAAACACATTAAAACTTCATAAAATGACATGTTAACACTTATAAAGCCAAAATTACATCTTTTAGCTAATGGAGGTTTAAAATGGAGGTTTAAAATGGAGGTTTAAATTCGCCGCTCCCGATGAAATGCATTCTGGGAGGCAGTATGCATAGTGTGTAAATGGTCGGCTGGTTTTCACATACTTATTATGAATTTAGTAGGTAGTATGCAGTATATACTCATTGAGTATGCTAGTATGCAGTATGCTAGTATACCATTCCGAACACAGCCATAAAGGTCCCAGTGCTGTTATACTGTATATCAGCACTCATGGAATGTGAATGAGAGGCCGTTGTAAAGCGCTTTGGATAAAGGCGCTATATAAGTGCAGTCCATTTACCATTTACCATGGAATGCCTCTTGTCCAATCAAATTACGTGGTCGGAACTAACTGTTGTATAAATGACTATATAATTAAATTATGATTATATAATGATTGGAGCACTTTGAGCTGCAACATTTGCAGGAAAAGCGCTATACAAATAAACAGTTATTATTAATATTATTATTATTATTATTATTATTACTAGAGACGGGACGAGGTGGTGTCGGTGAGAAAGACGCACACAGCAGCAGGCCCGAACGACTCAGACTGTCACAGGACACAAACGCTTCCCCGTGGATATAAAACACTAAACACACGACAGAGCAACAACAAACTGGTTCTCACCAACTCCGGTAGTCTGTATTATCAGATCAACTCCGGTAGTCTGTATTATCAGTAAAACGTTGGTTCAGTTGATCAACAACAACAACATCGGTTGGCTCTTCCTGCTTCTTCCGGGTTGACGGTTCTCGTGCCCCAGTAGCAGCTGACCGGCGCGTGTCTGACAGCCTCATGGTTGCGCAGCAACAGTGTCAGCACGAACATTATTACATTATATATATTTTAAAATGTGTCTATTTAGTGATATTTGTGAAAACTATTTTCACTTGTTCTAAGATGTTTCCGTGTGTGAGAAAATAAATAAGACAATCTGCGCTATTGCTGTATGGAATAACTTTTTTTTATTAATACTTATTTATGTAAAAATCGACAGTATTTTTTTGTGCGAGAAATCCTGACATTCAGAGAGAATCTCAGACAGAAATGTGTGTAATAGTGAATCTTTATTGAATTACATTATTAAATACTCAAATACACAAAATGACAAACTCATTGTTAAACAATACATTAATTAAATCTGTCCAAAAAATAAAAACAATCGAGTTATCTTATTCAAAAGACTAATGACATCACATGAAACCAAAGCAAAAATAATGGGTGGATTAAAAATGTAATGTGATGATTTAAATAACTGATACGAAATAAAATAACCTCCCTTAGATGTAATGCTCCATAAAATACAATACATAAAGTACGATGAAAACACAGTTAATGTTGTAATACGGTAGATGATTGGCTCCTATTTGAGAATTCAAAAACATCATATTTGATTAAATTGAATCCAAATCTCTGTATTCATCCTCAAAATGCAAGGCTGTCATTTCTTACACATTTAATTGGTGGACTGCTGCTATCAAACTAAAACATCAAACACTGTCTCTATCAGAACTGTCTCCTAGTCCTCATCCTCCTCATTCCCTTT
This sequence comes from Nansenia antarctica, assembly GCF_963989245.1. Taxonomy (NCBI): domain Eukaryota; kingdom Metazoa; phylum Chordata; class Actinopteri; order Argentiniformes; family Microstomatidae; genus Nansenia; species Nansenia antarctica. Next base: position 1,939,421 of record NC_137675.1, on the reverse strand, counting down.
AACGCACCTTTAAGGACTATACTGTTGGCCAAACAACACAAATAAATAAACCCATACATGAATTCCACTGAGGATGGAAAAGTTATTTGTGTACCTTACAGTTTTTATTAACAGACAAACTAACAAGTACATAGTCACAAAAAAACACAAACGTTCACCTTAACAAATTTGATACATGTTTGCTTCATATACAAAAGTTATCTTTCATACTTTCATACCCAAAAAATCTCCATTGCTTCTATTCTATGTCCTGCCTTTCTGACACTGTTTATTCACCTGAGTTGAGTATAAATTACTCTTTATAAACCGTGTCATTATTGTAGTATAATACATATGAATACAAATAAGAAGTTGGGTAGTGGATATTTCTCCTGCATGATAATCAGTCACTACTAGTAGGTAGCTAATAAAACGCTGGACATTTCAAAACTGACAGACACACCAAGCAGCTGCTCATGTCTGTGTAGTTAGCTAGTGTTGCTAGCAGGTCAAATGCCATGCTAACAACCTTATCTGGCCCCTTAACAGGCACCAGCCCTGCTAGCTAACAACCTTATCTGCCCCCTTCTCCCACCGGCCCTGGTAGCTCGCCGTGATCGTATAGTGGTTAGTACTCTGCGTTGTGGCCGCAGCAACCCCGGTTCGAATCCGGGTCACGGCATTGTGGAACAATGTCACGGCAAAAGGGTTGATTTTGACCTGTACTCTTAAGTGTTATCTCAAGCTCAAGCTGTCAAACACAAAACGTCTTCAGGTCAACACGTACTACTAGAGTTTAGAGGTCAGAAAGACACACACAACAGGCCCGAACGATAGAGGTAGAAATCGGAGGACAGGCTTGTTGTAATGCATGGAACGATATCAAACACACATGTCCTGGTTCGGTTCGATGCGTTATGAGCCCGTCCTCTGATTTCTATCTCCGTCTACTGGGCCTGCTGTGTGTCTTCCTCACCCACACCTCATCTCATCTCTAGTATGTGACGTTGACACATCAAAATAAACCCTTTTGCCGTGACATTGTTCCACAATGCCGTGAACCGGATTCGAACCGGGGTTGCTGCGGCCACAACGCAGAGTATTGATTGATTGAATTGATTGATTGAAAACTTTATTAGAATGTTTGCAGAAGTAGGTACATGAAAGTACATACAAGGTCAACTAAAAGGATAAAACCCCAAGAAAGCCACTGGCTTATTTCAATTGGGGTCCTTGAGGTCCTTGAGTACTAACCACTATACGATCACGGCGAGCTACCAGGGCTGGTGGGAGAAGGGGGGCAGGTAAGGGTGTTAGCTACCAGGGCTGGTGGGAGGCAGGGGGCAGGTAAGGCTGTTAGCTACCAGGGGGCAGGTAAGGGTGTTAGCTACCAGGGGGCAGGTAAGGGTGTTAGCTACCAGGGGGGCAGGTAAGGGTGTTAGCTACCAGGGGGGCAGGTAAGGGTGTTAGCTTCCAGGGCTGGTGGGAGGCAGGGGGGCAGGTAAGGGTGTTAGCTACTAGGGCTGGTGGGAGGCAGGGGGGGCAGATAAAGGTCTCCTCACACTCTTGTCGTTCTCTCTCTGGTCTTACTGCATATAGACGTAGGGGTTGGATTTGTGGACTACGGTACCCATGGTGCAGTTGGGGACCATGTTCCTCTGCAGGGGGCCCTGGCTGATGTCATGGCTGCCGTGGGTCCATGGGGGGGAGTCCGTGGGCTCCCTCTTGATGGAGTGGACCAGGCTGTGACCTCTGAACTCATACCCCCCCCCCAGTTTGCTGTTGTTGTGGTGGTCCTGCTGCTGCATGTAGTCCTTCTGGGGGTCCCCCGCCCCCCCGGTCGTCCCGTACCCCTGCTGTCCGTCCATGCAAGGGTTCCCCCCCCCACCCTGGCTGCTACACAGGGGGTCCGGGTGGGCTATCCTGTGGGGGCTGAACTGGGCCAGGTGGGGGTGGTGGGGGTGGTCCTTGTTGAGGATACCACACTTGGGGAGTCTGCTGCCGGTCCCGGCGGAGGGGGAGTACAGGTATTTGTGCGTGTGTCCGTTTAGGCCGGAGGAGGGGGGGGGACTCAGGCCGGTCTTGCTCCTCTGGCAGGTGGTGTACTGCTCGTAGAAGTCCGCCTCCGCCTTCACCTGGGCCTCCTCTGAGGAGTACCCTCCTCCACCTCCACCTCCGCCCCCCCCTCCACCTCCCAGGGGGTAGCGCTGCTTCCCATCCCCCCCCGCCCAGGAGGCTCCGTTGTGGGGCGGGGGGAGGTCGTAGAGGTGGTGGGGGTGGCAGGCGCCGTTCTCCGAGTCCGAGTCGTTCTCCGTCTTGATGGCGGCGGTGTCGTGTGGCCCCACCGGGCCTCCGTAGCAGTCCAGGTGGGTCAGGTACCGGCCGTCCGCCTTCATCCCTCCATCCTCGCAGTAGCCGTCCACGTCAGGGTTGTGGAGCCCCCCTCCCCCTCCCCCCTCTCCCCCTCCTCCGTAGAGCTTGCCCTGGGCTGGATGGTGGTAGCCTCCAGGCCTCCCGGTAGTGGGGTACTTGCCCTGCCTGCCCGGTCCAGGGGGGACACACCCGCTGGGGGGCTTCCTGGTGCCGGAGGTCAGCCGGACGTCCCAGAGGTGGTCCACGCCCCCGCCCGGGGTCTTGGGGCCCCCCAGGGAAGACAGGCAGAAGTTCAGGGGCTCCTCCTGGGGGAAGAAGCCGTCGCTCTTGTACCTGAGGAGAGATCAAAGAGATCAAACTTTATTGTTCTTGTACCTCAGACGAGATCAAACTTTATTGTTCTTGGACCTCAGATGAGATAAAACTCACAACCCTTTTGCCGTGACATTGTTCCACAATGCCGTGACCCGGATTCGAACTGGGGTTGCTGCGGCCACAACGCAGAGTACTAACCACTATACGATCACGGCGAGCTATCAGGGCTGGTGGGAGGCGGGGGGCAGGTAAGGGTGTTAGCTACCAGGGGGCAGGTAAGGGTGTTAGCTACCAGGGCTGGTGAGAGGCAACACCCTTACCTACCCCCCCTTCTCCCACCAGCCCTGGTAGCTAACACCCTTACCTGCCCCCCTTCTCCCACCAGCCCTGGTAGCTCGCCGTGATCGTATAGTGGTTAGTACTCTGCGTTGTGGCCGCAGCAACCCCAGTTCGAATCCGGGTCACGGCATTGTGGAACAATGTCACGGCAAAAGGGTTGATTTTGATGTGTCAACGTCACGTACTAGAGATGGGACGAGGTGTCGTGAGGAAGACACACAGCAGGCCTAATCGACGGAGGTAGAAATCAGAGGATGGGCTCGTTGTACTGAATGAGGACGGGTGTGTTGGATATCGTTCCTCCTTCCCTTCCATGGGTTACAATGAGCCCTGTCCTCTGATTTCTACCTCCATCGTTCGGGCCTAATGTGTGTGTCTTCCTCACCGACATCTTGGACATTTGTTAACCTATGATGCTCAGACCAGGAGACAGGAGTCAAAATCAGCTCTTTTGCCGTGACATTGTTCCACAATGCCGTGACCCGGATTCGAACCGGGGTTACTGCGGCCACAACGCAGAGTACTAACCACTATACGATCACGGCGAGCTACCAGGAGAAGGGGGGCAGGTAAGGGTGTTAGCTACCAGGGCTGGTGGGAGAAGGGTGGCAGGTAAGGGTGTTAGCTACCAGGAGACAGGGGGCAGATAAGGCTGTTGCCTCCCACCAGCCCTGGTAGCTAACACCCTTACCTGCCACCCTTCTCCCACCAGCCCTGGTAGCTAACACCCTTACCTGCCCCTGGTAGCTAACACCCTTACCTGCCCCCCGCCTCCCACCAGCCCTGGTAGCTCGCCGTGATCGTATAGTGGTTAGTACTCTGCGTTGTGGCCGCAGCAACCCCGGTTCGAATCCGGGTCACGGCATTGTGGAACAATGTCACGGCAAAAGGGTTGATTTTGACCTGTCGCCTCACAGTCTTAACTGTTACGTAGAGCTCACTCGTCTGGCTGTCAAATGAAAACCATCTTCAGCACAACACACAGCTACTACTAGAGACGGGACGAGGTGTCATGAGGAAGACGCACACAGCAGGCCCGAACGATGGAGGTAGAAATCAGAGGACATTGTCGCGAAATTCTGATACTTCAAGTCGCTCATCCCTTTGGCCATGACTTCACTCATCACTTCACCAACTGAGCTAAGTGTAGCCATCGTGCCACCTTCGCGTTTGGAGTTGCCATGTTCCTTTGAGCAGGTGTTCCGTTTCTTTTGGCATTCTTTAACTGTTGTGACATACATTTTCTAGTTTCGTCCCCGCTCATTTTCCTTTTGATCAGATTCCGATTTCGTCGGCTAAAATACTTCGGGATTTTATTCAACCGATACAGGAGCTACTTTTTATGCTGCCATACTGTGGCTTGCATCCACGGAAGTCCCGACAGGCTCATTGTTACGCTTGGAAGGGAAGGAGGAACGGCAACAAACACACCTGTCCTCATTCAGTACAACGAGCCCATCCTCTGATTTCTACCTCCGTCGATTGGGCCTGCTGTGTGTCTTCCTCACCCACACCTTGTCTCATCTCATCTCTAGTCAAAATCAACCCTTTTGCCGTGATATTGTTCCACAATGCCGTGACCCGGATTCGAACCGGGGTTGCTGCGGCCACAACGCAGAGTACTAACCACTATACGATCACGGCGAGCTACCAGGGCTGGTGGGAGAAGGGGGGCAGGTAAGGGTGTTAGCTACCAGGGCTGGTGGGAGAAGGGTGGCAGGTAAGGGTGTTAGCTACCAGGGGGCAGGTAAGGGTGTTAGCTACCAGGAGACAGGGGGCAGATAAGGCTGTTGCCTCGCACCAGCCCTGGTAGCTAACACCCTTACCTGCCACCCTTCTCCCACCAGCCCTGGTAGCTAACACCCTTACCTGCCCCCCGCCTCCCACCAGCCCTGGTAGCTCGCCGTGATAGTATAGTGGTTAGTACTCTGCGTTGTGGCCGCAGCAACCCCGGTTCGAATCCGGGTCACGGCATTGTGGAACAATGTCATGGCAAAAGGGTTGATTTTGACCTGTCGCCTCACAGTCTTAACTGTTACGTCGAGCTCACTCGTCTGGCTGTCAAATGAAAACCATCTTCAGCACAACACACAGCTACTACTAGAGACGGGACGAGGTGTCATGAGGAAGACGCACACAGCAGGCCCGAACGATGGAGGTAGAAATCAGAGGACATTGTCGCGAAATTCTGATACTTCAAGTCGCTCATCCCTTTGGCCATGACTTCACTCATCACTTCACCAACTGAGCTAAGTGTAGCCATCGTGCCACCTTCGCGTTTGGAGTTGCCATGTTCCTTTGAGCAGGTGTTCCGTTTCTTTTGGCATTCTTTAACTGTTGTGACATACATTTTCTAGTTTCGTCCCCGCTCATTTTCCTTTTGATCAGATTCCGATTTCGTCGGCTAAAATACTTCGGGATTTTATTCAACCGATACAGGAGCTACTTTTTATGCTGCCATACTGTGGCTTGCATCCACGGAAGTCCCGACAGGCTCATTGTTACGCTTGGAAGGGAAGGAGGAACGGCAACAAACACACCTGTCCTCATTCAGTACAACGAGCCCATCCTCTGATTTCTACCTCCGTCGATTGGGCCTGCTGTGTGTCTTCCTCACCCACACCTTGTCTCATCTCATCTCTAGTCAAAATCAACCCTTTTGCCGTGACATTGTTCCACAATGCCGTGACCCGGATTCGAACCGGGGTTGCTGCGGCCACAACGCAGAGTACTAACCACTATACGATCACGGCGAGCTACCAGGGCTGGTGGGAGAAGGGGGGCAGGTAAGGGTGTTAGCTACCAGGGCTGGTGGGAGAAGGGTGGCAGGTAAGGGTGTTAGCTACCAGGGGGCAGGTAAGGGTGTTAGCTACCAGGAGACAGGGGGCAGATAAGGCTGTTGCCTCCCACCAGCCCTGGTAGCTAACACCCTTACCTGCCACCCTTCTCCCACCAGCCCTGGTAGCTAACACCCTTACCTGCCCCTGGTAGCTAACACCCTTACCTGCCCCCCGCCTCCCACCAGCCCTGGTAGCTCGCCGTGATCGTATAGTGGTTAGTACTCTGCGTTGTGGCCGCAGCAACCCCGGTTCGAATCCGGGTCACGGCATTGTGGAACAATGTCACGGCAAAAGGGTTGATTTTGACCTGTCGCCTCACAGTCTTAACTGTTACGTCGAGCTCACTCGTCTGGCTGTCAAATGAAAACCATCTTCAGCACAACACACAGCTACTACTAGAGACGGGACGAGGTGTCATGAGGAAGACGCACACAGCAGGCCCGAACGATCGAGGTAGAAATCAGAGGACATTTTCGCGAAATTCTGATACTTCAAGTCGCTCATCCCTTTGGCCATGACTTCACTCATCACTTCACCAACTGAGCTAAGTGTAGCCATCGTGCCACCTTCGCGTTTGGAGTTGCCATGTTCCTTTGAGCAGGTGTTCCGTTTCTTTTGGCATTCTTTAACTGTTGTGACATACATTTTCTAGTTTCGTCCCCGCTCATTTTCCTTTTGATCAGATTCCGATTTCGTCGGCTAAAATACTTCGGGATTTTATTCAACCGATACAGGAGCTACTTTTTATGCTGCCATACTGTGGCTTGCATCCACGGAAGTCCCGACAGGCTCATTGTTACGCTTGGAAGGGAAGGAGGAACGGCAACAAACACACCTGTCCTCATTCAGTACAACGAGCCCATCCTCTGATTTCTACCTCCGTCGATTGGGCCTGCTGTGTGTCTTCCTCACCCACACCTTGTCTCATCTCATCTCTAGTCAAAATCAACCCTTTTGCCGTGATATTGTTCCACAATGCCGTGACCCGGATTCGAACCGGGGTTGCTGCGGCCACAACGCAGAGTACTAACCACTATACGATCATGGCGAGCTACCAGGGCTGGGGGGAGAAGGGGGGCAGGTAAGGGTGTTAGCTACCAGGGGGCAGGTAAGGGTGTTAGCTACCAGGGCTGGTGAGAGAAGGGGGGCAGGTAAGGGTGTTAGCTACCAGGGGGGCAGGTAAGGGTGTTAGCCACCAGGGCTGGTGGGAGAAGGGGGGGCAGGTAAGAGTGTTAGCTACCAGGGCTGGTGGGAGAAGGGGGGCAGGTAAGGGTGTTAGCTACCAGGGGGGCAGATAATGATGGAAGCTAACACCCTTACCTGCCCCCCTGCCTCCCACCAGCCCTGGTAGCTAACACCCTTACCTGCCCCCCCTGCCTCCCACCAGCCCTGGTAGCTAACACCCTTACCTGCCCCCTGATAGCTAACACCCTTATCTGCCTCCCACCAGCACTGGTAGCTAACACCCTTACCTGCCCCCCTGCCTCCCACCAGCACTGGTAGCTAACAGCCTTACCTGCCCCCCTTCTCCTGGTAGCTCGCCGTGATCGTATAGTGGTTAGTACTCTGCGTTGTGGCCGCAGCAACCCCGGTTCGAATCCGGGTCACGCCATTGTGGAACAATGTCACGGCAAAAGGGTTGATTTTGACTAGAGACGGGACAAGGTGTTCGTACGCAAGACACACAGCAGGACCAATGACGGAGGAAGAAATCGGAGGACGGGCTCATAACGCATGGAACGGAATGAAGATAGGTGTGTTTGACGCCGTTCCTCCTTCCCTTCCATGCGTTACAATGAGCCCCGTCCTCTGATTTCTACCTCTCTCGTTCGGGCCTGCTGTGTGTGTCTTCCTCATGACACCTCGTCCCGTCTCTGGTAGTAGCTGTGTGTTGTGCTGAAGACGGTTTTTATTTGACAGCTAGACGAGTGAGCTGGAGATAACGCTTTAGACTGTGAGGCGACAGGTCAAAAACAACCCTTTTGCCATGACATTGTTCCACAATGCCGTGACCCGGATTCGAACCTGGGTTGCTGCGGCCACAACGCAGAGTACTAACCACTATACGATCACGGCAAGCTACCAGGGCTGGTGGGAGAAGGGGGCAGGTAAGGGTGTTAGCTACCAGAGCTGGTGGGAGAAGGGGGGCAGGTAAGGGTGTTAGCTACCAGGGGGCAGGTAAGGGTGTTAGCTACCAGGGGGCAGGTAAGGGTGTTAGCTACCAGGGCTGGTGGGAGAAGGGGGGCAGGTAAGGCTGTTGCCTCCCACCAGCCCTGATAGCTAACACCCTTATCTGCCCCCATTCTCCCACCAGCCCTGGTAGCTCGCCGTGATCGTATAGTGGTAAGTACTCTGCGTTGTGGCCCCAGCAACCCCGGTTCGAATCCGGGTCACGGCATTGTGGAACAATGTCACGGCAAAAGGGCTGATTTTGACATACTAGAGATGAGACGAGGTGTCGTGAGGAAGACACACAGCAGGCCTAATCGACGGAGGTAGAAATCAGAGGATGGGCTCGTTGTACTGAATGAGGACGGGTGTGTTGGATATCGTTCCTCCTTCCCTTCCATGCGTTACAATGAGCCCTGTCCTCTGATTTCTACCTCCATCGTTCGGGCCTAATGTGTGTGTCTTCCTCACCGACATCTTGTACATTTGTTAACCTATGATGCTCAGACCAGGAGACAGGAGTCAAAATCAGCTCTTTTGCCGTGACATTGTCCCACAATGCCGTGACCCGGATTCGAACCGGGGTTGCTGCGGCCACAACGCAGAGTACTAACCACTATACGATCACGGCGAGCTACCAGGGCTGGTGGAAGGCGGGGGGCAGGTAAGGGTGTTAGCTACCAGGGGGCAGGTAAGGGTGTTAGCTACCAGGGGGCAGGTAAGGGTGTTAGCTACCAGGGCTGGTGGGAGGCAACACTCTTACCTGCCCCTGCCTCCCACCAGCCCTGGTAGCTAACACCCTTACCTGCCCCCTGGTAGCTAACACCCTTACCTGCCCCCCTTCTCCCACCAGCCCTGATAGCTAACACCCTTACCTGCCCCCCTTCTCCCACCAGCCCTGGTAGCTCGCCGTGATCGTATAGTGGTTAGTACTCTGCGTTGTGGCCGCAGCAACCCCGGTTCGAATCCGGGTCACGGCATTGTGGAACAATGTCACGGCAAAAGGGTTGTTTCTGACCTGTCGCCTCACAGTCTTAACCGTTACGTCGAGCTCACTCGTCTGGCTGTCAAATAAAAACCGTCTTCAGCACAACACACAGCTACTACAAAAGACGGGACGAGGTGTCATGAGGAAGACGCACACAGCAGGCCCGAACGATGGAGATAGAAATCAGAGGACGGGCTCATTGTCTCGAAATTCTGATACTTCAAGTCGCTCATCCCTTTGGTCATGACTTCACCAACTGAGCTAAGTGTAGCCATCGTGCCACCTTCGCGTTCGGAGTTGCCATGTTCCTTTGAGCAGGTGTCGCTAGCAGTAATGCTAGCTTCTTCATTCTCCGTTTCTTTTGCTATGGCATTCTTTAACTGTTGTGACGTCAACTTTCTAGTTTCGTCCCCGCTCATTTTCCTTTTGATCAGATTCCGATTTAGTCAGTTAAAATACTTCAGGGATTTTATTCGACCGATACAGGAGCTACTTTTTATGCTGCCATACTGTGGCTTGCGTCCACGGAAGTCCCAACAGGCTCATTGTTACGCTTGGAAGGGAAGGAGGAACGATATCAAACACACCTGTCCTCATTCAGTACAACGAGCCCATCCTCTGATTTCTATCTCCGTCGATTGGGCCTGCTGTGTGTCTTCCTCACCCACACCTCGTCTCATCTCATCTCTAGTATGTCAAAATCAACCCTTTTGCCGTGACATTGTTCCACAATGCCGTGACCCGGATTCGAACCGGGGTTGCTGCGGCCACAACGCAGAGTACTAACCACTATACGATCACGGCGAGCTACCAGGGCTGGTGGAAGGCAGGGGGCAGGTAAGGGTGTTAGCTACCAGGGGGCAGGTAAGGGTGTTATTTACCAGGGCTGGTGGGAGAAGGGGGGCAGGTAAGGCTGTTGCCTCCCACCAGCCCTGGTAGCTAACACCCTTACCTGCCCCCCTTCTCCCACCAGCCCTGGTAGCTCGCCGTGATCGTATAGTGGTTAGTACTCTGCGTTGTGGCCGCAGCAACCCCGGTTCGAATCCGGGTCACGGCATTGTGGAACAATGTTACGGCAAAAGGGTTGATTTTGACTTGTAATCTCCAGCGCAGTCGGCTAGCTGTCAAACCCAAACCGTCTTCAATACATTGAGACTTTAAACATGTAGATAATGGAAAAGATGCCTCAATTTCACCTTGTTTCATCTCTAGTACTCTAATTTCGCCTTGTAGACTTGAGCGTTATCTGGAGCTCACTCGTCTAGCTGTGAAACACAAACCGTCTTCAGCACAACACGTAGCCTAGCGACAGTACGAGGTGTCGTTGAGGAAGACACACACAACAGGTAGAAATCGAAGGATGGGGTTCGTTGTAATGCACAGAAGGGAAGGAGGAACAGCAACAGCTGTCCTTCGTCGATTGGGCCTGCTGTGAGTCTTCCTCACCCACACCTCATCTCATCTCTAGTCATAATCAACCCTTTTGCCGTGACATTGTTCCACAATGCCGTGACCCGGATTCGAACCGGGGTTGCTGCGGCCACAACGCAGAGTACTAACCACTATACGATCACGGCGAGCTACCAGGGCTGGTGGAAGGCGGGGGGCAGGTAAGAGTGTTAGCTACCAGGGCTGGTGGGAGAAGGGGGGCAGGTAAAGGTGTTAGCTACCAGGGGGGCAGGTAAGGGTGTTAGCTACCAGGGCTGCTGGGAGAAGGGGGGCAGGTAAGGGTGTTAGCTACCAGGGGGGCAGGTAAGGGTGTTAGCTACCAGGGCTGGTGGGAGGCAGGAGGCAGATAAGGTAAGGTAACACCATGGCTGATTTCATTATAGAAATATAAGAGAGTAAAATGTTTAGGCTTCGGTTTCTCGACTCTTTCTTCTTCTGTCGTGTGTGTTTATGTGTTTCACAACCTTGTTGTGATGCGTGGAACAGAACCAGGAACAGCATCAAACACACGTGGTGTCCTCAGTCCATCCCATGCATTTCAGTTAGCCCGTCCTCCGATTTCTACCTCCGCCAGCCTCCCCTGTGGTCAGCCCGGTACCTGAGGGGGTCAGGGCGTGGGTTGGGGGGGGGGGGGGGGGGGGGGGGGGGGGTATGTTACCTGAGGGGGTCCTTGGACAGGGGGGTCCAGGGGGTGTAGTGGGAGGGGTCTCTGGTCGCCGTGCTGCTCGACCAATTGAGAAGCAGGAAGTCCCCGCTGTCACATGACCCCCGAGAGCGGTGCCTCTTCTCACTGATCAACAACAACAACAACAATATCAACAACAGCAACTATATCAACAACAACATCAACAACTTAACAACTAATTACATTCATTATCAAAGTGGCGTTAGTTAACTTAATTAAATGCTCAGTCGCTTACAACACCTCCACAGTACTTGCAATTGCCCTTTTGAGATAAAATAAAGTTGACATGTCGAGATCTTATTTCCATAACCAGGGGGGTATTCCATCAATGTCGCTAAAGGATAAACCAGGCTTATTCTGACAAGTCTCGCGAGACTTCTAAAAATACACAGGTTTATTTTGATATATCTCGCGAGACTTGTGAAAAATAAGCCTAGAGTTTCCTTTAGCGACGTTGATGGAATACCCCCCTTTTGACAGGAATGTAAAGATTTTATTATTTCCATAACCAACCTCTTAGGCTGTTAGGAATTCTGTTTAAATAAAGTTTATTGAGAGGAATTGTATAATAAAAAAATTAAAAAAACAGAACCCCCACCTGCGTTCCGTGGTTGCCATGACGCCGCCTTTGTTCTTGCCCCTGAGTGCCAGGCTGCTCTTGGCCTTCAGCTCCCTGGCGGGGGGCATGTCCAGGGGCACGGCCACACAGAACAGGGCCAGCTGGGGGGGCAGCGGCCCCCCCGCCTCGGAACGCTTCTTCTGACCCTGGAGGAACTTCAGACTGCCCTGGAACTGCATGCTCTGGGAGACACACACACACACACACACACACACACACACGATTCTTCTGTTGACATTTGAGCTCTCAATCAATGACTATTGACACTGAGTCGACCCCGAACCTAAAGGCCCAATCCCATTTCACCCCTTGGCCCTCATTCTTGCGTGTCGGTACATGGTAAACGGGCTGCACTCTTACAGCACCTCATTCCAGAGAGGTTTACGACGGCCTCTCATTCACTCCAAAAGCAGTGGAGATGCCGGGGATTGAACCCGGGGCCTCATACATGCAAAGCATGCGCTCTACCACTGAGCTACACCCCCTACTGGTCTTTCCATGGCCTTCTCTGTGTACCACATGTACAGAAGAAGAGATTTGGTGAGGCTGCATTCTCATTTTATGCAGCCAGATTGTGTCTCACTGCCAGTTTACATTAGGGATGCAACCTCAGCACATAATGTTCAAGTCAAGACTAAAAACCCATCTTTTTAATATTGCCTTTAAATGACTAAATAATTAAATGATGATTATATAATGACTAAAGCCCTTTGAGCTGCAGTGTCGGCAGGAAAATATATACTATACTGTTACTGCTATAATACAAGTTATTATTATTATTATTATTATTATTATTATTATTACTGGGCTCACATGCAGGGTAGTGGTGTCCTAATGCTTGTTTTCATGTGGGGGTAGGGCTACATAGCCCTCCAAGGGGGTCCTCTGAAGAGAGCCACTACACTCTGACTTTGAATTCCCAGAATGCCTTGCGAATCATCGTCACGATAGTGAAAACAGGAATAAGTAGGAAGAGAAAACCACACATGTGGGGTAGAGAAGGGAGATGCAATTGTCCCTAAGCGTATAGACTCTAAGCGTATAGACTCTAAGCGTATAGACTCTAAGTGTATAGACTCTAAGTGTATAGACTCGAGTCTATACAAGCGTATCCTCCCCCCCAGGCATATTAGACTCCTCCCCCCGAGGTGTATTAGGCTCCTCCCCCCCAGTCGTATTAGGCTCCTCCCCCCCAGGTGTATTAGACTCCTCCCCCCCCAGTCGTATTAGGCTCCTCCCCCCCAGTCGTATTAGACTCCTCCCCCCCAGTCGTATTAGGCTCCTCCCCCCCAGGTGTATTAGACTCCTCCCCCCCCAGGCATATTAGACTCCTCCCCCCCAGGTGTATTAGACTCCTCCCCCCCAGGTGTATTAGACTCCTCCCCCCCAGGTGTATTAGACTCCTCCCCCCCAGGTGTATTAGACTCCTCCCCCCCAGGTGTACTAGACTCCTCCCCCCCAGTCGTATTAGGCTCCTCCCCCCCAGGTGTATTAGGCTCCTCCCCCCCCAGGTGTATTAGGCTCCTCCCCCCCAGTCGTATTAGACTCCTCCCCCCCAGTCGTATTAGACTCCTCCCCCCCAGTCGTATTAGACTCCTCCCCCCCAGGTGTATTAGGCTCCTCCCCCCCAGGTGTATTAGGCTCCTCCCCCCCAGTCGTATTAGACTCCTCCCCCCCAGTCGTATTAGACTCCTCCCCCCCAGGTGTATTAGACTCCTCCCCCCCAGGTGTATTAGGCTCCTCCCCCCCAGTCGTATTAGACTCCTCCCCCCCAGGTGTACTAGACTCCTCCCCCCCCAGTTGTATTAGACTCCTCCCCCCCAGGTGTATTAGACTCCTCCCCCCCAGGTGTATTAGGCTCCTCCCCCCCAGTCGTATTAGACTCCTCCCCCCCAGTCGTATTAGACTCCTCCCCCCCAGTCGTATTAGACTCCTCCCCCCCAGTCGTATTAGACTCCTCCCCCCCAGGTGTATTAGGCTCCTCCCCCCCAGGTGTATTAGACTCCTCCCCCCCAGGTGTATTAGACTCCTCCCCCCCAGGTGTATTAGACTCCTCCCCCCCAGGTGTATTAGACTCCTCCCCCCCAGGTGTATTAGACTCCTCCCCCCCAGGTGTATTAGACTCCTCCCCCCCAGGTGTATTAGACTCCTCCCCCCCAGGTGTATTAGACTCCTCCCCCCCCAGGTGTATTAGGCTCCTCCCCCCCCAGGTGTATTAGGCTCCTCCCCCCCAGGTGTACTAGACTCCTCCCCCCCCAGGCGTATTAGGCTCCTCCCCCCGGGCGTACCAGGAAGCCGGAGGTGCTGTCCAGGAGGCAGCGCAGGCGGGCGGTGAAGCAGCGGGACAGGAAGGGCGTGAGCTCCTGGGGCACGCCGTCTGCCTCCTGGGCGCTGAACAGACTTCCTGTCACATAGTCCTCTCCTGTGGGGGAGGGGGGGGGGGTTACATATGAACAGACTTCCTGTCACATAGTCCTCTCCTGTGGGAGGGGGGGGTTACATATGAACAGACTTCCTGTCACATAGTCCTCTCCTGTGGGAGGGGGGGGTTACATATGAACAGACTTCCTGTCACATAGTCCTCTCCTGTGGGGAGGGGGGGGTTACATATGAACAGACTTCCTGTCACATAGTCCTCTCCTGTGTGGGGGGGGGGTTACACACACTGAACAGACTTCCTGTCACATAGTCCTCTCCTGTGGGGGGGGGGGGGGGTTACATATGAACAGACTTCCTGTCACATAGTCCTCTCCTGTGGGAGGGAGGGGGGGTTACATATGAACAGACTTCCTGTCACATAGTCCTCTCCTGTGGGAGGGGGGGGGGTTACATATGAACAGACTTCCTGTCACATAGTCCTCTCCTGTGTGGGGGGGGGTTACACACACTGAACAGACTTCCTGTCACATAGTCCTCTCCTGTGGGGGGTGGGGGGGGTTACATATGAACAGACTTCCTGTCACATAGTCCTCTCCTGTGGGGAGGGGGGGGGGTTACATATGAACAGACTTCCTGTCACATAGTCCTCTCCTGTGGGAGGGGGGGGGGTTACATATGAACAGACTTCCTGTCACATAGTCCTCTCCTGTGGGAGGGGGGGGGGGTTACATATGAACAGACTTCCTGTCACATAGTCCTCTCCTGTGGGGGAGGGGGGGTTACATATGAACAGACTTCCTGTCACATAGTCCTCTCCTGTGGGAGGGGGGGGTTACATATGAACAGACTTCCTGTCACATAGTCCTCTCCTGTGGGAGGGGGGGGGGTTACATATGAACAGACTTCCTGTCACATAGTCCTCTCCTGTGGGGGAGGGGGGGGTTACATATGAACAGACTTCCTGTCACATAGTCCTCTCCTGTGGGAGGGGGGGGGGGTTACATATGAACAGACTATCCCTTCACCTATCACTTCCTGTCCAACGTTGAACTACAAATCCCTCTCTCCTGTCTTCAACATTACGATGTGCTAACAGCTTGGCCGTCTCACCAACAACGTAGCTAAGTCAACTCAGATCATTCTGTCGAGGGAAATCGTTCCTGGCGAACTTTACGTAGCGAAAAAAACACTCTTTCTTTACTCTATCCCTCTCTCCTCTCCCTGCTCTCTCTCTCCTCCTCTCTCCTCCCTCTCTCCTCTCCCTGCTCTCTCCTCTCCTCTCTCCTCCCTCTCTCCTCTCCTCCTCTCTTCTCCCTCTCTCCTCTCCCTGCTCTCTCTCTCCTCCTCTCTCCTCTGCTCTCCACCTGCTCTCTCTCCTCCCTCTCTCCTCTCTCTCCTCTCCCCTCTCCTCTCTTCCATCCCTCTCTCCTCCCTCTCTGCAGTTTGACTCACAGGCTGTCTGTTTAACTCTGTAGTTTAACATTCTACAGTGTTCAGTCAGTCTTCAACACAACAAAGCCAAAGGAGGAAATGAAATGAAAAAGGCCAGGTTGCTGATTGGCCGGTGTGTGATCTACCCACCGGTCCCCGAGGCAGCAGCAGCAGCAGCGGGGAGGTCCTGGGCCAGCGCCCCCTGCTGGCCTGGAGGGTTCATGGCCCAGTGGAGCTGACGCCTGAACTCCCTGCGCTCCTCCACGTGGATGTAGTCAAACATGTTCTGGTGCATCACGTCCGTCTGGGGGGGGTGGGGGGAGGAGGGGGAGAGATGGTGGGGGGGGGGGGAGAGGAGGGGGGGGGGGGGGAGAGGGGAGAGGTGGGGGAGAGAGGGAGAGAGGAGGGAGAGAGAGGTGGGAGAGAGAGGGAGAGAGAGGGAGAGAGAGGTGGGGAGAGGAGGTGGGAGAGAGAAGGTGGGAGAGAGAGGGAGAGAGAGGTGGTGGGGGGGAGAGGAGGGGAGAGAGAGGTGGTGGGGGGGAGAGGAGGGGAGAGGAGGGGAGAGAGAGGGAGAGAGAGGTGGGGGGAGGAGGAGGGAGAGAGAGGTGGTGGGGGAGAGAGAGGGGAGAGAGGTGGAGAGAGAGGTGGGGAGAGGAGGTGGGAGAGAGAGGGAGAGAGAGGTGGGGAGAGGAGGTGGGAGAGAGAGGGAGAGAGAGGTGGGGGGGAGGAGGAGGGAGAGAGAGGTGGTGGGGGAGAGGAGGAGGTGCGAGAGAGAGGGAGAGGAGAGGAGAGAGAGGAGGGGAGAGGAGGGAGAGAGAGGGAGGAGAAGGAGAGTGATGAAGGATGAGAAAGGGGGGGAAAGGAGGGATGAAAGGGGGGAAACAGAGAGAGAGTTAAAGAGAGAAAGAGAAGGGAGGACAGCAGGGAGGGAAGAGGAGGGGGGAGAACAAGGAACAAGTTACAAAACATCGTGCCCTCGACCCAGTTAACAGTTAACCCCCCATTAGCGGTCCATTGTTCTGGTCCGGGGGGCTGGGGGGGGAGGGGGGGGGGCGGCGCTGACCTCCTCCTAACCTGCCTTCACGCTTCGCTGGCCCGCCTCAATGGCCGGACGCCACACAGGCCAGGCCAGACACCAGCAAGTGAGAACACTCACGCTTCTGGAGGTCCCTCTTCTCACACAGGGGGGGAGGGAGGAGGGAGGGGGGATAACACGTCTTTAAAGTGATAACAAGTCTTTAAACTGATAACATGTCTTTAAACTGATAACATGTCTTTAAACTGATAACACGTCTTTAAAGTGATAACAAGTCTTTAAACTGATAACACGTCTTTAAACTGATAACATGTCTTTAAACTGATAACACGTCTTTAAAGTGATAACATGTCTTTAAACTGATAACACGTCTTTAAAGTGATAACATGTCTTTAAACTGATAACACGTCTTTAAAGTGATAACATGTCTTTAAACTGATAACACGTCTTTAAAGTGATAACATGTCTTTAAACTGATAACACGTCTTTAAAGTGATAACATGTCTTTAAACTGATAACACGTCTTTAAACTGATAACATGTCTTTAAACTGATAACATGTCTTTAAACTGATAACACGTCTTTAAAGTGATAACATGTCTTTAAACTGATAACACGTCTTTAAACTGATAACACGTCTTTAAAGTGATAACAAGTCTTTAAAGTGATAACATGTCTTTAAACTGATAACAAGTCTTTAAACTGATAACATATCTTTAAAGTGATAACACGTCTTTAAACTGATAACACGTCTTTAAACTGATAACACGTCTTTAAACTGATAACATGTCTTTAAAGTGATAACATGTCTTTAAACTGATA
The DNA here is from genome assembly GCF_963989245.1 of Nansenia antarctica. Taxonomy (NCBI): domain Eukaryota; kingdom Metazoa; phylum Chordata; class Actinopteri; order Argentiniformes; family Microstomatidae; genus Nansenia; species Nansenia antarctica. The sequence continues at coordinate 1,921,998 of NC_137675.1, read as the reverse complement.
ACACGTCTTTAAAGTGATAACATGTCTTTAAACTGATAACACGTCTTTAAAGTGATAACATGTCTTTAAACTGATAACACGTCTTTAAAGTGATAACATGTCTTTAAACTGATAACACGTCTTTAAAGTGATAACATGTCTTTAAACTGATAACACGTCTTTAAAGTGATAACATGTCTTTAAACTGATAACACGTCTTTAAAGTGATAACATGTCTTTAAACTGATAACACGTCTTTAAACTGATAACATGTCTTTAAACTGATAACATGTCTTTAAACTGATAACACGTCTTTAAAGTGATAACATGTCTTTAAACTGATAACACGTCTTTAAACTGATAACACGTCTTTAAAGTGATAACAAGTCTTTAAAGTGATAACATGTCTTTAAACTGATAACAAGTCTTTAAACTGATAACATATCTTTAAAGTGATAACACGTCTTTAAACTGATAACACGTCTTTAAACTGATAACACGTCTTTAAACTGATAACATGTCTTTAAAGTGATAACATGTCTTTAAAGTGATAACATGTCTTTAAAGTGATAACATGTCTTTAAAGTGATAACATGTCTTTAAAGTGATAACACGTCTTTAAACTGATAACAAGTCTTTAAAGTGATAACAAGTCTTTAAACTGATAACATGTCTTTAAACTGATAACAAGTCTTTAAACTGATAACACGTCTTTAAACTGATAACATGTCTTTAAACTGATAACAAGTCTTTAAAGTGATAACATGTCTTT
>NC_137675.1:1772788-1906047 GCF_963989245.1 Nansenia antarctica | reverse complement strand
CTCAGAGCGAATTGACGAACGCAGCCTACGTGTTGTGTCCCGTGTTAAGGTCGGTTAATATCTCTATATGATGTTGTATAATGTAAACCCAGGTAAAAGCCTCCAGCTACACCAACCCTATAGGCCCTGCCTGGGTTCAGCCTGTTAGCTAATATACCTGTTCCATAGGTGAAAGTGGACCGGTGCGGTCCGGTGCAAGACTTTCTGTGCCGGAACGCCGTTGGGGGAAGAGATGCAGCTGCCTGTCAATCAAAATCCGATTGCTACAGACTGCAGAAGCAATCACGTTCCATAATTTCCAACAAGGAAACACATGGCTGACGTTATGTTTCCTTGCACGTCTATTTTAATACCTTTGAAAAGGACACGTTAACCTGCTTTACCGTAGACCCGACGCGACGCGACGCACTTTACACTTCTGCGTAGGCCGCGCTGCAATTACACCGTCACATCGCTAGGTGGCAGTGTTTTTTTTTTAATCGGCCTTAATGGGTCATAATCGCACGTGAGTGGGCGTCACCATAGTTAGTGACAGACAGGCCTGAGGAGAAGAAACATGCAACGAACAATAAGTCAAATGTTTAAAAGAAAGGAGAGAGATAAAGAAGCAGATAATGTGGCTAAAGTTAGAAGGAGAGAGCAAATTGAGGGCCAGAGGGGGGAGGCAGAACCTCTGCAAAATGAAAACCCACCCTCAGATGCAAACACAGGTGATGATGCTAACTTAGACTAGAGAATGGACATGAAGTTAGCTTACTAGCAAACTAGACAGTGGCTTACTCAGAACACAGTCTGTGTGCATACAGTACAACATTTTGTATGTATCCTACACATTGTAGGATACATTTTGAGATATTTTATTTTACTAATAATCTGTTCATTAATTTATCTGCCCACTGTTCTGACAATTCAAAGACAGAGACTGTTTGACTGTCTTTTGATGAATTTAGTTGTAAATGTTATTCTAATTTAAAACAGTTGAAGGCCAGAGGGAGGAAGAGGAGACTCAACAAGAAGCAGCAGGTCCCTCTCCCTACTCAGAAGAAAGAACAGGCGATGCTGCTAGCCCTCCTACTGCTTACCCTAATGTATGGAAAGAAGAACAGTATAAACAGTTCAAGGAGAAAAATGAATGGCTGCATGCTGAAAATGGAAGGCTAGGCTGTAGCCCATGCCATGATGTAAAAGATCTGGGTGTCATGGCATCCCGTGGGGTCAACATAGCTACTCAGTGGGCTGAGGGAAAGATAGCCCCAAGTGGTAATTCAAGGGAAGTACAGCTTTCATCACTGCGGAAAAAGATCCATGAGCACAGGAACTCCACAGCGCATACTGAAGCTGTCAAGATTCTTCAGACAGCAAATAAAGACATACTTCTGAACTTAAACGCCAGTAGTCAGGAGTCTGCATTTGAGTCTACTGCCAAAGTATTCATGACAGCATACTATGTGGCCAAGAATAACAAGCCTTTCACAGACTTTGAGAGTCTGATTGACCTGCAGCAAGTAAATGCTGTTAGCTTAGGGCGTGTTTTGCACAGCAAAACAGTCTGTGTTGATATAATTGAGCATGTGTCATCACAGATGAAAAAGGAACTTCTGAAAAAGATAATAGAGGCCAACTGTAAAATCACAGTATTGGCTGATGAGTCGACCAGTGTCGGGCACAAATCAACACTCATTGTGTTTCTGAAGGCTAGTATTGATGGAGACATGGAGCCCATTGCCTTTCCATTAGACCTGGTTGAGCTGGATAGTATGTCTGCTGCTCATATCAAGGAACAGATTATGGGTTGCTTGCTTAAGAACGGCTTCACTGTTGAGTTGCTGAGGCAAGTCCTCATTGGATTTTGCAGTGATGGGGCCAGTGTCATGCTGGGAGTGAAGTCAGGTGTTGTTAAGTTGCTCCAGGATGACTTCCCAGGCATCCTCCTATGGCACTGTCTCAATCACAGACTGGAGCTTGCTGTGGACCAGGCCCTGGATGTGACGGGGGGAACAAAGGACTTCCAGGCATTCCTTGACAGCCTATATTCATTATATAGCCAGTCACCAAAAAACATGCGGGAGCTGAGTGAATGTGCTCACAACCTAGACATTGCCCTCAGGAGGATCGGAAAAGTGTTCAGTGTTCGCTGGGTAGCTTCTTCATGCAGGGCAGTCTCTGCAGTTTGGCAGTCTTATCCAGCCTTGGCACAACATTTCCGTGAAGCATCAGAGGATAACACAAGGGACAGCAGAGACAGGGCCAAATTCAAAGGTCTGCTTTCTACGTTGTGCTCCATCAACTTCCTGAAAAGTCTTGCAGTGATGGCAGATGTTCTGACTGAACTTAAGAACTTGTCAGAGATTCTTCAGGACAGACAGACCACGCTCCCAAAGGCCCATGACAACATGACAATCTATATCAAACGCATAGAAAGCCTCAATCGCTACCCAGGACAACATGCAGTTGAAGCCAGCCAAGCAGAGGAAGTGATGGAATTCAAGGGAGAGGAGTTAAGAGTTGGCAGGTCTCCCATCATTAACTCTGCTCAGTTCATCCAAGCAGTGGTAGACAATATGAAAGAAAGACTCTTCACAACCACAGCAAACAGAGCACAGGCCAGTGTTGCAGCCAACCGAAAAGAGGCGTACAATAACCTTATCAAACAAATGGCAGTCCTCAACCCTGACAACTGGGACCACGACAATCCTCGATTTGGAGATAATGAGGTGAGGGCTTTGTGTGATGTCCTACATCTGAATGGACAAGAGGCCCACCTTGGGTTCACTGAATACAAAGCAAGTGGAGGAAGAACCATTCCTAAGAGGATGAAGAAGTTGCTCATGGCAGTTGACACACTGTCTGCAAGCAATGCTGACTGTGAACGGGGGTTCAGCACAATGAACAACATCATAACTGAGTCAGTGTTTCCTCCAGGAATTTTTACAATGGTGGCGGGTAGTGCTGATCGCGCGCGCGCAGCGCGCGCGCAGCGCGCGCTCGCGATTTTTTTCGCGTGCACGCGCATGAAACGCGCACGCGCGCTCAAAACTCGAGGATGGCCCAAAAAAATAAAATGTTTTCCTGTACTTCTCCCGTGTGTCTCTTATTATCTGTGTCTGCATGTTTTTCCAGCATGTAATTCCGTTGTCAATAAAAACAAAAACACTGATCTGACGTTTTTTTTCACAACGTTATTACTTGTCACTTTAAGCCCAGGAGGGAGTTAGCGATTAGCGATGTTTAGCTTAGCTTAGTTTAACAGAAGTATCTTCACTTTTAACATGACTTCCCGTGGTCGTAGAGGGCTGGTCGACGGCTTAAAATGAGTAGACCTTATCCAGCTATAGTCTTGTGTTTCTACCCCGGGCATAGCCGGTGTTATTCACAGACAAACACTCCTGTTAGAGTGGTTCTAGTACACTGGACATAGGTAACACATAGAGAGGCTTCTCCTCTCTCTCTCCATCCTACACTACACTACACTACGCATCCTATACTACACTACACTACGCTAGCTCGCGGTGTTCGGGTGACAGCCAGGGCGCGTTCGTAAATACGCTCTGGAAATCTGATCAGCACTCACGGAATGCCTCTTGTCCAATCAAATGACTTGGTCCCTTTATGACGTTGAACCCAGTGTGCGCTCCGGGGCTCTCAGAGCGAATTTACGAACGCAGCCTCAAGTTCAATACTCGCGACACACACGGACTGGTCCAGTTTCAGCGCTTGTGGGTGTGTCTAGCGCTGTGAAGGTCTGAAAAGCGGCCTATTTTTATATTTTTTTGGGGGTTGAGAAATCTGCATGGTGGCGGAGGAAATTCCATCGTGGCGGTGCGCCACGATGAAATGCATGTAGAGGAAACACTGTGAGTATAGGAGCAAACTGACAACAAGAAATGCAGCAAATCTCCTCTTCATCAGCTCTGTGGGACCTCCATGCAGACAGTGGGATCCACTGCCTTATGTGAAGACTTGGCTAGGCAAAGGAAGAAGAGCAGCCCACTCAACAAGTTGCATGACTCACCAATACACAGAAGACAAGGATAACTACTTCAGCCCTCTGTGGAAAATGTGGAAAAGTGTTTAGGTGTTCCCACTTTCCCAGGGACCTAGATCCAGCTAGTAGTTTACAACCAGCTGGTAGCTAGTGATAACAATTATTCAGACTCTTCTGAACCTAAAACGGATGACAGTAATAAAGAATGGATGGAAATGAATGAACCTCAGTTATTGGGAAGAAACACTTGAGGTACCCAGTTTGTGTTTAAAAAAAATCTGTTCAAAAAGGAGACTTGAAGAGACACATAATAGTTCACACAGGAGAGAAACAATTTAATTGTTCAGTGTGTGGTAAATGTTTTGCTCAAAAAGGAGAGTTGCAATCACACATGATAGTCCACATAGGAGAGTCTATGTTGTAGAGTCTGAGTTATGAGGCTGTTATAATGTTTAAATAAATAATTTAAACATTATATTATTATTATTGTCAAGTGTTTCTAATTTCAACACCAACACCACGATGTGTGTGTTCAGGGATGTATGAAGCTGGTGGCGGGAGGAGAACAATATGAAACCATGAAGGTTGGGGTAGTAGCCTATAGTTCCTGTAAGAAACTCAAACCACTTTCACCCCTGCCTGTTAGCTAATATACCTGTTAGCTAATATCCCTGTTGGCTAATATCCCTGTTAGCTAATATACCTGTTAGCTAATATACCTGTTAGCTAATATACCTGTTAGCTAATATACCTGTTAGCTAATATACCTGTTAGCTAATATACCTGTTAGCTAATATCCCTGTTAGCTAGCCAGCTCTCTTCTCTATGTAGGCTAGGCTAGCTAGGTGATATTATCTATTATGATAACCAGAGATGACAACAACTTACCTTATTTGTCAATTGTTCTGTAACAGCGTTGAATGTTAGCGAACACAACCGGGACACACGGAGGACAGTGTGAAGTGGATGACCGGCGGAGTGATCTTGTGCCTCGCGCTGGGGAGAGCGGGAAAAGGCGGCAGGGTTGCCAGACTGTTTCACATTCTCTTACAAGAACTCTATTCTTGCTGAAACAATCAAGCCAGAAACTATGTTAAATAATAACGACACTTTCATTACAGGTCAGTGAGTCCGGAGCAGTTCAAGAGGAAAATGCTTCTCAACATTTGAATAAACGGTAACGGCTGCGTTCGTCAATTCGCTTTGGGAATCTGATCAGCACTCACGGAATGCCTCTTGTCCAATCAAATGACGTGGTCCCTATAGTGTGCGCTCCGGCGCTCTCAGAGCGAATTGACGAACGCAGCCTACGTGTTGTGTCCCGTGTTAAGGTCGGCTAGGGTTGGGGTTAGGGTTAGGTTAACTGTTAGCGTGCAGCGATACACGGAGGACAGAGGAACTGAACACAACTGATCCCTGGTCCTGAACTTTAGAACCTTCTCATTCTAAACGGAGATAGAACCTTATCATTCTAAACGGAGATAGAACCTTCTCATTCTAAACGGAGATAGAACCTTATCATTCTATACGGAGATAACCTTATCATTCTATACGGAGATAGAACCTTATCATTCTAAACGGAGATAGAACCTTATCATTCTAAACGGAGATAGAACCTTATCATTCTAAACGGAGATAGAACCTTATCATTCTAAACGGAGATAGAACCTTATCATTCTAAACGGAGATAGAACCTTATCATTCTAAACGGAGATAGAACCTTATCATTCTAAACGGAGATAGAACCTTATCATTATAAACTCATGAAGAGGTGTGTTGTTCTGAGGTAAACAGGTCTGAGCTAGCTGGCTAACGTACTGCTGCTAGCTAACTGTTGCTAAATTCGACGATTGACATAAAATATATAATATCTAAAGTTCTCTAACATCTCTGACAGTTTCCGAATTACTTTTCTAGAACAATATAATATAATATAATATAATATAACTGGTATGTTCTTGTTAAGTTAACAGATCAGTTTTAAGGGGAGTGCTTACCTTACCGTTGGGCTCAGATAGACGTGACGTCACCTCGCACACAGGTCGCGAGCCACGCCGACCAACAGGGTTGCCAGATGTGATTGACAGTTTACAGCCTAACTAACCAGTCTATAAGCACTAGATACAGTAGCCCATTCGGCGGTAACCCGCCCCATCTGGCAACCCTGCCAACCAATCAACCAATCAACACCCCAGATGAACCGTGTTACATTCACAACAAGTTTTCATTATGAATGAATGAATGAATGGTCTTTATTGTCATTGCTATAGTACAGGTACCAAACAACGAAATTTAGGAGGGGTGGCTCCCCTGGTGCTAGGAAAGAAAAAAAAACTAAAAAAACAAGAAGGGAAAGGAGCTGGTTTACATAAATAAAGGCTATGTACACTATCCACTATACTATACTGTACAGATAGACGACTAGGGTTGTCATATTGCACATAGTGTTATTGCACATTCATTTAAAGTGTCGCAGTTTGCAGGCTTGAAATGTACATATTTGTGCCTCAGCACTACACCTGATTTTTTCAATCCAGCAGCTGCCATCAATCCGTCCAGACTGTCCAGGGCCCAGAACCTAGGTCTTTGCTGTGTTCAGGGCCTGGATGGCCCTGGGGTAGAAGCTGTGCTTCAGTCTGTTTGTCCTTGCGGCCATGGTCCTGTACCGCCTTTTCGAGGGCAGCCGGGCAAAGTGTTCGTACCCAGGGTGGGTTGGGTCTCTGGAGATCTTGGAGGCCTTCCTGAGACAGCGTGTGTTGTACAGCTCTTCCAGAGAGGGGAGGGGGGCGCCAGTGATCTTCTGGGCTGTTCTCACGACTCTCTGTAGCGCATTTCTCTCCGCGGTTGTGCAGCTGGAGAACCAGTTGCAGATGCCGTAGGTGAGGATGCTCTCCACTCCGCCGCGGTAGAAGGCCACCAGTATCTCTTGCTTGTTGTGTTCCTTCCTGAGGACACTCAGGAAGTAGAGCCGCTGTTGTGCCTTCTTGATGGTGGCTGCTGTGTTGTTCATTAGCCAACATAAGTAATAGGCTAGTAAAGGTGCGCTTTCCGTGAAAGAGAGAGACTGGTCATTATCATTATCATAGAATGATAAAAAAAAAGAAATAATAATAAAGTGACAAATGTTATTTTTTATTTTTCCCCCCCTTAGAATGATAATACTATATCATATTATACTATAGAATGATCATAGAATGATACATTCTTTTTAAAAAAGAATAAAGTGGAAAAAAAAAGAAAAAAAGAACATTTTTTTCCCCCCCTTAGAATGATAATAATATATAATATTATAATATGATACATTTGTTATGTATTGAAGTGTAATTTTGAGCTATGTGGACCACCGTAGTTGGAGTGATAAAAAGCGGATAGGTAAATGCGGAAGTGATTATGCCTGTATACCTGCGATGTGTTCAGTAAAGCGTACGGATATAATCAAAGTGTTTCGCCGTCTCTGCCTCCATTCTTGATCGGGAATTATCGATGTTATTGTCTACATACATAACAAAACAATTGGCGACGAGGATCGACGAACTTGTGCGGCGGTTTTGTTTCCCCCTGGATTACAAATTATCACCGGCGGGAGTCATGACCAGGGCGGTGTGCGTGCTGTGAAGTTCGGGAAAAGTCACACTGCGCATATTGGAGGAGAGTACACAAGTAAGTGAAACGGACTTGCTTAAAGTGGGAAAATGCCGATGACTGGAGCATTTGGACAGTTTGATGACACTTTAGAGACTTGGAATGCTTACACTGAACGGTTTGAGTTTTTTGTTATTGCTAATGACATTAAAAATGACAAGGTGGTGGCAACCTTCCTCAGTATAATAGGAGCTAAAACGTTTGGCTTGCTAAGGGACTTACTCCAACCAAACAAGCCAGGTGCCTATTCTTACACGGACATTGTGACAACGTTAAATGGACATTTTTGCCCAAAGCCTTTGGTGATTGCAGAGCGGTTCAGGTTCCACAAGAGGAATCAAGAGGAAGGTGAATCCATTACTCAATATGTAGCAGTACTGAGGAAATTGACTGAACATTGTCAGTTTGGCACATCACTGTGTGACACTCTGCGTGACAGACTTGTGTGTGGATTAAGGAGTGAGGCAATACAGAAGCGCCTGCTCACAGAGGAGCACCTCACATTTAAGACAGCTGTGGATATTGCAATATCAATGGAGCTAGCTGCCAGGGAAGCACTGCAGCTAGGGGCTGCCTCAAGAGTGCATGGGGTAGCAGCCACACATGATAGACAGAGAGGGGGTACCCTGGAATGTTATCGTTGTGGGAAACGTGATCACCTGTCATCAGAATGCTGGGCGAGGGAGCTCCTATGCCATCACTGTGACAAGAGGGGACACATTGAGCGGGTTTGTAGAGCTAAGAGAGAGAAGTCAACAAAGGACACCTTTAAAGATAGGAAAAAGTCAGACAAGGCAAACACAGACAACTGGCGGTCAAAGATGAAGAAACTGCACAGTGTTAAGCAGGGACAGACAAGCAGCAGTGGAACAGACTCAGAAGAGGAGTTACCAATAAAGGTGTTAACTGTAAAAGGAGGCTCGGCAGCCTATAGTGTCACCCCGTTATTGGAAGGACATCCCATTACGATGGAAATCGATACTGGAGCCGCTGTATCACTAATGTCAGAGACACTGTTCAAGAAAAAACTGAACCATATGCCATTGACTCAGGCAAAGCTCATTCTAAAAACATACACAGGTGAAACCGTCCCCATGGTTGGGAGGGCTAAGGTCCTAGTTGAATTAAATGGACAAAAAGTCAGGCTTCCGATCTATGTGGTCAGAGGGGACTATCCAGCACTGATGGGCAGACCATGGCTGGAGGTGATGCGTCTGAACTGGAGAAAGGTGAATGCAGTATCAGAAGATACCACCGGCCTATCAGCAGTGTTAAAGCGACATGCAGCTGTGTTTAAAGACGAGCTGGGGAGCATGAAAGGCATCACAGTCAAGCTGCAGGTCAAACCTGATTCCAAACCACGCTTTATGAAAGCCAGGACTGTTCCCTATGCACTCAGGCCAAAGGTCGACGCTGATATACAGAGGCTGGTGAAGATTGGAGTCATTGAGCCAGTACCATACAGCGACTGGGCCACCCCCGTGGTCCCGGTAATCAAGAGAGATGGATCAGTTCGCCTGTGTGGTGACTTCAAGGTAACTGTTAACCCGGTGCTGACTGTTGAACAATACCCTCTTCCAGTGATTGAGGACCTGTTTGCTGGGTTGGCTGGTGGTAAGAAATTCAGTAAAATCGATCTGAACCAGGCCTACCTACAGATGCATGTTGAAAAAGAGTCACAGGAGCTCCTCACCATCACCACCCACAAGGGTCTCTTTAGATATCACCGTCTGCCGTTTGGCATCACCTCCGCCCCGGCAGTGTTCCAGAGGGCCATGGATCAGGTCCTGAGTGGTCTCTCTGGTGTGCAATGCTATCTGGATGATATCTTGGTGACTGGAAAGGATGATGAAGAACATCTGCTGAACCTGGATAAAACTCTGGGAAGACTTGAAGAATATGGCTTACGTGTTCGCCAGGAAAAATGCGACTTCTTCAAGGCAGCAGTGGAATACCTGGGCCATGTCATCGATGCAGACGGGCTCCACACAGCGCCCTCTAAAGTGAAAGCCATTTCAGAGGCTCCTGCTCCCGAGAATGTGAGCCAGTTGAGATCTTTTCTTGGGCTTCTAAACTATTATGGCAAGTTTATTCCACAGCTGTCTACGCGGCTAAAGCCGTTGCACGAACTACTGAGGGAGGGCAAAACATGGTCATGGTCAAAAGAATGTGACGCAGCGTTTAACATAGCCAAAGCAGCATTGACCGACAAGAGGGTGTTAACACACTTCGACCCGTCCTTGCCTCTCCAACTCGCATGTGACGCATCGCCATATGGAGTGGGCGCCGTGGTGTCCCATATCACACCGACTGGAGAAGACAAACCCATCGCGTTTGCGTCACGTACGCTGAGCACAGCAGAAAGGAACTATCCACAGATAGAGAAAGAAGCATTAAGCATTATCTTTGGAATTAAAAAGTTCCACACTTACCTGTTCGGAAGGAGGTTCACCCTGCTGACCGACCATCGTCCTTTGACATCCATCTTGGGTCCGTATGCAGGGATACCGACCCTGGCAGCAAGCCGCATGCAGCGCTGGGCACTGCTCCTCAGTGCTCACAACTATGAAATTAAGTACCGGAGGTCAGGGGCACACGCCAATGCGGATGCTTTGTCACGCCTTCCACTTCCTGATCACCCTAAGAGCAAGGAGCAAACCATTTTCTACTTTGACATGGTGGAGAGTGCCCCGGTGACTGCTCACCGTGTCAGGAAGGAAACAAAGGGGGACCCCATCCTCTCCAGGGTGTTTGACCGCGTTATGAGAGGGGATCTGTCACAGGTTCCTGACGCACCACCGGATCTTCAGCCTTACCTTTCGCGGGGGAAGGAGTTGACGGTGACGGCTGGATGCTTGCTCTGGGGCATGCGGGTCATAATCCCGACAAAGCTGAGAGAACCAGTCCTGAGAGAGCTACACTCAGGCCATTGTGGCATCGTCAGGATGAAAGAGCTTGCACGCAGTTACTTCTGGTGGCCTGGGCTAGACTATGACATTGAATCTAAAGCCAGATCATGCCCATCATGTCAAGTCATCAGAAACACACCAAGCCTGGCTCCGCTGCATCCTTGGGACTGGCCAGCGTGTCCCTGGCAACGAGTTCATCTGGATTTTGCAGGACCAGTTGATGGAGCTATGCTGCTGGTGGCCGTGGACGCACACTCAAAGTGGCCTGAGGTGGCTGTCATGTCCACCATCACCTCGGGGAAGACCATTCAGATATTGAGGGAGATGTTTGGTCGATTTGGACTCCCTGAGCAGATCGTCACTGATAATGGGCCATCTTTTGTATCAACAGAGATGGAGGACTTCCTACAGAACAATGGAATTAAGCACATCCTTTCAAGTCCATACCATCCATCCAGCAACGGATTGGCGGAGAGAATGGTGCAAACTGTAAAACATGCCCTCAAAGCATCCAAGAGTGAGGCTCCCTTGAAGCAACGCCTTGATACTTTTCTATTCAAGTATCGTAATACCCCTCATGCAACGACTGGGACCTCGCCAGCTTACCTTCTAATGAAGAGGCAGCTTCGGACACGTCTTGATCTGCTGCGACCTACCTCAACGGAAACATCAGTCCACGAGAAACAGCAGGAACAAGTAAATCAGCGAGCTAAGCGGTCTAAAGACAGACAGTTTGATGTTGGAGACTCTGTCCTCGCACGCAACTACACTACTAAGGAGAAATGGACCCCTGCCACGGTCCTCCGGAAGACTGGACCTGTTTCCTATCATGTTCACACCAAAGACAATCAGACATGGCGTAGGCACGTGGACCAGTTGTTGCCTAGAGAGCTAGGAGTGACCAGCCCCACATCCGGGGCATCAGGATTCACGTTCACGGACGAGCTGACACCACACCTGAGCATGCCGGTACCTGCAGCGGCCACACCTTCGCCGCCTGCAGTAGAGCCAGCACCTCCAGACCCCTCGGTGATCGAATGCCCTGTGATCGAGCTGGAACCCAGCCCTTCTCCGGTGCTGAGGCGCTATCCCCCAAGAGACAGGAAACCTCCTGAGCGCCTGGTGCTAACCCTGTCTACCATCTCTCCCTAGTTGACATTTAATGTGTATGATGCTAATGTGGACATTATCATTTAAGGGGGGAGGAAATATGTTATGTATTGAAGTGTAATTTTGAGCTATGTGGACCACCGTAGTTGGAGTGATAAAAAGCGGATAGGTAAATGCGGAAGTGATTATGCCTGTATACCTGCGATGTGTTCAGTAAAGCGTACGGATATAATCAAAGTGTTTCGCCGTCTCTGCCTCCATTCTTGATCGGGAATTATCGATGTTATTGTCTACATACATAACAACATTATTACCTGGTCCAACACTTTCACACACACTATCGGTGAGCAGGACCTTCTCTATGACAGGTTAACAGGTTACCACACACACACACACACACACACACACACACACACACACACAGGTTAACAGGTTAACACACACACACAGGTTAACAGGTTAACACACACACACACACACACACACACACACAGGTTAACAGGTTACCACACACACACACCAGGGTTTCCGTTAGAAAAATTTGCCGTCGGACATCGTGTCCGGGAAGAATTCGATTTACCGGACAAACGTGATATATTCCGGTCATCATATTAAAATATAATAAAAAAAATTTTTTTCAAAAATCATATTTCTTTTTTTCAAATCTAATATAGCTGTTTGTCGCGGTGATTACTGTTGTGTAGCGGCCTATATATGCTATTTAATGTCTATTTCTCATCCGATACGATTAGATGCGAGCTATATAATATATAATAATATAACATGATTTGACGCATGCGCGCTATGCCATGCGTCAAATCCAGCGCTGAACGGGCGCCTCACTGGGAACTGAACAGACAGCATCGATCAATGAACGGACTCCACATTACGTTAACTGAAGTTTGTTAAATTGTTTGGGATTAATGTGAGTTTTCTATTTTCTCTTTCCAGTTTTACCCTTTTTTTTAAATCAATAAAACAACGTCATTTCTATAACCAGGTCTCGCTGGTTGGGAAGGCATTTCGTTTAGCTCGGGAGTATGACAATGGGGAGAACATAACTGTTTATTGAGAAACAATTGATAGGCAGTCTGGGATACGTATATAAAGAAATACCACAATGTCTAGATGTATAACATTTTATTGAACAGTAACAGTGCAAGCATGTAGGCTTCTGGCGTGACACGGCTAGCCTAATTTCCGTTCATATGCCTTTTATCAGATAAAATAAAATAGAATAAAACTCTTTGAAAATAAATAGGCTTTAAATTAACTTGCAATGCGTATCTTTCCGTTCGATGTTACAGCCTAGGCTATGCCTTTTCTCAGATAGATAGGGGATAGCCCTGTAAGCTCATACGGGTCTGTATGTCGTCCTGAAGACCGGCTGTTAGATCATATCGCTGAAGTTTGTCTCCATCTTAGTGTAAATGTTGTCCGTTTTGTTTGTTATCCTTGTTATTGTGCGATAAAGTTAAAGCGCTCCGCTTCGGGACACCATTTTCAGCTGAGCACCAAACACACACACAAAACACTGCCCGAGAGAGAAGGACCCGCCCCCTTTAGTTAGCCTATAGCCTATAGGCTAACTAAAGGGGGCGGGTCCTTCTCTCTCGGCAGTGTTTTGTGTGTGTGTTTGGTGCTCAGCTGAAAATGGTTAGAGGGAATTATTTTCACCGGACATTTATGTCCGACGAGTTTTCAACTTGTCGGACTTCCACTAATTTTACCGGACAAAGACCGGTAATTACCGGTTAACGGAAACCCTGACACACACACACACACACACAGGTTAACAGGTTAACACACACACACAGGTTAACAGGTTACCACACACACACACACACACACACACACACAGGTTAACACACACACACAGGTTAACAGGTTAACACACACACAGGTTAACAGGTTAACACACACACACACACACACACACAGGTTAACAGGTTAACACACACACACACACAGGTTAACACACACACACACACACACACACACACACACACACACACAGGTTAACAGGTTAACACACACACACAGGTTAACAGGTTAACACACACACACACACACACAGGTTAACAGGTTAACACACACACACACACACACACACACACAGGTTAACCCCCCCCCCCCCCAGGTCTTACATAGTGGATGAGTCTGTGCAGGACCTTCTCTATGAGGTTCTTCATGGAGACCAGCTCAGCCTCAGACTGGATCTCCTCCTCCACCTCCTTCAGGTACCAGTTCACCACCTCACTCCTCCTCACACTGACCTCCTCATCCACCACACACACACACACCTCCTTCAGGTACCAGTTCACCACCTCACTCCTCCTCACACTGACCTCCTCATCCACTACACACACACACACACACACACACACACCTCCTCCTCCTCCACTAGAACACACACACACACACACACACACACACACACACACACACACACACACACACCTCCTTCAGGTACCAGTTCACCACCTCACTCCTCCTCACACTGACCTCCTCATCCACCACACACACACACACACACACACACACACACACACACACACACACACACACACACACACACACACACCTCCTTCAGGTACCAGTTCACCACCTCACTCCTCCTCACACTGACCTCCTCATCCACCACACACACACACACACACACACCTCCTCCTCCTCCACTAGAACACACACACACACACACACACACACACACACCTCCTTCAGGTACCAGTTCACCACCTCACTCCTCCTCACACTGACCTCCTCATCCACCACACACACACACACACACACACACACACACACACACACCTCCTCCTCCACTAGAACACACACACACACACACACACACACACACACACACATCTCCTTCAGGTACCAGTTCACCACCTCACTCCTCCTCACACTGACCTCCTCATCCACTACACACACACACACACACACACCTCCTCCTCCTCCTCCTCCTCCACTAGAACACACACACACACACACACACACACACACCTCCTTCAGGTACCAGCTCACCACCTCACTCCTCCTCACACTGACCTCCTCATCCACTACACACACACACACACACACACACACACACACACACACACACACACCTCCTTCAGGTACCAGTTCACCACCTCACTCCTCCTCACACTGACCTCCTCATCCACCACACACACACACACACACACACACACACACACACACACACACACACACACCTCCTCCTCCACTAGAACACACACACACACACACACACACACACACACACACACACACATCTCCTTCAGGTACCAGTTCACCACCTCACTCCTCCTCACACTGACCTCCTCATCCACCACACACACACACACACACACACCTCCTCCTCCTCCTCCTCCACTAGAACACACACACACGCACACACACACACACCTCCTTCAGGTACCAGTTCACCACCTCACTCAGCTAACTAACACATTATTACCTTTAGAGATCAGCTAACTAACACATTATTACCTTTAGAGATCAGCTAACACATTACCTTTAGAGATCAGCTGAGCTAACTAACACATTATTACCTTTAGAGATCAGCTAACTAACACATTATTACCTTTAGAGATCAGCTAACTAACACATTACCTTTAGAGATCAGCTAACTAACACATCACCTTTAGAGATCAGGGAAGCCAGCTCACTAAATATTTTTAAAAGAAAGCTAAAAACGCACTTCTTCAATATAGCCTTCAACTAGCTTATCTGCACCTGCCCACTGTAGTCTGTCAATAACATCTATAAGAAGTCTATCAATAAAGTCTTTAATAGTCTGTCAATAAAATCTATAAGAAATTTTACATAGTTAGATAAGAAGGCTGAGATGTGTGTAGTACATCCGAGGCTTTGACGAACAGACATCTGTCATCGCCTTAGGAGGAGATACATTTTTTGCACTCTGAATCTTCCTATTACCTATTTTGTACTTGAAGATCTCCCAATTCCTGTTTATCTCTGCTATGGGGGCGGGAGGGTGGGAGGGGTGATTCGAGATGAATTTAGAGGCAAGTGCACAGCTTAATTTGGTTGTATCTCAAAATGTGGCCTATTAAAATCTGTTCTCCGTTGGTTGTATCTCAAAATGATGTGGCCTAACTAATGATGTGGCCTAACTAATTAATGCAAGTGCAGCCAGGGGCGTGTCCAGGGGGTGGCCTGGGGTAGCACGTGCCACCCCTGAAATCTGATTGGCCACCCCAGGTGCCACCCCCCTGATTGATTGGCACACAGCTGACATGATGTATATAATTTGATGTAAAGAACTCTCAAAAAACACATACGAAATATTGTTTTAAGTACAATAAAGCTTTATTTCTTTTATGAACGTGTGGAGTGCATCTCCAGCAGTGCGATATCTGTAAACATACTATCTGTAGACTCTCCGCTCAGGGTTGCCAGATGGGATTGACAATTTCGAGCCTAACCAGTCTAAAAACAGCTAAATCCCCCAAAAAACAGCCCATCTGGCAACCCTGTCTCCGCTGCTTCAAACTCTTCCACTTGTTGCGCAAAATGGGCCAGAGTTTGTCAAATCCAATGTTGGGCATCTCGTTTCTCAAGTCCTGGTATAGACCAAAATATACAGGTAAGCCAAAGGCAAGTGGATCTGATGAAGGTAAAGCAATCTTTCTCACTTGATCTTCACCAGAGAAGAACCCCGGTGAATGATGCCCCCGCCCCTTTTACAGTCGCGCGCGTTTAGGCAACGGAAGCGTGGACAAAAACAACATTCTTGATCCAGAGTTAGGTACGCTTAAAATAGCTTACAACGGCTACTAGCATAAAGAAATGTCTGCTTGTTGCGTGTTCGGTTGTCAGAATCGATATTCCACGACTATCGGACTCAAGTTCTACCGAATTCCATCAGGATCAGACCATTTCAGAGCAACCGGCGGCGTCAACTGGACTGAGGACAAGATAAAAAAAAATGCTTGTGCATGTGCCGCCCATTTTATATCAGGTAAAGTATTGTAGCAACCGTGTAATAATATGTTCATTAATGTTGCAATTGTGGACCTGAAGTCAACTCTTCACCTTGACCCGGGACCACTCTGCTGGATCACTCTGCTGGACCGCTCCTGCGTGCTGTCTGGTGGACGGCGTATGGTTTCACTCAGTTCATTCGGTGATGTTATGCACAAATGGATTGTTGAATTAATGAATGTGATCTGTGATTTATTTTAGTTTTATTGCTGTTTTGGTGACATTTTTCTTTACTGGTCTTTAATCTGATTAGTCTGTATAGTACTGTTTTATTGAATTGTAATTCAACATGAGCCACAGACCAGGATGTTTCAGTACGCCACTAAGCAGTAGCATTGGGAGGGGTAGAGCGATCCTCCTCAGTGGAGGTAGGGGGATTCCAGTGTTGAGTTATGATAGTCCTGTTCAGGGGGGTGATGTTCATGTTGTGGGTAGTCAGGATGCTGCTGGGGCCCTTTCAGTTAGTGGGGACACAGTTCCTTCTCAGAGCCACGACATTGATCATGCACCGAGCACACAGGTCAGTGATACCCCATCCCCAATCTCTGCTTTCCAGTTACCTGATGTAGTGAGCCAGATGAGTGACATAATTAGAGATGTTGGTCTACAACTGGCAGATAGCATACTTGCACGCCTTGACTCAACGCTACCCCCTCTTAGCACTGCGCATGCACAGACCACGCCCACTGATACATCCACCCAGAGTCTAGACCTGTCCCAAGTCCAGTTGGTACCACACAGGAGGGTGAAGGAGCCTCCAACGTTCAGAGGGGATGATAAGGACGCAGTGAATGTGCGTGAGTGGGAAGACATAATGAGGAGTTATGTGAAAAAGGCGAACATCAGAGCAGATCAGCAGGCGGAAGAAATATTCACCCATCTCAGGGGCAGGGCTAAGGATGTAGTGAAGTATGGGACGAGGAGCAGTGGCATTAATGTCGCTGAAAACCCAGAGGCCATCTATGGTCTTCTACGTAAGCATTTTGCTGCTGTTCCCTGTTCACCTATCCCCCTAGCCGACTTCTACACCACGCTGCCGAAGAGTGGTGAGGATGCGTATGACTACTGGCCAGTGGCTACACCTCAATCAAGCTGCAGATGTTGCCACTGATCGCCTCAAAGAACAAGGTAAAACACTTGAGTGCCCTCTCCTGGAGGTGACACGTATGTTCATCAGGAACTGTCCATCCAAAGAGCTTGCCATGACTTTCAGATCAAAGACGATCGATAAGTGGACTGCTGTAGAGGTCCAAGATGTACTTGACGAGTTCCACACTCAGGTGTGCTCGAACGGTGCTGCCGCAGCCGTGAGTAAAAGGCCCAGTGAGGGTGTGCTAGTGAACAGAGTTGAGATGTCAGGCACTGATATGTGTTCACCTGAAAAGCAGGATACTCGCTCAGACAAGGGGGCAGAGGCCTTTGAACGTATCATCTCAATGCTAGAGAAAGTCCTATTGGAGAAGTCTGCTCCTGCTAAGGACATGTCAAACAAGCAGTATAGACCCAGCCCCCCCAGGATTGAGGGTCTGAATAACCTGCCGTGTGCTGTGTGTGGCGACGCTAGACACTCTGCTTGGACTCACTGCCGTGACCAGAGGCTCTGCTTCCAGTGCCATTCGCCTGGACACCCCAGATCCAAGTGTCCGATGCAGGGGCGTGCCCAGTCGGCGCAGCAGGGAAACTTATAGATCTGCATTCAAGGGAGGACTGTGCAGATCCTGTTGATATCTCTCCCAATGATGAAGTGGCTGATTGTGAGTCAACATACAAGTCATTCATCTCCAGAGCGCCTTCGAACAAGACAGTAGTATTTCAAGGTCTACACAGAGTCCAAAGGTCTGATAGTTTATTCTACACCACTGTCTCCGCTGCAGATGTCTCTCTTAGAGCGATGATAGACAGTGGTTCTATGGCATGCACGCTTAGCGAGGCTGCGGAGGCGCGTCTCTTGCAGCGTAACCCTGATCTGAGAGGATGCCCCGCTGATGATGTCATCATCATAGGATGTGGTGGTCACCGAGTTGTACCTAAGGCAATATACAATGTCGATGTGGTGGTGTATGACTGCAAGATGGTCATTCCAATGCTTGTGGTGCCTGGACAGACCGATGACATGATACTAGGCAGTAATGCCATCAAGAAAATCCTAGAGTTGATGAGGAAGACTGACAGCTATTGGCAGCTGATATCTGAACATGGTGGTGGCAGTGATGGGGACTGTCATCACTTCTTCTCTCTCCTTTCCAATACAGAGAGATGGAGGGGTAAGACAGTGCCTGAGAAGGTTGGCACACTGAAGCTACAACAGTGTGTGATGCTACAGCCAAATAGTGAGCATCTTGTATGGGGCAGACTCCCTGTGTCGGCACCTATATCAGAGGGCAGTACGGTGGTTGTGGAACCAACTCAGTCCAGATGCAGACCGAATAAAGTTCTGGTTGGCAGAGTTGTTACGCCGATGTGGGGCGACCGATGGCTGCCTATGAAGGTTGTGAATCCCACCGGTGAGCCGGTAGTGCTGAAGCGAAACACCAAATTGGCGGACGTGTTTCCCTGCATTGCCGCTGAAGATCTGTCCCCGCCCGACCACATTCAGTCTTCCCCACAATCCGTGACTGGTGAGTCTGTAGCAAGGCCCAAAGAAGACATCAGAAAGGCACTGGAGGAACTTGGTCTACGCGACCTAGACTTGGACGCGTGTGAAGTCTCTGACCTGTGGAGAGAGAAGCTTTGTCAGCTTGTTGTGAAATACGAGTCAATCTTTTCACGCCACAAGTTGGACTGTGGTGAGGCGTCTGACTTCGTGCACAAGATACATCTGGTGGACGAGAGGCCATTTCGCCTGCCCTACCGCAGAGTGCCACCGAAACTCTACGAGAAGCTGAGGTCTGCCATCAACGACATGGAGGAGAAGGGCATAATTCGTAAGTCCAACAGCGAATATGCCTCGCCCTTGGTTCTTGTGTGGAAGAAGGATGGAGGATTGCGCATCTGTACGGACTTCAGATGGCTTAATGCGAGGACAACGAAAGACGTACATCCGCTGCCTCATCAGGCTGACACGCTGGCTGCACTAGGTGGTAATGCCTACTTCTCCACAATGGACCTTACCTCTGGTTTCTACAACGTGCCTTTACATGAGGACCACAAGAAATACACTGCGTTCTCCTCTCCCTTTGGCCTGCATGAATATAACCGGATGCCTCAAGGGTTGTCCAACAGCCCGGCTACATTCATGCGGATGATGCTCTCGATCTTTGGGGATCAGAATTTCACCAGTCTATTGTGCTACCTAGACGATGTTATGGTCTTCGCTCCTACAGAACAGCTGGCACTCGAGCGTCTAGAGATGGTTTTCTCTCGTTTGAAGTACAACAATCTCAAATTGGCTCCAAAGAAGTGCTATCTTCTGCGGAAATCAGTACGGTTTCTCGGCCATATCATCAATGAGTCAGGAGTGCAGACGGACCCTGGGAAGGTTGAAGCCATTAGCCAAGTACAGGTATCCGATCTGATGGACAGTGATGGGGTGTCTCCTTCACAGAAGAAGATTAGGTCCTTCTTGGGCATGATGCTTTACTATCAGCACTTCATTGAAGATTGTTCCTCTAAGGCCAGACCCCTATTCAAGCTTCTCTCTGGACAGAACGCTGGAGAAAAGGCACGCAGAGGGAGAAAACCAGTGAAGAAATGTCACAATCTTGTAAAGCTCAAACCAGCTGACTGGACGGCCGAGTGTAGGGATGCTTTCGAGACATTGAAGCGCGATCTCCTGCATTCTGTAACCCTGGCCCATCCTGATTTCGCAAAGCCATTTATCCTAGCAGTGGATGCTTCATTCGATGGGATTGGCGCCGTCATCTCTCAGCTCCAGCCTGGTGATAAAGTAGCAAGACCAGTTGCCTTCGCTAGTAGGACGCTGTCACATGCTCAGTTGAACTATCCAGCTCACCGACTTGAGTTCCTGGCATTGAAGTGGGCTGTATGCGAGAAGTTTTCCCACTGGCTGAAGGGAGTGCATTTCACAGCGTGGTCGGATAACAACCCCTTGACCTACATCCTAACGAAGCCCAAGTTAGATGCATGCGAACAGAGGTGGGTGGCCAAACTTGCTGCATATGATTTCGATCTGAATTATATCCCAGGGCCTAGGAACATAGTCGCTGATGCGCTGAGCCGTGAGCCATTTGTTAAGTCCTGTGTGAGTCATCGCCTGGTGAGGGAGCCTTACCTGTCCTTGCTGGATCAGGTGAATGGAGTAGTGGCTGGTACGGTGCAGGACGCTTTCCGGCTGACTACCAACTGTCAAGGTGTTCAGCACACTAATGTCGACACAGATGAGGTCCTGAGTCCTGAGTCTTCTGGAGGTGCCATTAGTGCTGAGGAGGTGGCTGCTGTCATGGACGTCCATCGTACTGGGGGTGTTTCTCAGCTGCCCTACATTAATCCGGAGTATTTGCAATTGCCCGAGGAAGACCCTTCCATCGCCATCCCACAGAGTCAATTACACAATCTCCAGCAACAAGATGCTGTAGTGAGCAGGGTTCTCTTTTATATGCAGCGACATAGGAAACCAAATGCACACAAGAGAACAGCTGAGTCTAGCTGTGTGCTCAGGCTGTTGAAACACTGGAAGAAGTTGAGAGTGCGTAGTGGACTCCTCTACCGTGTGAAGAGAGACCGCATCAGGGACAAGAGGATCTTTCAGTTCGTCACTCCAGAAGCTCTGAAGCGACAAGTCTTGCATGGAGTCCACGATGCTGCTGGCCACCAGGGTCGCTCAAGATCATCCTCTCTGGCCAGTGAACGATTCTTCTGGACAGGCATGCAGAGGGATGTTGAGAATCACGTGAAGCACTGTCAGAGATGTATTTTGGGGAAGACTCCTGAACCACACGCCCGAGCACCTCTTGAGAGCATCCGCACTTCAGCTCCTATGGACTTAGTGTGCATCGATTTTTGGACCGCAGAGCAGAGCGACAAGAAGACCATTGATGTTCTTGTTGTTACGGACCATTTTTCTAAAGTAGCTCTTGCCTTCCCCTGTCGGAACCAGACTGCGAAACAAGTTGCCCGCTGTCTATGGGACAAGTTTTTTTGCATATATGGGTTCCCCAAAAGAATCCATTCGGATCAGGGAGCTAACTTTGAGAGTCGGCTTCTAAAAGATCTACTAGAGATGGCAGGTGTGCATAAGTCCCATACGACTCCATACCACCCCATGGGCAACGGCGTCACAGAGAGGTTCAACAGGACCCTCGGGGGCATGATAAGGGCTCTCCCTCCACTGAGCAAGTCCAGGTGGCCACAGATGCTCCAGACACTGACCTTCTGCTACAACTCCACTGTGCATGAGACCACGGGCTTCGCGCCATTCTACCTGATGTTCGGACGGGTCCCGCGGCTGCCCGTGGATGTCATGTTTCATCATGTGCTGGAGGATGATGCCGTTGTCAGTCGTCATGAGTTTGTGCAACATCTGAGGAGAGATCTTTCTGAAGCAGCACAGATCGCTCAAAGGAATGCCATCAGGGAACAAGATCGCCACACCAAACTGTACAACCGGAAGGTCAGAGGACTGCCGTTGGGTGTTGGTGACAAAGTGCTGCTTGCCAATCGAGGTGAGAGAGGGAAGAGGAAGATCGCAGACCGGTGGGAATCAACTCCTTTCGATGTGGTGTCTGTGAGATCGGACATCAACGTGTACAGGATCAGAGATGTTGTCACGAATAGAGAGAAGGTTGTACACAGGAACATGCTGCTTCCGGTTGACTTCTTGACAGTTCCGGAACAAGATGGGAACCCGGCATCCCTAGAGGAGTCGCAGTCTATAGCTTCCTGTGCCAGTGTTGAGGGCTCTGTCACCTCTGATGTTGAAGAGGCCTCTCGGTTGCGCACCAGGGACTGGGTCTTGGAGTCGCCTGAGCACGCGGGGGCAGAGAGCATCCATGAGGAAGAAGTCAACGGAAGGACTATGCCCGTGCCGAATGCCTCGAAGGAAGACCGACCAGATGAGTTGCTGGATAGTGTTCCTGATGACTCTGTACCTGACTGCCACACTGATTATCCCCCTGACACAGTATGTGACACAGTACACTCACCTGAAGCTAGATGTGATGCCCATGGTGACCTCCCAATTCTAGTTGAGGTTGAGCCGGAGTTGGTAGTTTGCACACGTTCACAGAGTGCTCAAGTTCCATCAGTTGTCACGAGATGTGGGAGGAGTGTTAGGAACCCAAATAGGCTTATTTGTGAGATGTCAGGGCAGATGCTTAAAGGGAGTACTGAGCCTTTCATAGGTTCTGCATTTAGTTTCATTGCGGCGTCTATGTAGGGGCGTAGTGCATCCAGTTTTTTTTCTTTATTTATTTTGCTTCCGGTCTGAGTCGTGACCTAGAGTCATGAGATCCTCTTGTAAGGGCAAAGTTATGTACAACTGTGGGATGTAGATGGCATCTCTTTCTCCTCTGTGATAAGTACGGGTTTTGGTACCAATCTGTCCTTACACACTTCTTATGGAAGAATTTATAATGTTGAGTTTTGGTACATCAGTGCTCGAGATCCACGTTGTTTTTTTGTTTTGTCAATCGTTTTTTTTTCCGCTCCTGTTTTATTTTTTTATTTTTTTACTGTCCTCCGGTTTTCATGCTGTTGCCCCATTTTAGTATAATTTAAGGGGGGTGTATGTAACGGAGTAGAAAGGTCAAGTTCAATTATAGCTAAAATAGGTATAAACTGCGCCCTCTAGGGGTTTAATGACGTGGTATATCCGGGGTGTGTCTGTGACCCGGATGCTGTGTAAATATAGCTGGACAGTGCAATTGCACGGGACGTAACGTGATCTCCCTCAGTTCATTCTTAACCACTGATGCGAATGTAGCTCGATGACCCTGCAAGTCCCGTGTCCAGAATTTGATGCACTGTTTTCTACAGAATAAATGAACGTGAGCCATCCAGCTGAGAGTGATTCATGAAAAGATACACCCCGTCACAGTAGCACTGGGACTTTTAAACAGGGATTGTAATGTTAGTAGCCTAATTAAAGTATACAATGGGTAGTGGAGACAGAAATGGTAATAAAAAGCACAAAATGGTGCATACAAATTGACCAGAATGCAGGGAATTAAGTGTTAAATTCTCAAAATTGTGCCACCCATGCCAGCCCGACAGGCGCACATAACTATGGAAGGCCATAAGCGCAATAAACGTCTAGACACATCGTGTCCACACGTACATTTTTGACGTGTCCAGACGGCAATATTTTTGCCGTGTCTACGTGATTTTTGACGTGTCCACACGTAGATTTTTGCCGTGTTGCCTGTCATAGCCTGTCATAGGCAACGGGCTGTTCCATTCTACTCAGGGTTCGAGTTATAAACTGAGCTTTGTGGGGGTCTCCAAAATAACAGTGCGAAATGTTCTCATGCACGCACGCGAATCATGCCCACACAGCGTTGGGACTTACAAGTTTTAATTAGCCATAGGCTACTCATTTCACCACATCAACAGCACCACATGAAACAACAGCTATAAGTGATAGTCACGGGTATCTCAGCCAATAATTTTGTTGTTTTTGCTATACAGTCCATTAACTTTTCCTGTTAGCACGACACATTGTCCACATCTCCATTTCCAGTGACATCGCACCTGACATAAATAATCATGTATGCTCGTCCATGAATTGTGCTTTCATCTAATGTTATGCTACTACGGGAATCAAGTGATTTGGTTTTGTGAAGCACTTGGTTTTGTTTGAGCTCTGCTATTTCAACAGTTTCAACGTTAGGTGTCATAACAGGGCAGCTGAATTCAAGTTTGGTTTCTTGGATGAAAACACGAAACTTTCCAGGCTTGTCGACTCGGTCGGAAGCAGTGGCCTTTTTTTGGGCAGCATGATAGCTAGCTACTGAATATTTTCTTCTCAATAATCGTGTTTTCACGTTCGCAAGTTCTCAACGATCATATTCTGCTGTTGCACAATATTCTACTGCGCCCCATAGTGTCTTCTTGGTAAAGTGCAGGCAGTCAAAGGCATACTGCCATTCACAGGAGATTAATGCTGGTGCGCGTAGTTCTTTTGGAAAACGTGTTTATTTTAGAATATTTATCATATAAATAAATATAAATAATACTCATTACATTGACATTTTTGATCAAATAATGGTTGTGGTCATGTATTATTAGCGACCCCCACAGATGTTACTGCTTTCATGGGAGCTCAGACCTTCCTTATGGGAGCTCAGCTCCCATTGGCTCCCACATAACTCGAACCCTGATTCTACTGCTGTCTGGGTGTTAGATGGCAAACAGCTTTTACGTGCATTACCAGTTAACTTTATAATAGTTAACTTTCGATAATGCTGTTTAAACAACAAAAGAAGAAGAAGCAACGAGGACTGGTAACATTACAAGCACATTCGATTGCTCGAAGATTTCGAAACGATTGTCTTTCGAAATCTATGTCTGTTTGTAATGTTACCAGTCCTACCACTAGGCGTCACTATGCCATGTGTAATGTAGGGTGTTCACACATATAATTTTGCTTTCACTTTAGATTAAAAGGAATGACATAGAGAATTGTATGAGAAACAATGGTCCAAATCCCATGGTTCTATCATGTATGGTTCAAAAGTTATCACGGTTTACCTCTTTCCATGCCAATTACTGGAATTGATCTCAATATAGAATCTCGACCTAACAAGTGGTCACTGCTATTAGAACGGCGCTGCTGAAAGCGGTAGTGAATAGCAACGGTATCGTTGAAATTACAGTCTTAAAACAATAAGTACATCGAAAACATGTACACAGAGCATGTATGTTTACACATGTAAGACAAAATCTTCCAAACATGTATTTTTTTAATGGTGATTAAGTAGCGCAACCCTGGCGGTTTTGTATGTGGAAGTTTGCAATTAAACGCACGGATTGTAAGACAACCTATCTTGTCTTTGGCTTGGGAGGACTTCTGATTTCAAGACATAAAAGTCTGAATCTATGTCATGGTATTTGATGTACTGTACATGACCACAGATTGCGTAGTTGTAGGCATCTAGTGATTTATATGCTCTCAATTTCTCAAGGGCCTACACGCTAGGCAATGCAAACTTTTCATACTTTTCACAGGCAGGTAATGGCCAGGTAATGGATTGGAACAATATCTCGTTAACTCCGACCACTCCCCCAGATTTGTTTGTTTAAAGAATAAATATGGGAGTTTAATATTACATTTGTATGGTGCCACTCTGTTGTGTTGTGATTGGTAGCACTGGGACTTTTAAACAGGGATTGTAATGTTAGTAGCCTAATTAAAGTATACAATGGGTAGTGGAGACAGAAATGGTAATAAAAAGCACAAAATGGTGCATACAAATTGACCAGAATGCAGGGAATTAAGTGTTAAATTCTCAAAATTGTGCCACCCATGCCAGCCCGACAGGCGCACATAACAGGCGCACCTACCCCAATGTCACGTCGGAATTCGACGTTTGGATACGTCGGAATTCGACGTTTGGATGCGATGGACAGACGTTGAATCCTGACGTCTGCCGTGTGAGACCAGGTTGGTCACTCCCATACAAAGGACAAAGACACAGGACATGTCGATTTTGAATGCAATTGTGCTTTATTCTACAATAACTTTGTCATTTGCAGAGCGTGGAGGGGGACTAACCCACAGCAGAGGCCACGGCCTCACAGGTCACCAGAGAGCTTCACTCCTCATCATGACCTTTCTGTGACGGGAGAGAACCAGAGGACAGAGAGACAGAGAGAGAGAGACGTCAGGGAAAGAAGATGGTGGTAAGAATTGTACAGTAACCATTTTAAATACTGAAACCACATACAATTAAGATTACATAACTAAAGTGATTTGTCTGAAATTATGCAATGCTCAGTGTTACTATGGGGCCTTAGTCACCAGTAACAGATTGATTCAGTTACCTGAATAATACCTTTATTTCGAACATGATTTAAAATAATAAAAGAACAAATAACTAATATGAAGAGTACAGGTATCAATGTTCGAAAGGGAGTAGGATGAAGCCTAAGCTATCATGTCTATCATCATCTACTCTCGTATTTAAACGTGATTTTGCCTTTGCACATCCAATCAAAACAACCACCCCCCTTAACCAAGTAACTAACTTATCAGCTGCATGCCAAGATGCCAAGAAGCTGGATCCCGCTTTCAATGCTAGCTGCCGCCTTATCACAGGCTGTCTGAAATCAACACCAACAGACCGTCTGTACATCCTGGCAGGCATAGCCCCACCAGAGATACGACGAAATGCAGCAAGCAAAAAAGAGCACCAACAACAGTCTACTGACCAAAGACATCCTCTCTTTGGCCATGTGCCAGCCAAAAGCCGCCTTAAATCAAGGAAAAGTTTCCTGAAGAGCGTCCCGCCCCTCGGAACACCGAGCACAAGCAGTGAAAGAGTCACTCGGTGGGAAGAAAGGCTGGACAAACTCCCACCAGCAACAACAATGGAGCTAAAGGCGATCGAGGCACTGCCCCCTGGAGCAGACACCAACTATGCAGTGTGGAAATGCCTAAACAGGATAAGATCTGGTGTTGGACGTACAAAAGCCACTCTCGCCAAATGGGGATACCTAAATGACGGGGACGTTGTGTGTGACTGTGGCACTGAACCACAGACCATGCAGCACCTCCTGATATGCCCCCTGCTGGAGCAGCCCTGCACATCAACGGACTTGGCAGAGTTCAATGAGAAGGGACAGCAATGTGTTCAGCTGTGGTTGAACCACATCTAGCCAAGCCTTGTAACTGACTCTCTTGTGGACACGAAAAGAAGAAGGGTAACGGTCACTGAGGCTGAGTGACTATTCATTGCGTTGATTCTGCTGTAAAAATTCACAACGAGTGACTTCGACACTTGAATAACGATCTGGAGATGGAAACCCACTCCATAACAGGTTACCGCATAGAGTCAAAATAGCCCAGATCTAAATAGTCCAAGCTAAAATAACTAATAACCAACCCAACAAACCAGGTGAACTAACTGAAGCCCTCATAATGTGTTTGCATGAGGTAATGTGTGTAGAAGAGTCAAGACCGTTCACTTTGGGTAAGGACCTGAAGATGTTAAGTCAGTCCCGTTACCGGATGCATAAATTGTAGTGTAAACTGTACATTTTGTCAAATAGTCCAATGGTGGGATCACTTTGACTAACACACTTACACAAGGAGTTTCCCCTTTAGCGTCTAATACGACCAACTGGACCTGCATTATCCTGCTCATAGGGCTGCGTTATCTGTCTCTTGATCCATAACACCACTTAGTACAGCTACAATATTTCCTTGTGTAATAAAGTGATATTTTGACGTATTTAGACCATACTGTCATGATGTTGAATAAAAGAGATATATTATGTGTTTGTCTGATTTCTTTCGTCTGATTTTTTTGATTGCTAAAAACATGAACTGAAAATACTGTTTTACTCTGTAGAAATGACGCTGTATGACCCATTGCCTTGCCACATACAGTCTATATGAGTATTATATGATGTATACGCAGGTGGTTGAACCAGCAGGGGGAAAAGGGATTTGAAGACGAATCTGACATTGAACTGACCTTGGGGCCTATGTCACGGCTCTTGACACGCAGCTTGTTGACCTGAGACTCAGCGATGTCGGCTCTCTCCTCAGCCTCGTCCAGCTCATGCTGAATCTTGCGGGACTTGCCCAGATGAGTGTTGGCCTGTTCCTCCTGTGAGACAGAGACACAGACATCGTTACAACTGAAGCTGAGAGACTCCAACAGGAAGACAGTGCCTCAGTATAGTCTCATGTCCACACGTACAGCCTCCTCTGCAGCTCTCTTGTAGGATTTCACTTTCAGCTGCAGCTTGTCCACCAGGTCCTGGAGACGGGCCATGTTCTTACGGTCCTCCTCCGTCTGTAAAGACAGAAGTCGTAAATGTCAGTTAGTTTCCAGTGTGAAATGTCCTGAACTGCGTGTCAGTCAAGGTAATGGCAGCGCTGAAAGATTACCTGGTAGGTGAGCTCCTTGATGCGTCTCTCATATTTACGGATTCCTTTGATCGCATCACCACTCTTCTTCTGCTCAGACTCGACCTCATTCTCCAGATCCCTCACCTGACAAAGTCATGACAACAATGTTACAGGCTCAATCATTTATGTTTTGTATTGACGAGTGTCCCATAACTGTATATATGTGTACTGCAGTGAAGGCTGATGCGGGGAGAAATTGGTCGCACGTGTTTGATACTATTCTTCATTCCATTCCATGCATCCCCTGGTGTTCTACCTCCACCAGCCTCCCCTGCTGATCTACCTCCACCAGCCTCCCCATATGTTCTACCTCCCCCAGCCTCCCCTGGTGTTCTACCTCCCCCAGCCTCCCCTGGTGTTCTACCTCCACCAGCCTCCCCTGGTGTTGTAGAGTGTCTCTTACCCTGGCCTCCAGCTTCTGCACCTGCTTCTTGCCCCCCTTCATGGCGATCTGTTCAGCCTCATCCAGGCGGTGCTGCAGGTCCTTGATGGTCTGCTCCATGTTCTTCTTCATGCGCTCCAGGTGAGCGCTGGTGTCCTGCTCCTTCTTCAGCTCCTCTGCCATCATGGCTGCATCAGTAATGGCCTTCTTGGCTTTCTCCTCAGCGTTTCTGCACTCCTGTACCGCCTCCTCCACCTCAGTCTGAAGCTGGGATGTATCGGTCTCCAGCTTCTTCTTCTGGTTCAGCAGGCTGGTGTTCTACAGATGGATGTGTTCACAGGAAGTACATGTGTGAAACACTAGGACACGTGTAGAGGAAATAATAAATATAATACAATCGAATGGCGATAGCAATGCTTGATAGCAAGATTGTGGGTTCGATTCCTGCTGGAACCCTACAGGAGTATATACTAAAACTGTCTGCACTCACTGTACTGAAAGTCACTTTGCATAAAAGGCATATAGTATATGGCATATGTATTATTATATTTTCAAACCTGTGTGTGCAGCAGCTGCACCCTCTCACTGATGTCCAGCAGCTCCTGCTCAGCGAGCTTGCGGCCTCTCTCGGTCTGCTCCAGCATGGTCCTCAGCTCCTCCAGCTCTGCCTGCATCAGGTTGTTGCGTCTCTCAACAATGGCAATGTTCTCCTTCAGATCGTCATTGGAACGGAGAGAGTCATCCAACTGGATTTGTGCGTCCTATGAAACAAGACGTTAACCAATTAGATACATTTAGCATTCATCTTTATGTACCGTAATAGAGATTATTTATATTCGGTTATACACCATAGGAATTTGCTCTACTTATTTACCTTCAGATGAGCATGAACAGACTTCAGCTGCTTCTGGGCCTCTGCTGCCTGTCTGTTGGACTGGCTGAGCTGGATCTCCATCTCATTGAGGTCTCCCTCCATCTTCTTCTTCAGCCTGAGGGCCTCATTCCTGCTACGACACTCTGACTCCAGAGAGCTCTGCAGGGTATCAATGGTCCTCTGCAGGTTCCTCTTGGTCTGCTCCATCTCCTCATCCTTCTCAGACAACTTGCGCTCAATGTCAGCCTTTATCTGGTTGAACTCAAGCTGGGCTCTCAGAATCTTCCCCTCTTCATGTTCAAGAGAAGCCTGGTGGATACAATGGATGAAATGTATCACAGTGGCATACAGCATAGGTATATCAAGGATTTTGTATCAACACTGGCCAGAGGGCCCCTACCTCAGCTTCCTCCAGTGCAGATTGGATCTCACTTTTCTCCTGGTCCAGCTGCTTCCTGATCTTCTCCAGCTCGTGGATGCTCTTTGCTCCCTCACCAAGTTGCTCAGTCAGGTCCGAAATCTCCTCTGTCAGGTACAGACCATTGAGTGTCATTTAAATGACTTTGTTGGCAGGTATGAAATGACATAATTTGTACCTGTCCAAACTGCCTGCAAACTCCTCACCTTGGAGGTTCTTGTTCTCCCTCTTCAAGGTCTCCAGATGATCCAGAGACTCCTCGTAGGAGTTCTTCAGCTTGAAGAGCTCCGTGCTCAGAGACCTGGCCTCCTTCTGGGAGCTCTCCAGCTCACACTGAGACTCCTCATACTTCTGCTTCCACTCTGACAGGACCTACATTCAACCATTTCAAATAGATTCAAACAAATAAATAATAATGATATTGGCCAGGCTCTTATTGAAGTTGTCCATGCAGCTACGGTATGGTCTATGGGTTAGGCTGTTCACCTTGTCAAAGTTTCTTTGCTTCTTGTCCAAAGCGGCGGCTGCAGCATTAGACCTCTCCACGTCCACCATGAGATCTTCAATCTCATTCTGCAGTCTGTGTTTGGTCTTCTCCAGGGAGGAACACTTAGCGTTCACTGCTTCCACAGCCTCCTCAGCATCCTGCAGGCGCTGAGCCAGCTTCTTCCTGGATGGAACCGGCGGATACAGGACAATGATTTAGTGTTTTTGCTAAGTTATGGTTCATTATTGAAACCATAAGTATTCTTACGACTAATCGCTGCATGGTCAGCTATCAGACAAACTTTTTGTTCGTCTTACATTTTAGTAGAAACATAATACAAACAAAAAGCTTATCTGCTAGAAGAGAAACTCTCTCTTTGAAGAAGACTTTTCATGTTCGATGTCAGAGTTAAACATAAACATGATTAAACATAAACGATTGTCTGTATTTCTTACTTGGCCTCCTCCAGCTCCTCAGTCCTCTGGATGGCGTCAGTTTCATACTTGGTCCTCCACGTAGCCACCTCAGCATTGGCCTTGGACATGCCGCGCTGCAGCTCAG
Source organism: Nansenia antarctica (assembly GCF_963989245.1). Taxonomy (NCBI): domain Eukaryota; kingdom Metazoa; phylum Chordata; class Actinopteri; order Argentiniformes; family Microstomatidae; genus Nansenia; species Nansenia antarctica. The sequence goes on along the minus strand of NC_137675.1, from coordinate 1,874,635 downwards.
CCTTGGCCTCCTGCTCCTCCTCATACTGCTCTCTCAGCAGGTCAGAGTCATGGCGGGAAGACTGCACTGCATGGGCTAGTGCATTCTTAGCCTGGGAGAGTTCACACATCGTATCTCATTAAAGCAGGACAACGAGGTACCCAACATAAAGGCATAATTGAAACATTGTATTTTATTATTTTACTGTAGCTTTAGGCGCTGTTTCTATCCCACCTTTGTCTCCTCCTCCAGCTGTCTCTTCAGGTCCTCAATCTGCTGGGTGTAGGACAGCTTCCCTCTTGTCAGTTGAGACACAAGGGAGTCCTTTTCCTCCAGCTGTCTGGAGAGCTCCCCTGTTATATTACAACATTGGAAAGAACATTTTCACTGCCTTGATCAACATGGAAGCAGGCATAGTCACCGAATATTTAATTACTGTTTGTCGGAAGACATCTGTAACACTTCATGCTATGTTCCTCCCTATACCTGTCGCAATACAACTGTGTTACTAGTAAGAGTTACTAGAGAGGTTGAGAGGCAACTCTTGTCAAAAGTGATTCAATCAACTCACCATTCTCAGTCTGCAGCTTAGCTTTATGCATGCTGAAGTCATTCATGTGGCGCTGGGCCTCCTCGTATTTAGACCTGTATTCACTCATCTGATCCTCCAAGGTCCTGCACGCCTTCTCCAAATTTGTCTGAAATTAATAGTAATATATTATATGTAAATATCAAGGAAGACCGATAAAATCACCAGGAAAAGGTTCTGGTCACTGATGAGCACTTGTAACAGGTTTCTGTTTGTTATTACTGTAATAAGCGATATATTAATAACATTTGATTTGATTGGAGGACATGACATGCGACCATAGGCCTACTGTACCTTATTCTTAACAATGTGCTCCATGTTGGAGACCACATCGTCCAGCTCCAGCCTGAGCTCACTCTTCTCCTTCTCCATCTTCTGCTTGACTCTCTGCAGGTTGTCTATCTGCTCCCCCAGGTCAGCCACACTGTCGGCTTGTTTCTTCCTGAGTGTGGCAGCGGTGGCCTCGTGCTGCAGAGTGGCCTCTTCAAGGTCTCTGCGGAGTTTCAGGAACTCAGCTTCCCTCTTCTTGTTCATCTCAATCTGGACAGAGGTCGCTCCGCCAGCCTCCTCCAGCCTCTCACTGATCTCCTCCAGCTCTCTGGCCAAGTCCGCTCTCTGCTTCTCCACCTTGGCTCTTGCTGCTCTCTCTGCCTCAAGCTCCTCTTCCAGCTCTTCAATGCGAGCCTAAGAGAGGGAGTAAAGTTATTTATACAAATCAATTCCTTGTTTTATCATGTTTGTTATTACATGATGTTATTGATGATAATTACCTGCATCTCCTTCAGTTTCTTTTGAAGCTGAAGGCTAGCGGCTTGTTCATCCTCTATTTTACTGGTAAGCTGGCTGACCTCGAAGTCCTTCCTGTGGTCAAAAGGTGTATTTTGAGCAAACAACAAAAACACAAAGCCATGAATGGTTGAAACTGAAAGAAAAAACCCATTTACTGACTTTTTAAGGCGCTCCTCTAACTGCTGCTTGTCATTCTCCAGATCCATCAGACTCTCCTGGGTTAACTTCAGGTCTCCCTCCAGCTTCCGCTTGGCTCTCTCAAGGTCCATTCGAACCTTCTTCTCTTGTTCCAGAGAGCCTTCAAGCTGGGGAACATCATAACAGATAACTAGGCTGCAATTTCTGATCACTACATTAGAACTGTATTTTTATGCTTTACTCCTTACAGGAACACATTGGAAACAGGCTTCTTACATCATCAACTTGCTGCTCCAGCTTGGCCTTGGCCTTGGTCAGAGTGTTGACTTTGTCTTCTTCACTCTGCAGGTCATCCAGTGTTTGCTGATGAGCTTCCTGTAAGGCTTTCTTCTCCTTGGTCAGCTTGGCAATGATTTCGTCCAGAGCTGCCATCTCCTCAGTCATGTTTTTCACCTGTAAACAGACAGGGAAAGTTGAGAACATGACTGCATTGATAATAATGTTGTAGGGGTGGCTGTGGCTCAGGAGGTAGAGCCAGCATCTAATGATCGCAAGGTCGGTGGTTTGATCCCTGTCTCCTCCTGTCCACGTGTCAAGGAGGCCTTGGGCAAGACACTGAACCCCAAATTGCTCCCAATGAGCGCCGGCGCCTTGCATGGTAGCTTGCCGTCATTGGTGTGCGAATGTGTGTGAATGGGTGAATGAGAGGCCATTGTAAAGTGCCTTGGAATAAGGCGCTATATACGTGCAGTCCATTTACCATTTATTGTGCTGATTAAAGAATCTGAATACAGGTGAATATGTACCTTGTTCTCAGTGGCATGCTTCTCCTTCTCCACTTTAGCCAGAGTGAGCTCCAGATCATCAATGTCCTTCTTCAGCTCAGAACACTCATCCTCCAGCTTCCTCTTCTTAGCTGTCAGTTCAGCGTTCATCTCCTCCTCATCCTCCAGCCTCTCAGTCAGCTCTTTGGCTTTGGCTTCCATCTGGATCTTGTTCTTGATCAGCCCCTCACATCTCTCCTCAGCGTCACCAAGGTTATCTTGCTCCTGGTTTGTGATAATCATGACAAAGTTATAGCAATGGCACAACATTGCTAATGTCAAAGTTAAAGACATCAACTGTCGCCCCTTGACTGAAAGCTACAAAGGCCTTTTGGTCTGCAGTATGTACTATACTGTATGTAGACTTCTGAGTATAGGGAGCTGGGGACCGTAGCTTGATTGAAGTCAGTTAAAATATTGTTGTGTTGTTTGTGATGAGGGGGGGGGGGGTTATCAAAGGTATAAAGAATATTTAAGCTCACCGACTGGACTTGAAGCTGTAGGTCATTCTTCTCTTGAAGAAGAGAGACCATTTTCTCCTCTAGTTCCTTCCTGCGAGCTTCAGACTTGGCATACGCTTCTTTAAGCTTGAGGAATTCTTCCTTCATGTTGGCCATCTCCTTCTCATTCTCAGCAGATTTCAACAGAGGCTTGATCTTGAAGAAGAGCTTCATCCAAGGCCAATTCTTGACCCCCATGAAGGCACGAACGTTCCATTGGATCACAAGTAATGCATCCCTGCGAACAAGTTAGAGAAGATATTCAGCGAAGTTTCAAAAATACTGCACGGGACAATGATGCAAATCTTAGAAACTATCATGAATTATTATTTAGCTTTTAATAACATGCAAAAAGCAATGCCCTCTAATTTTGCAAGGTCTTATTGAAAGCTTATTTTCAGACCTTCGTTCAACAATCTTCTGATATTCAATTCTGGCCAGGAGACCTCGGGATCTGGCCTGGATTCCACTGATGATGAGAGACAGACGATCATCTCTCATCTCCTCCAGCGCTCCCAGAAGACCAGCCTTGAAGAACACCTACAGGAGATTGTATATCGAGTACATCTACATAAGTCCCTTATCAGAGAATATTGGTCAATGACTCACTTTTGGGCACATCAAAATATTACATTTTTAAATCCTTATTTCCGCAGCTTCATCAGCAGTGTATGGAATGGCAACAACAAACACAGATCCTGATGATTTGCCTACCTTAGTGTGTCCAAACTTGTACTGGTTGTGATCAATGTCCAATGAGCCAAGTAGTTTCTCTGCTCCTTTCTTGCTGTCAATGAACTGTCCGTCAGGGATGGCAGCAGGATTCAGGATACGGTATCTACGTGAAGCATTTAATAGTCAGGTATCAATACAGTATATCACAGAGGAAATGTCGGCCACAACAAGTGAACTGATGTACTGTATACCTCTGTTTGAAGTCTCCATACAAGATCCTGTTGGGGAAGCCCTTCCTGCAGATCCTGATGCCTTCCAGCACACCGTTACAGCGCAGCTGGTGCATGACCAGAGGGTTCTCCATGGCCCCAGGAGTCTTGGTCTCGTTGGGGATGAGGCAGCGCACAAAGTGGGGGTGAGTGGACCTCAGGTTGGTCATCAGCTTGTTCAGGTTCTCCTGTGGTAGCAATGAAATAGAGAATTAGACTTGATGAACTTGGATTAAACATACGACACATATTACCACCACCTTTCAGTTTGATTGTCTTTTCTACAGATGCACCTCTATCCCGTCTGCTTTACATTTAAGTTAGACTAACTTTGATACACACCCTGTACAAGACGACTGACTAACTTTGAAGACTATTTGTTACGCACCCTGTGCAAGGCTGACACCGTCTGGAAAGAGGATCCCTTCTTCTTCTTGCCTGTACTCTCTGGAAAGAAGGAAGGTCATGGGTAGTGACTCCACACAGGACAGTTGGTCTTATAGCTGTGTACACACAGTCAGTGCTGTGTTTATTATAGTTGACGCGACATTAAGCATCTTACCTGCCTCTGCCCCAGCATAGTTTTGGAAGAGTTGAGACAGCAGCTTCAGGCTGGACTTCTGGTAAAGTCCAACAACAGTCTCATTTAGAGGATCCTTGTTCTTTACCAGCCAGTTGAAAATGTTGTAATCCACAGTGCCAGCATAGTGAACCAGGGAGAAGTGGGCCTCTGGTTTCCCCTTGACAACCCTGGGCTTCTGGAAGTTGTTGGATTTTCCAAGATGGTTGTCATACAGCTTGGCTTTAAAGGTAGCATCACTGGCCTTGGGGAACATGCACTCCTCTTCAAGGATGGACATGATACCCATGGGCTGAAGGAGAGGGAAATATGAGCAGGGGATTGTAAGAACTTATTTTATCCACTGGAGTATGTTCATAGATTGATTTTTTTGTCAGCCTATATCGAGAAAAGCTTGACCTCTCACCTTTTCAATGAGATCAATGCAAGCCTGCAAGTCCATGCCGAAGTCAATGAACGTCCATTCAATGCCCTCTTTCTTGTACTCCTCTTGCTCCAGCACAAACATGTGGTGGTTGAAAAACTGTTGCAGCTTTTCATTGGTGAAGTTGATGCACATCTGTTCAAATGTGTTGTACTGCAATAGGGAATTAGAATACAATCATGAACCTTGATGATAACCTTTTTAGACATTAAACATGAGTAATGTGAAATATTATACTGTACGTTAATATAAGCTACAACAAAACTCACATCAAAGATCTCAAACCCAGCGATGTCCAGAACGCCAATGAAGTACTGGCGCGGCTGCTTGGTGTCGAGCGATTGGTTGATCCTCACCACCATCCACAGGAACATCTTCTCATACACTGACTTTGACAGTGCACCGATAGAATAGTTCACCTTTCAAGGAGAAACACAATGTTACAAAGGTTACAGACATAGCCTTTCCTTCATAACCTTGAACCATGAATGTTATTCAAGTTATTCATGTTTTTCCCGTCTTGGTCATTTGTTGCGTCGTGCTCACCTGCTGGACATTCTGCCCCTTGGTGACCCACTCGTTTCCTACTTTGACCCTGGGGTGGCAGAGACCCTTGATGAGGTCAGAAGTGTTCAGGCCCATTAGGTACGCTACTTTGTCAGCATCTGAGGAAATAACATTGACATGAAGACAATGTAACTCATCGACATACGTATCTTTGGCCAAACTGAGGTGTGTGTAGTTGTTGTGTTGTGTGAATCCCCCACCCTTTGGAACTCTCTCCCAGTGATCCGCAACGCCCCTACGCTGGACACCTTCAAATCAGCCACCTCAAAACTCATCTGTTCACCAAGGCCTTTGGCCCCTAGTTTAGTTTTGTCACTGTCGCTGTCTGTGTTTTTTTTTCTGTTCTTTTTTTACAGACTTTCTGTCAATAAATTCTGTAAAGCATCCTTGGGTTTGTGAAAGGCGCTATATAAAACCAAGATATAATTATTAATATTAATCTCTGGGGCGGCTGTGGTGCAGGAGGTAGAGCCGGTGTCTAATGATCTAATGATCGCAAGGTTGGCAAATCGGCGGTTCGAACCCCAGCTGGCCACATATCGAGGTGTCCTTGGGCAAGACACTGAACCCCAAATTGCTCCTAATGAGCGGGCCGACGCCTTGCATGGTACCTTGCCGCCATTTGGTGTGTATGAATGGGTGAATGAGAGGCCGTTGTAAAGCGCTTTGGAATAAGGCGCCATATAAGTGCAGTCCATTAACCATATTATTATTATTATTATGAATCTCACCCTCGGTGCCGTCGGCCTCCGCCTGCTCCTCACGCTGCTTCTGCTTGAACTTCATGTTGCCGTAGTGCATGATGGCTCCCACCATCTTGTAGATGCCGTTCTTCTCCTCCTGAGTGAAGCCCAGCACGTCAAACGCATCCTGAAAGAGACAAAAAGGGGATATAATATGATACATGATGCTACCAATGCATCAGTGTTTACATTGTAGGAAGGGATAGATACATGAATGTGACAACTGATTATTCCAGTATTCTTCCTCACCAGGGGAGGCTGGTGGAGGTAGAAATGAAATCGGAGGACAGGCTCTCATTGTATTGCATGAAATGGAATGAGGAACCGTATCAAACGTGCTTGATGCCATTCCTGACTCCCTTCGATGCATTACAGTGATCCCATCCTCCCGGTTTCCACCTCCAGCAGCCTCCCTGTTCTTCACTCACATCAGTGGCCATCAGTTCATCAGCATCCACGATGGAGGCCACAGTGGTCTCTCCCTGGGAGATGAAGGCGTAGTCGTAGGGGTTGTTGGTGATGAGCAGCATCTCTACCAAGCAAACACAGAGGGGTCACAACATTACCCATAATCCACTGGGATCCCAGGCCGTGTTTTACCACCCGTTAGTGTTAGTAACTTCTTTAGGTATTTACCCAGCAGCTCAGGTTTCTTCTGGGAGAGGATCTGGTAGAAGATGTGATAATCTCTCTCAGCCTTCAGCTGGAAAGTCACACGGGACTTCTCAAGCAGATCTGTAATGGAAGATGTTACGTTCAGGGATAGAGTTAAACATGGTTGTGTATCAAAGAGTATTTGATGGACTTTTGAATTTGAATAACAGCTTCCTTACAAGTCTCAATGTCAGCGGAGGCTAGCTTTCCGCTGGCATGGAAATGAATTCGGATGAATTTGCCCTGAAAACGAGAACCAGTCATTAATTTTGGAGAAATTGAAAATGTTTAAGAATATGAAGACTCTTATACAACATACTGTAATATGTTTTCAATAAATCAATCCCATCATATTGGTTAGTAAACAGAGACTTACGAATCTTGAGGAGTTGTCATTCCTGATGGTCTTGGCGTTACCAAAGGCCTCCAGCGCTGGGTTAGCCTGGATGATTTGATCCTCCAGGGTACCCTTAGAATGTCACAGATACTCATGTTAGCAGCGTGAAGGGACTAGAGTAGAGTAGACACAGGGTTTCTGCTATGTCTGGTCCCCTAGAAGTAGCCATAGCATAGCTAACCCTAACCCATAATAGAACATGTTATATATATATATTACTAGGTTACTAAAGTAACCTTTTTATCACTGGTTTCCCTCTTTGGTCCTCCAGCAGCAATGCTGGCAAAGTACTGGATGACTCTCTTGGTGTTGACAGTCTTCCCGGCACCAGATTCTCCGCTGAGGGTAAAAATACAGATAATAACAGTAAAGACTCCAAATCACTGAATCGCTCCAAAACAACCTGATATCAAAATTAACTATCCACTATTTATCAGATGTTTTGGTTCACATTGAGGCAGCTTGATACACAAACTGATATTTCAATACTTTAGTATCCATGATCATGATTCATATCAGGGGAGGCTAGTGGAGGTAGAAATCGGAGGACTCAAACACACGTTTCATGCCATTCCTCATTCCATTCCATGCATTACAATGAGCCCATCCTCAGATTTCTACCTCCACCAGCCTCCCCTGATCACATGATTTATCACAGTGACAGAAATGTACCACAACAATAAAGTGCTTCATGAAAAAGAAGGAAAACTCACGTGATAAGAATGGACTGGTTCTCCCTGTCTGAAAAGAGAGAAGGCGATGGTCACATTCTTCTGTACAAGGTTTATAATGTACCATATTTGTGGATAATATTGTAATTCTTAGGTAACTAACTAATTAATGTAATTACACTTATACACAATATTATATGTTTAACCCTAGTTATTAAAGGAATATACAGTACAGTGAATGGTCACACCATTTTAGTTAGTGTTTACCTGACAGCATGTACTGGTAGGCGTTGTCAGAGATGGAGAAGATGTGGGGAGGAGCTTCACTCCTCTTCTTGCCTCTGTAGGCCAGAACCACCTGCTGGTCGTACACCGGCAGCCACTTGTAGGGGTTGACAGTCACACAGAACAGCCCGGAGTAGGTCTGCGGAAAGGAACAAACACACAAACAACATTATTTTATCTTATTCTCATGCTGCCTGTCCAGCATTCTAATCAGAATTGCTTTTATTACATCCAGTGTACAAGTACACAAGAGTAACATTGGCTTAGGTTCTTCAACATTGGCGTTGCAGCAAGATACAAAATCACAGTAATAGGATCAAATTAAAATAAATAAAGTAAGTAATAATAAAGTAGTAATAAAGTAATGGTAGTCGTACTACAGTGTGATGGGGGTGTAGTGGAACTAGTCATACTACAGTGGCATGGGGGTGTAGTTGAATGTAGATGTGATATACAGCATATGGAAAACTAATATATAGTTTGTCTTCCGGGGTCAAGGAATCAGGAATCCATGAGTGCACTCACGTAGATCATCCATGCTGCGTAGCGCTCTTTGAGGTTGAACAGCACAGCGGGCTCGTGCAAGAAGGTGAACATCGCCATGTCTTCAATTTTATCAAACTTTGGCGGGTTCTGAGGATGGACGTCCACATCCTTCACAGTCACCGTCTGCAACAGAAGGGGTCGGTGTGCTCAGTAACAGTTCTACAATCATTTTATCATAACAGGTTGCATACTTCACCTGTTTGATATATAAATATGACATTCAATCAGTTACAAAAGTTACACATATACTGTACAACCAGCTCAGTGGCCTTGCAGTTAGAGTGTCTGCCCTGAGATCGGGAGGTTGTGAGTTCGATCCCCGGCCGAGTCATACCAAAGACTATAAAAATGGTACCCGATGGATCCCTGCTTGGCACTCAGCATTAAGGGTTGGATTGGGGGTAAGACCCTGCGACATACCAGCGTCATGTCCAGGGGGGTGTACTTGTACATCAAGCCGCCTCAAGGGCCGAACCACCGGTTCTCAAGGCTACTTCTTACTTACTCAGTTACACGCTTCACAATTCATGTTTAAGTAGTTCACAATAACAATAATGTTACAGTAAAGCCAAATACTTATTTTCAAGATTTGGTAGTAGTTCTTCATAGGAGCATCATCATTCCTTTATATTGCATTTGTAAGTCAGATCCAAATATGTTTTAATAGAATCCCACGGTGTCGCTAAGGGTCCTAGTTGAGCAGTCGGAGAGGAAACAAGCTCCCGATGTACTCACCTTCCCCTTTCTAGTGTCAGCGGTGACTTTGTCCCCATCTCTGCTGGTGATAGAAGCCTTGACGTACTCCTCGTCAGCGTCCGGCACGAAGCACTCCTTCTTCATGTCGAAGGGTCGGGTCTGGTCCTCCAGACGCTCCCTGTCCGACTTCCTCAGGAACGAGGCAGCGGGACCGAACACGGCCATCTGAGCGTCTCCCATGGTTCACTGTGTCTGCACAAAGCAACTCACTCACTCTTCCCATGGTTCACTGTGTCTGCACAAACCAACTCACTCTTCTTTTTCAATTTAGAATTCAAGGAAAACTAAGAGCTGGTTTTTAGATTTTGAATTACGATAATTTCCTCAGCGTCACTGAAATAACAGGGGCCTCATTTATAGAACGTGCTTAGATCAAATTTTGATCTTACCTGTGTCGTACGTAGAAAACCACGTCAACGTAGTGATTTATACAATTTCAACGTGAGTCAATTTGATCGTGGAAACGATCGTAGCTCGACGTCGAGTATTCAACTTGCTTACGCACATTACCTACTGGTTATGCGTAGTTATTACAGGCATGTGAGCCGCACTGCCTAGTGTAATTCATGCAAGTGGCTCGTAATAAAATTAACGATGTTGTTATCAGCCGAGAAAATGAGTTTAATTCAAGATTTAAAAGGAACTGATGTTTATGATTGTATTTCAGTCTTCCTTTATATCCCTCCGTAGCTGTCTATCTCCCCTTCAACATGCCTAGTGCGTTCCACAATGGACCTTGCCCGGCCATGCGCTAAATTATACTGGATTTTCTCCGGTGTCAGGGAGTGAGCAGCCATATAAGAATAAGACCACCTGATAAGAATAAGACCATTATATTATTACAGTATAAGCAGCACTCGAGTTGAGGGGGGATGGCATCCCCCCTGAAATAAAAACAGTCAAAATCGCCCCCCTCTTTCCATGAACGTGGTATTACTGCTATTTCAAGGTGCGAGGGGGCACGCACACATGCAATGACATTTTTACCAAGTTACTGACACTGAAGTCACTGACGCTGAGGGGATGCTAAAATTGTCCTCTTATGATAAAATCCACCACCTCCCCTGATTTTCTTTTACAACTTGAGTAGAGTATAAGCATGTGTCTGGTTAGTTGTCATGATCAAACGTTACAAATGCAATTTACAGAGAAGCCACCCATCTCTGCCCTCTCCCACTTCCAGACGAACGCCTACCCTATATTATAGCACTTGTCTTAATTCAGCCGCTATAATTGAGCCGCTATCACAGGGCGTTAATACAAACCTCATTCACCTGCGTTCATTTTACCTGCGTTGGTATTTATAGAAGGAAGCACGTACGCAACTTTAAACCATCTCAGCCCGTTTTATAAATAATGCTTACGTCCGTTTAGAAAAATTTGCTTACGTGAAAGTCAAAGATGACGTTCAAGTACTTTTTTATAAATGAGGCCCCAGGACTGTTTCCCTGGTATTTGTTTATTTGTACGTTTTCTTTCCCCTTTTATTATTTTTACGGCTTTCTCTCCACTTGTTATAGTGATGCTCTGGTGTCGTTTCCAAAACGGTCTTAACCGAATTCTCCAACCAAAGAAAAGGTTAAACACAGAGTCAATAACACCCTGATATCGCTAGATATGTAAACGCACTTACCTTGTCAACCCCTATAGAGACGATAGGTGGTGTGTTGGTCCTGTGGAGATAACAGCACATGAGACAAGACATGAGACTCTCATCCCCTAGACCAGGATTCCAAAATAAAGATATGCTTCATATTTCAGTCAGTCAGAGCTGTGGAGTGGAGCTGCGAGCCATTGTCCACCCAGCCCTTTGTCTTACCTTGAGATAGAATGGTGACCTGTTGGGGATCAGACCATGTGTCCTCTTTATAAACGAAGCCCCTCTGCCAAATATGGACACACATCTCTGTGGGCAGGAATGTTATTGTGTGTGCGCGTGGCCGGGGGTGCGAGGAGGGATGGATGGATGGAGGGGGGGAGGGAGGGAGGGAGGGGGTTAATGAGTGGAGGAAAGCAGTACAGAAATCAGCAGTTCTTATCAGTGATGGAGACTCTGAGGACTCCACGTCCATGTATGGTGTCCACGTCGTGGTGTTAATCATCACTGAGATGCTCAGGAGCAGAGGAAGGCTGTGCGCCATCTTTAAATAGTTCAGTCGTCTACGGAGGAATGTTTTTGTTCTTTCTCAAAATGTACTCATGGACAGAAATTAATATTCTGTTCCTTTCACAGTTTCCAGTCTTGCTATAGAAATGCCTGTAGCATGTGTTCTATCCATGTGTTCTCTCCAGCTAGCTCATATTGTTGGGCTTAATGGTGTCTTTGCCTCCTGAAATTCAAAACTGGATTCAAATTTAGGGTGAAAGTCAGATTGTAGACTTTACTTTATTTTGCCAAGCGAAGGCAGTGGCTTATGTTCAAAAATAGATCAGTGTGTTCATCCCCGTCAAGCAAACTATGAATATGACTCTACACAGCACAGTAGCCACGCGATTATCTCAAGAAGATGATTCAGATTTTCCACATTCGTCTTACTATGACGTGTGTACCTCCAGTATACAATTCTATATATACAAGCTACTGGTATTGTTAAGAAACACAAAAGAAGGTATTGTGTTTCACTATGGCATGTTCTAGAACAATATGCCCAATATGCATGGGTCTCAATTACCCAGAAGGCTTAGGAGGAGTTAATGTGAGACATTGGTAACATATTGTGTTTGGTCATCACAGGCTGGACTTAGCGGGAGCATAAACAGCAATATCAGATGGCCAGCAGAGCAGTCTAAATAAAGAGCCTTTAGACAGAGAGATTAACCAGGCGGCAAGTGTCAACCGGACAGACGGAGGTCTGCCACAGGTGACGTGCTTTAGGTCCGCCGGGGGATCACAGTAACGACCCTCAGCGGAGGGCTCGGGAGCGCGGGGCCAGGGTGAGGCCAAGGTCACTGAGGGCCTGTTCTCCACTGCCAGCCAGCAGCCAGCAGGGAAAGCTGCTCGCTAACCTTCCCTTCGCTACGGCATTGTTGACGTGGCGTCATGTCTTCGAGGACAAAGATAACTGTGGTGACATTCCTGCTAAGGACCTCTCACTGATGGAGGGGGACAGCCCGCGAGGGGCAGGGGGATTTCGCTGTCCCACCCTGGGCTGTGTGTGTGGGACCTGGGAGGGTTCCCCTTCACATAAATACACACTCTCACTGACAGGTATATGCTCGCGACCATCAATATTTTTATGTTCCATTTAAGATGCCAGCCGGTGTGGTGTCAACGCTGAGCTGGGCAGGGTCAAGTTTGTGGCCGTTTTTCCTTTAATCATAATAACGACCTGGTGGGAATTCGGTCCCTCATCGTTTGATGGAGTGTCAAGGAGCACAAAAAACTGTGATGAAACAGTGATGAAACGATCGCCCTGCTGTTGTATCAAGCAAATACAGATACTTCTTTAGCCTGTGCTAAGTGCAATAAACAGATACTTCTTTAACCTGTGCTAAGTGCAATAAAGTGAATCAACACTTCCTTCTCAACCCCCACCAGAGCAACTACAGATCTGTCCAGAGTTTGTCTTTGGCTTCAGCGTCCTACAAGCTCAGAAGGAACCCCCTTGTGTATGTAGTGTATTTTAATTTGTATTAGTTTGCTTGCCGTGATCATATTTTATTTTATTTTATTTGTATTTTTTAATCCTTTAATAATTAGTTGGCCTGCTGTAATAATATTTGAGCTATTAATCATAAACAACATTAATCCAAAGTTAAATGAAACTTGAGCGAATATTCACAGCCTTTGAAAGGTCAACAGATAAAAGAGGAGTCAAGTGCGGGTGACAAGTGTTGAGATAATTTCCACCCTGATAGCTTCCCCAGGCCTGCAGCTGACAGCTGGCGTCAGGGTGGCAAATGCCTGGCTAAGGACCCAGAGACCCAGGGGAGGCTGGCGGAGGTAGAAATCGGAGGACAGGCTTCATTGTAATGCATGGAACGGAATGAGGAATGGTATCAAACACGCTGTGGCCATCACGTTGCGTTCTGATACCGTTCCATTCATTATAATGAGCCTGTCGTCCTCCGATTCCTACCTCCACCAGCCTCCCCTGATGACATAACACTGACCTATCACACCACACAAAGTCAAACCACGTCTGATTAAACGCCAGTATGACTAGAGAAGCTCAAACCACTGGTTTCAAATGGGGGTATAACTATAGTGTTTATATACGTCATTGGCTGTTATTAAGTTGATTTAGAGAGTGGGATAGTAGTACATTTATTTTTTTGGGCATTTAGCAGACGCCTTTATATCCAAAGCGATTTACAACAAATACATTTGACTGAGTAAGTGAATCATCTATCCACCAGTCACAGCAGGAAACAGTCATCTATGCTCAGGCCAGGGGCCATTGGCAGTCGTAATGCTAGAAGAAGGAAGTTTTTTTTTTTTAATAGTACAGTAGGCTTGTTATGGTCACCATCCCGATCATTAACTACACACATACTAAAGCTGTTCCTCTACCCTTCCATTGCCCCCACCACCAACCCCCCTTCACCACCACCACTTTAGCATTCTGTTCCTAAGTCTTGTTTGACCCAGTCAAGAGCCCCCTTCACAGCTGTCTAGACACCTTATAATCACCATGACACTTCTGTCTAACTGGCTGCCATGTTAACTACGACACCAACAATAACAACAGCAGATTAACACCGCCTTGAATTTGATAGGGCCGCCTTGGACAGTAAATACCCCCCCCCCCCCTAAGAATGAACACAGGCCACTGAAACATAAGACGAACTTAGGGCAAGTAATGCTTTCAGAAAGGGTGGGCATTTATAGGTGATTTCTTTCTTTTTTTGTCATCCATTTTCCTTTTTATTCCAATTGCCCACACATTAGATATCATGTATATCAATGTGCTGTTCCTCAGATAGGTTTCTTAGTACATTATAGTTAGCAGTGCTAGCATGTCCCATGGACACCTACAGTATAGTTAGCAACGTTAGCATGTCCCATGGATATCTACAGTATAGTTAGCAGTGCTAGCATGTTCCATGGATATCTACAGTATAGTTAGCAGTGCTAGCATGTCCCATGGATACCTACAGTATAGTTAGCAGTGGTAGCATGTTCCAGCACAGCGACACCTACAGTACAGTTAGCAGTGCAGCACCACAGGGCTAACTACAGTGTTTGTCCACTGGGGGGTTTACAGATGTCTGTAATGAGAGGAGTGACAGGGCTCATTCACACCCAGCTAGAATCTTTCCAGTGTCCTGTTCCTCTCTCCTCTCTCCCTCCTCCTCCTCCCTGTGACTCCTGCTGCTGTAATCACCAGATCAGCGCCCAGCAGCAAGACGGAGCGAGGCCTGAGGGGACGCAGAGGACGGCACCAAGACACCGCAGACGGCACCAAGACACCGCCTAGGCACACGCAGCCAACAGGTATGCACCAACCACCTCGAATTATCAGCCCGGGCTCAATACTAGTTTGAACTCGGGGCATTTTAGCTTAGACTTGTAGACTTGTAGATGTAGACTCAGTATGGACAAAGTAGAAGGCTACAAAAAGTTATTATGGTACCTAATTGAATGTGTTTTTGCACTAATTGCATGAATACGACAGCAATCAGAAACAGTGTCAACGTTTATACATTGTTAGGATGAACCGGGGGGTTGCAAAGAGTGTTGACATACGGCTATGTGCTGTGATCATCCCTGCAGTGTCTGCTTGATATAAGCCATCATACAGTAAGAGGCAATGGTGTCGACTGGTGGGGATTTACAACCATATTTAACGACCATCATTTGAAGAACGTTTCAATCAAGTTTGTAATTGTCCTCTAATTTGATAACGGCTTAGGCCAACACAGTGCTGGAAAAGTGGTTTAACTGTACTTTCACCCCAAACATCTCAAACATTTTGGTCCCCTTTTTTAATAGTTGAGATGATGATATGTGGGGACAGTAGATGCCTTGCTGCGGTGCTCCCTGTGTTAAACCCCCGGCCCTATGGAGAACTGTCTGTGTTTGAGGGGCACAGGGGAGGGGCTGGGGGAGACAGGGGAGGGGCTGGGGGAGACAGGGGAGGGAATGGAGCCCAGCTGTCAGTGGTCACGCGTGCCGTAGTTTAGGGCCTGGCTATCAGCACGGGTTTATTGCCTGACCTTGACGCCCCCTAACTCTTTAGCTTCCCTTAACTATCGTCTATTTTGAGAACAAGAGATTTCTTTTATCTCTCTCTCTATTTTGGCAGTCATCACCTCACATTTCAAACACTTAAACCCACCCGGCCCTCTTCACGAGCTGTTCCTATCTCAGTGCTTGACCCCACGACCCCTCAGATAGCCTCGTCACCACCCCCCCAACACTCTCATAGCCAGGGACGCCGACACCCTCAGTGGCCTCGTTAAGACCCTCGGTGGTGATGACCAGAGTGGCCTCGTTAAGACCCTCGTTAAGACGATCAGAGTGGCCTCGTTAAGACCACTGAGTGGTGTGATTTAGCTCATTTGAATAAACTACATTAATTAATAAACTACATTAGTTAATAAACTACATTAGTTAATAAACTACATTCGTTTAGAACCCGTTTACTGAATAATGGAAAATAAATTCCTCATCCCACAATAAATACAGAATGAATTTATTTGCATTATCAGCATTTGAAACGTGTACTGAATGTGCATAACTATATAATGATTATTGATGCTTGACGGCGAGTTGACACTAAAACCACCTCACTGACCGACAATGGACCGTTCGTTGCTAGGGAAACAAGGGCGGAGACAGAACTGTGAGACCTGCTTGAGGAGATTTTATTCCACATGATTACAGGAGATGATAGTAGATTACAGGAGGTGAACAGTGATAGTAGAGGGGAGTCTACAGCACTGCACACAGTAAGACTGCACACAGCAGACAGGGGGACTCAACAGATGGTCCTCAAACGCCTCACTCTTCATTCACTCCTCCTCTCTGCAATGACATGGAATGTTGGGGAAGAAAAGGGAGGGAAAAAGAAGAGAAGCCAGTGAGTGGCTGAGAGAAAGCCAACAGTGTTAAAGGGTCAAACACAGAAACGGCCAAAATATGTCAGCGTGTGACAGGGACAGATGCCATGGAGCACCTCTTTTAAGGTGTCTGAAACTGACCTTGGGGCCTACGTCACCACGGCTCTTGGCACGCAGCTTGTTGACCTGAGACTCAGCGATGTCGACTCTCTCCTCAGCCTCGTCCAGCTCATGCTGAATCTTGCGGGACTTGCCCAGATGAGTGTTGGCCTGTTCCTCCTGTGAGACAGAGACACAGACATTGTTACAGTTGAAGCTGAGAGACTCCAGGAAGACAGTGCCTCAGTATAGTCTCATGTCCACACGTACAGCCTCCTCTGCAGCTCTCTTGTAGGATTTCACTTTCATCTGCAGCTTGTCCACTAGGTCCTGCAGGCGGGCCATGTTCTTACGGTCCTCCTCCGTCTGTTAGAAATATCACCACAGGTTTTAACTCACCTATTATATAGTTAGCGTTGCTGTATGTAGAAAGAGACAGTCATTTCCTGTGTTGCTAAGGATACCTGGTAGGTGAGCTCCTTGATGCGGCGCTCATATTTACGCACGCCCTTCACAGACTCATTGGTTTTCTTCTGCTCTGATTCAACCTCACCCTCCAATTCCCTGACCTGGAAAACGTGCAGACAACAGTTACTTTTTGGAAATGGCCTTTCAATATGTTTTCAAGACATTAATTGCCTCCCCTGGTGTTCTACCTCCCCCAGCCTCCCCTGGTGTTCTACCTCCACCAGCCTCCCCTGGTGTGTCTCTTACCCTGGCCTCCAGCTTCTGCACCTGCTTCTTGCCCCCCTTCATGGCGATCTGTTCAGCCTCATCCAGGCGGTGCTGCAGGTCCTTGATGGTCTGCTCCATGTTCTTCTTCATGCGCTCCAGGTGAGCGCTGGTGTCCTGCTCCTTCTTCAGCTCCTCTGCCATCATGGCTGCATCAGTAATGGCCTTCTTGGCTTTCTCCTCAGCGTTTCTGCACTCCTGTACCGCCTCCTCCGCCTCAAATCAAATCAAATCAAATGTTTCACCTACATCGCATACAGCCGTAATTGTTGTATAGTGATTTTGCTTTGGGATCTTTCTCCTTGATCAACAACAGTCAACAACAATCAACAATCAACAATATAATATAATAATAATAAATCTGACCTCGGTCAGAAGCTGAGATGTGTCGCTCTCCAGCTTCTTCTTCTGGTTCAGCAGGCTGGTGTTCTATTCAGAGATGTTAAGATGTGTTATTAACAGTGTAAACCAACAGTACAAGGGATCCAAGCTGTTTTCAGTGTCTACTGTGCCTTACCTGTGTGTGCAGCAGCTGCACCCTCTCACTGATGTCCAGCAGCTCCTGCTCAGCGAGCTTGCGGCCTCTCTCGGTCTGCTCCAGCATGGTCCTCAGCTCCTCCAGCTCTGCCTGCATCAGGTTGTTGCGTCTCTCAACAATGGCAATGTTCTCCTTCAGATCGTCATTGGAACGGAGAGAGTCATCCAACTGGATTTGTGCGTCCTATGAAACAAGACGTTAACCAATTAGATACATTTAGCATTCATCTTTATGTACCGTAATAGAGATTATTTATATTCAGTTATACACCATAGGAATTTGCTCTACTTATTTACCTTCAGATGAGCATGAACAGACTTCAGCTGCTTCTGGGCCTCTGCTGCCTGTCTGTTGGACTGGCTGAGCTGGATCTCCATCTCATTGAGGTCTCCCTCCATCTTCTTCTTCAGCCTGAGGGCCTCATTCCTGCTACGACACTCTGACTCCAGAGAGCTCTGCAGGGTATCAATGGTCCTCTGCAGGTTCCTCTTGGTCTGCTCCATCTCCTCATCCTTCTCGGCTAGCTTTTGTTCAATGTCAGCCTTTATCTGGTTGAACTCAAGCTGGACTCTGAGGAGCCTTCCTTCCTCATGCTCCAGGGAAGCCTAGAGCATTAGAAGATACAAAACAGATATAGCAGATATAGCAGATGCTGCTGTGAATCCGGACATCTATATCAGGGGAGGCTGGTCGAGGCAGAAATCGGAGGACCAGCTTCCACTGATCTAAACAGAGGGTTTGGTACTGTGCTCCTACCTCTGACTCCTCTAGAGCAACCTGGATCTCTGCCTTCTCCTGCTCCATCTGTTTACGGATCTTCTCCAGCTCATGGATGGTCTTGACTCCCTCGCCAAGCTGTTCGGTCAGATCAGCAATCTCCTCTGAGAACATTAGTACAATGAAGGAATATGAACACACAGTACATCCACATTGGGCATTTAGAATGAAGGAATATGAACACACAGTACATCCACATTGGGCATTTAGAATGAAGGAATATGAACACACAGTACATCCACATTGGGCATTTAGAATGAAGGAATATGAACACACAGTACATCCACATTGGGCATTTAGAATGAAGGAATATGAACACACAGTACATCCACATTGGGCATTTAGAATGAAGGAATATGAACACACAGTACATCCACATTGGGCATTTAGAATGAAGGAATATGAACACACAGTACATCCACATTGGGCATTTAGAATGAAGGAATATGAACACACAGTACATCCACATTGGGCATTTAGAATGAAGGAATATGAACACACAGTACATCCACATTGGGCATTTAGAATGAAGGAATATGAACACACAGTACATCCACATTGGGCATTTAGAATGAAGGAATATGAACACACAGTACATCCACATTGGGCATTTAGAATGAAGGAATATGAACACACAGTACATCCACATTGGGCATTTAGAATGAAGGAATATGAACACACAGTACATCCACATTGGGCATTTAGAATGAAGGAATATGAACACACAGTACATCCACATTGGGCATTTAGAATGAAGGAATATGAACACACAGTACATCCACATTGGGCATTTAGAATGAAGGAATATGAACACACAGTACATCCACATTGGGCATTTAGAATGAAGGAATATGAACACACAGTACATCCACATTGGGCATTTAGAATGAAGGAATATGAACACACAGTACATCCACATTGGGCATTTAGAATGAAGGAATATGAACACACAGTACATCCACATTGGGCATTTAGAATGAAGGAATATGAACACACAGTACATCCACATTGGGCATTTAGAATGAAGGAATATGAACACACAGTACATCCACATTGGGCATTTAGAATGAAGGAATATGAACACACAGTACATCCACATTGGGCATTTAGAATGGAGGAATATGAACATACAGTATATCCACATTGGGCATTTACAGTGTTTTGGTTTTCACGGTCAGTCCCTGGTTTTATCATGATATGGTTATGTATGCAGCATGCATATACCCTGCAATGTTGTATTCTCTCTCTTAGGGATGTAATGATACATTCAACTCACGATTCGGTACGATTCACAATGCTGTACGGTTCTTTTCCAACATAATGAGATTGCAGACAAATTATGACTGAAAAAGTTTCTTTTATTTATTTCTCAGACAAAAACTAACTCTCTCAGACAAAATACTGTATTGTCTTAAAGAATCCCTTTTTATTTCTGAGGTAGGGTATAACTATGATGGGGTATAACTATAGCAAAGTTAAAAGTAAATTACGCCCTCTGGTGTTTAAAAAGAGTATTGCGATTCCTTTTTCATTGCCGATTGGAATCGTCACATATTTGTAGCAATAATTAACTGTCTCGCGATGCATTGTTATATCCCTACTCTCTTGTTTTTGGCAGGTACAGGTGCAGTTTGTAAACTGCCTGGAAACTCACCTTGGAGGTTCTTGTTCTCCCTCTTCAAGGACTCCAGATGATCCAGAGACTCCTCGTAGGAGTTCTTCAGCTTGAAGAGCTCCGTGCTCAGAGACCTGGCCTCCTTCTGGGAGCTCTCCAGCTCACACTGAGACTCCTCATACTTCTGCTTCCACTCTGACAGGACCTACATTCAACCATTTCAAATAGATTAAAACAAATAAAAAATAATGATATTGGCCAGGCTCTTATTGAAGTTGTCCATGCAGCTACGGTATGGTCTATGGGTTAGGCTGTTCACCTTGTCAAAGTTTCTTTGCTTCTTGTCCAGAGCGGCGGCTGCAGCATTAGACCTCTCCACGTCCACCATGAGATCTTCAATCTCATTCTGCAGTCTGTGTTTGGTCTTCTCCAGGGAGGAACACTTAGCGTTCACTGCTTCCACAGCCTCCTCAGCATCCTGCAGGCGCTGAGCCAGCTTCTTCCTGGATGGAACCAGCAGATACAGGACAATGATTTAGTGTTTTTGCTAAGTTATGGTTCATTATTGAAACCATAAGTATTCTTACGACTAATCGCTGCATGGTCAGCTATCAGACAAACTTTTTGTTCGTCTTACATTTTAGTAGAAACATAATACAAACAAAAAGCTTATCTGCTAGAAGAGAAACTCTCTCTTTGAAGAAGACTTTTCATGTTCGATGTCAGAGTTAAACATAAACATGATTAAACATAAACGATTGTCTGTATTTCTTACTTGGCCTCCTCCAGCTCCTCAGTCCTCTGGATGGCGTCAGTTTCATACTTGGTCCTCCACGTAGCCACCTCAGCATTGGCCTTGGACATGCCGCGCTGCAGCTCAGCCTTGGCCTCCTGCTCCTCCTCATACTGCTCTCTCAGCAGGTCAGAGTCATGGCGGGAAGACTGCACTGCATGGGCTAGTGCATTCTTAGCCTGGGAGAGTTCACACATCGTATCTCATTAAAGCAGGACAACGAGGTACCCAACATGAAGGCATAATTGAAACATTGTATTTTATACACTGTAGCTTTAGACGGTGTTGGATGCTGCATGAGCTAGTGCATTCTTAGCCGCGAGGGACGAGGACAGAAGGCTTTGTTTTCATGGGGATGGGATTATGATCATGGATGAGTTAATAACATATTAGCTGTGTGTTACCTTGACTTCCTCTTCCAGCTGTCTCTTCAGATCCTCCAGCTGTTGACTGGAGCAGTTCCTCCCCCTGGTCAGCTGAGAGATCAGAGATTCCTTTTCCTCCAACTGACGAGAAAACTCAACTAAAATAAATTTGAGGAAAAATCGTTAGCCTTTTAGACTTTGATCTCATCTGTTGCACTATTGACAGGCTACATTGAGTCTACCCTACCGTTCTCAGCTTGAAGCCTGGTTTTCTGAGTTGTCATGTCATGGAGGGATCTTTGGAATTCATCAGATTTGCTCTTGTATTCACTGGCTTGATCCTCTAGAGTTCTGCTCACCTTCTCCAAGGTAGCCTTCACGATAAGAAACACATATTTTCAGTTCATTTCTCAATGCCAGATAGTGGCTTGCATATACACATCATGTTGGAAATGTCAGATTGTTATGTCAAATGTTAGATTATTAACCTTTGACTTAATAAGGTGGTGCATGTTGGAGACCACATCGTCCAGCTCCAGCCTGAGCTCACTCTTCTCCTTCTCCATCTTCTGCTTGACTCTCTGCAGGTTGTCTATCTGCTCCCCCAGGTCAGCCACACTGTCGGCTTGTTTCTTCCTGAGTGTGGCAGCGGTGGCCTCGTGCTGCAGAGTGGCCTCTTCAAGGTCTCTGCGGAGTTTCAGGAACTCAGCTTCCCTCTTCTTGTTCATCTCAATCTGGACAGAGGTCGCTCCGCCAGCCTCCTCCAGCCTCTCACTGATCTCCTCCAGCTCTCTGGCCAAGTCCGCTCTCTGCTTCTCCACCTTGGCTCTTGCTGCTCTCTCTGCCTCAAGCTCCTCTTCCAGCTCTTCAATGCGAGCCTAAGAGAGGGAGTAAAGTTATTTATACAAATCAATTCCTTGTTTTATCATGTTTGTTATTACATGATGTTATTGATGATAATTACCTGCATCTCCTTCAGTTTCTTTTGAAGCTGAAGGCTAGCGGCTTGTTCATCCTCTATTTTACTGGTAAGCTGGCTGACCTCGAAGTCCTTCCTGTGGTCAAAAGGTGTATTTTGAGCAAACAACAAAAACACAAAGCCATGAATGGTTGAAACTGAAAGAAAAAAAACATTTACTGACTTTTTAAGGCGCTCCTCTAACTGCTGCTTGTCATTCTCCAGATCCATCAGACTCTCCTGGGTTAACTTCAGGTCTCCCTCCAGCTTCCGCTTGGCTCTCTCAAGGTCCATTCGAACCTTCTTCTCTTGTTCCAGAGAGCCTTCAAGCTGGGGAACATCACAACAGATAACTAGGCTGCAATTTCTGATCGCTACATTAGAACTGTATTTTTATGCTTTACTCCTTACAGGAACACATTGGAAACAGGCTTCTTACATCATCAACTTGCTGCTCCAGCTTGGCCTTGGCCTTGGTCAGAGTGTTGACTTTGTCTTCTTCACTCTGCAGGTCATCCAGTGTTTGCTGATGAGCTTCCTGTAAGGCTTTCTTCTCCTTGGTCAGCCTGGCAATGATTTCGTCCAGAGCTGCCATCTCCTCAGTCATGTTTTTCACCTGTAAACAGACAGGGAAAGTTGAGAACATGACTGCATTGATAATAATGTGTTTTCGTTGAAAGAATCTGAATACAGGTGAATATGTACCATGTTCTCAGTGGCATGCTTCTCCTTCTCCACTTTAGCCAGAGTGAGCTCCAGATCATCAATGTCCTTCTTCAGCTCAGAACACTCATCCTCCAGCTTCCTCCTCTTAGCTGTCAGTTCAGCGTTCATCTCCTCCTCATCCTCCAGCCTCTCAGTCAGCTCTTTGGCTTTGGCTTCCATCTGGATCTTGTTCTTGATCAGCTCCTCACATCTCTCCTCAGCGTCACAGAGGTTATCTTGCTCCTGACATTTTGTAAATGTGAAGAAGAAAGATGAGGCAGCAGGCCTCGTTATTACCCCTGTCTAAAGCATACGAAGTCAGCTGTTGCCCCTGGACTGAAAAGTTTATATTTAGTACCATATAGACAACATGATGTTTAGAAAGCAACATGATGTTTAGGTCTTTTAAGCTCACCGACTGGACTTGAAGCTGTAGGTCATTCTTCTCTTGAAGAAGAGAGACCATTTTCTCCTCCACGTCCTTCCTGCGAGTTTCAGACTTGGCATATGTTTCTTTAAGCTTGAGGAATTCTTCCTTCATGTTGGCCATCTCCTTCTCAATCGCAGCAGATTTCAGCAGAGGCTTGATCTTGAAGAAGATCTTCATCCAGGGCCAATTCTTGACCCCCATGAAGGCACGGATGTTCCATTGGATTGACAGTATTGCATCCCTTGAAGAAAATAATCAGCAACTTTAACATGGACATATACATTTTGCATTTTAGTCATTTAGCAGATGTTTTTATCGAAAGGGACTTATTTATGGTACAGTTGTAGAAGAAAACTGCAGTGGCATATATATGAATATGAAATATATATTAATATACTAATCAAAACCTGAAATTAATCAGTTTACATGCTATAATAATTTCTATCCAATTTAGTTTTCTTTGAATAAATGTACATGAATAAGCTGTACATTTATTCCAAGGCTATTTTCTGTTGTTCCTACAGTAACCAACAACACTACCTGCGCTCCACCAACTTCTGGTAGTCTACTCTGGACAGAAGGGCGCGGGCCCTGGCCTGCATAGCAGTGATGATGAGGGACAGACGATCATCTCTCATCTCCTCCAGCTGTCCCAGGAGGCCCGCCTTGAAGAACACCTGACAAGTTTCAAGTGTATTGTTACGTCACATTACAACAGTGTAAGAGAGTAAAATTCTTCAGTTCCTGACATTGCAGCACAAGACAATAAGGCAATAGGCGTAAGTCAAGATAAAAAAGTCACAATAGTACAGGACATAAGTGACAAATAAGACAGAGTACAATAGCAAATACACATAGTAAATAAAATAGATAGTTCAAGTACAACAACACCATGTTGGACTGACATCCCTCCTGTCTGTTAGACACATGTTCTAATCACATTATACTATCTCAGATTATAAAACGGATGGGTGAAATCAAGCAATCTGATTGGTTCATAGCCGTGGTATATTGAGCGTATTCATAGCTTTCATGTGACGTCACAGCATAGTGGAAACGCCCACCTGACGGGCAAAAGGCACTTTTTGCGGGCAAAACCCACGGGCAAAACCCACTTTTTGCGGGTTAATAACTTTGATTTCCCGTGGGTTAGGAAAATAATTCCAACGTGTCCGGAAAGAGGAGGAGCCAGGGAATCCAAAAGTTTTTGAATGGAGTCGATCCTCCACTCCTATCACAGTGGACACAGCAAGGAGCGAATTAGCGGTAGAACTCCCGAACGCCCGGTTGATCGAGTTTCGTATTAAAAGTATATGTTCTCGGGGTGTCAGCGCAGTGTGTAAGGGCTCAAAATGACCGTATACTGATGGTGAATTTAGAGAAATTAAAACTGTGTTTGTAGCACCTCCATAGCCGGTGTTATTCACGGTCAAAGCCGGTCAAGGAGGCACCCTTTGCGGCTTAATAACTTTGATTCTCCGGGGGTTACGGTACAAATTCCAACGTGTTCGGAAAGAGGAGAAACCAGGGAATCGAAAAGTTTTTGAATGGAGTCGATCCTCCACTCCTATCACCGTGGACACAGCAATGAGCGAATTCCCGGGTAGAAATATCCCCTCGACCCGCTGTCAGCGGGAGTTCCGTCCAGCAGCGGTAGAACTCCCGAACGCCCGGTTGATCGAGTTTCGTATTAAACGTATATGTATACAACAACCTGTAGCGAATACCCTGGCAATCTAACAATTATATTAGAGTGTATAATGCATAAACTGGGCATAGTCATGGTCTTTGCTTGGCTGGCTGGTTGGCTGCATTAACCTATTGTTGTTACTTGTATGTTCATTACGTTACTTCAAATGAATGCCCCCTAAGTCAAATCCATCAACTGAAGATAACTCGTGAGTTTAGAATGAGAAGGTTCTATCTCCGTTTAGAATGATAAGGTTCTATCTCCGTTTAGAATGATAAGGTTCTATCTCTGTTTAGAATTATAAGGTTCTATCTCCGTTTAGAATGAGAAGGTTCTATCTCCGTTTAGAATGTTAAGGTTCTATCTCCGTTTAGAATGATAAGGTTCTATCTCCGTTTAGGGTAGTTCAGAGATATTGAGCGTCAAAGTTTTGACATTCCATTATGTTTTGTGAGATGGAACCTTTGTATTTTATTAACCGTTTGCGTCCACTCGCCATGTTGCTATGATACTTTTTGCCCGTCAGGTTGGTGGTTGCTAGGGAAGAAACCACGTGACTGAAAGCTATGAATACCACAGCTACGATTAGTAGAGCCTCATCACAGTTCGAAATGAATACGCCTGTTTCACGGTCAACATTCCAAATATAACAGACTTTTAATTCAATCTCAAGGACATTTGATCAACTTAAAAAAAAAAAAAAAAAAATATCCTACGCAAAGTAACCATGTAGATTTCCAATATGTGGTCTGTTTATCAAAATAAAGCCTGTTTGAAAATGTGTCGAGACGTTTTCGGAGTGCCCTGCCTGCGTCCACTACAGCCGCGCGCTGTGACAACAGCACTTGTCAGCGTTCCAAATCCGTTACAAAATATCAAATAATGAAAATATGTAAATAAATGCTAAATTCCTATGAAATCTACAATGCTAGTAGCCTAGGCTAATGAAAAAGAATGTTAGTGTTGTTGCTTAGCGACCAACTGCAATAAGAGGAACTATTTTATTTGAGGGGAACTATTTAAGATGATTAATTACGAATAAAAACTATTTGAATTTGAGTGTGCTTTTCTAATTCATATTGACAGTGTTGGTAACCGTTTTATAAAAGCAATAGCTCACTTCAGGCCAGTGGTATATGCTTATTATATCACAGCTAAGGGGCGTTGTTCGGCCCGACGCGAAGCGGCCTGTCGTGAGCTATTGCTTAATTATACTATAGTTTATCTCACCTTTGTGTGTCCAAACCTATACTGGTTGTGATCAATGTCCAAAGTAGCCAAGAGTTTCTCAGCTCCTTTCCTGCTGTCAATGAACTGTCCCTCGGGGATGGCAGAAGGGTTCAGGATGCGATATCTGTTGTGAGAAAACTAGTAAATGCTTTTTAAATGATGAATACCATTATGTAAAAACCAGTATGACAGTGGGGCTACCTCTGTTTGAAGTCTCCATACAGGATCCTGTTGGGGAAGCCCTTCCTGCAGATCCTGATGCCTTCCAGCACACCGTTACAGCGCAGCTGGTGCATGACCAGAGGGTTCTCCATGGCCCCAGGAGTCTTGGTCTCGTTGGGGATGAGGCAGCGCACAAAGTGGGGGTGAGTGGACCTCAGGTTGGTCATCAGCTTGTTCAGGTTCTCCTGTGTAACAGTAAATTAATTATAGAACTGGTAATCCTGGGGTGGTCCAGTGGTCTAGTACCGCGATCTAAAGTGCACACATTATGCCCATGTCGGTATGGGTTTGAATCCGGCCCATGCCCAGCTGACATGCCCTCTCTTCCTTCTTCTCCTTACTTTCCTGTCTGTCTTCACTGTATCTGTCTAATAAAATGAAAAATATGAGTGGGACTGCCCCACTCAGAAAAAACAACTTACAATACAACAAGCCTCTCCTTAGAGTATGTCATCTTAGCCGTATCTCTGGTATATATATATTTTTAAACAGACCTCTAGCTCTATCTAAACTCCCTATCCAGCCAGAGAGGTGTTATACATGGTCTCTCAATGGAAGCAAAGACACAGTCAATGCATGTTATTATCACAGTTTATTTCCTCTGTAATCCTTATCTCTATAAAATAAACACACACCCTGTGAAGTGCTGACACAGTCTGGAAGGAGGACCCCTTCCTCTTTTTCTCCTTCTTCACCTCTCCAACTGAAAGAGAACACAATACATCACACTCATTCAGGCTCCCACTGAGTGTGAAGGTCTCTCATATGACCCAGGTATATCTTAACTCCAGGGGAGGCTGGTGGAGGTGAAAATCGAAGGACGAGCTCATTGTAATGTATGATGCCATTCCTCATTCCATGCATTACAATGAGCCAGTCCTCCGATTTCTACCACCACCAGCCTCCTCTGCTTAACTCTCATAGGGAGTGAGAAGGACCAAGTCTAGGGTACCTGAGTCTGCCCCAGCGTAGTTCTGGAAGAGCACGGACAGCAGCTTCAGGCTGGACTTCTGGTAAAGTCCAACAACAGTCTCATTTAGAGGATCCTTGTTCTTTACCAGCCAGTTGAAAATGTTGTAATCCACAGTGCCAGCATAGTGAACCAGGGCATAATGGGCCTCTGGTTTCCCCTTGACAACCCTGGGCTTCTGGAAGTTGTTGGATTTTCCAAGATGGTTGTCATACAGCTTGGCTTTAAAAGAAGCATCATTGGCCTTGGGGAACATGCACTCCTCTTCAAGGATGGACATGATACCCATGGGCTGAAGGAGAGGGAAATATGAGCAGGAAATTGTAAGAACTTATTTTATCCACTGGAGTATGTTCATAGATTGATTGTGTGTCAGCCTATATCGAGAAAAGCTTGACCTCTCACCTTTTCAATGAGATCAATGCAAGCCTGCAAGTCCATGCCGAAGTCAATGAACGTCCATTCAATGCCCTCTTTCTTGTACTCCTCTTGCTCCAGCACAAACATGTGGTGGTTGAAAAACTGTTGCAGCTTTTCGTTGGTGAAGTTGATGCACAGCTGTTCAAATGTGTTGTACTGCAATTATAGAAAACATATGGGTTAGGTTTTATCGTAAAGGTTACACTTCATATCTTATCAATAAGACTGACAGTGATGTCCTCTCTAGAAACTCACATCAAAGATCTCAAACCCAGCGATGTCCAGAACGCCAATGAAGTACTGGCGCGGCTGCTTGGTGTCGAGCGATTGGTTAATCCTCATCACCATCCACAGGAACATCTTCTCATACACAGCCTTGGCCAGAGCCCCTCTGGCGTAGTTCACCTGAGGCACATGACACAACGTCCAGTCCCATCACACAGTACAACCAGAGGTGCTCCTTTGAAGCAGCCTTCCACTCACCTGGTCCACGGTCTGTCCCTTGGTGACCCACTCGTTCCCTACTTTGACCCTGGGGTGGCAGAGACCCTTGATGAGGTCAGCAGAGTTCAGGCCCATCAGGTATGATGCTTTGTCAGCAACTGAGGAAAGGATCCACACTTGAGATCAACACTTTCCCCATTGGGTCACAGAACTAACTTGGATGTTACCCACAGTGCTTTTGACCCAGCCCGTGAGTAGCGGACACCACTGAGGGTAAGATTCGTCTGAGGAAATTACATTGACATGAAGACAGTGTAATTCCTTCAAGATGTGTCTTTGGCCAAACTGAGATGTGTGTAGTTGTGGTGTGTGTGAATCTCACCCTCGGTGCCGTCAGCCTCTGCCTGCTCCTCGCGCTGCTTCTGCTTGAACCTCATGTTGCCGTAGTGCATGATGGCTCCGGTCAGCTTGTACACGGAGCTCTTCTCCTCCAGGGTGAAGCCCAGCACATCAAAAGCACTCTGACAATGGAGGAGGAGATACACAGTGACGGGAGCAGGAAATCATTATTAAGATATTTGGCAACAATTCACATCAAGATGCATCTGTACTCCACTGTGATTAGCAGTGATGCCTCTGTACTCCACTGTGATTAGCAGTGAGTAAGATGAGGTGAATGTGCCACTCACATCAGTAGCCATGAGTTCGTCAGCGTCGTCGATGGAGGCCACGGTGGTCTCTCCCTGGGAGATGAAGGCGTAGTCATAGGGGTTGTTAGTCACCAGCAGCATCTCTGTGGTCCAGCAGAGACACAGAGAAACACATTATAATATCAGGGGAGGCTGGTGGACATTCACATCGTTGTAATAAGGCTGCCGACTTGTTCCCCCTTTCACCAGCTGCCGTCACAAATACCAGTGTATGCAGCCATGTCCTTGTACTGACCCAAAAGCTCCGGTTTCTTGTTTGACAAGATCTGGTAGAAGATGTGGTAGTCTCTCTCATTCTTGAGCTGAAATATGACACGAGACTTCTCCAGCAGGTCTGGAAATAATTAGATTCAGGACAGTAGGTAGATTAGCGTTAGCCACATTTGATCTTCCCTCTGCTCTTAGTTCTGTTTTTAGGTTTTTTTGTCCGACATAATGTCCGACATTAATGTTCTTACATGTCTCAATGTCAGCAGAGGCCAGCTTTCCTCTCCTGTCAAAGTGAATCCGGATGAATTTACCCTAAAAAGAACAATACGTATCTTTGTTGCTTGTTTTCTAGTGAGCAATGAACACAAAATGTCATTAAATCTCGTTATCTAACAGCGACTTACGAATCTTGAGGAGTTGTCATTCCTGATGGTCTTGGCGTTACCAAAGGCCTCCAGCGCTGGGTTAGCCTGGATGATTTGATCCTCCAGGGTACCCTTAGAATATCACAGATACTCATGTTAGCAGCGTGAAGGGACTAGAGTAGAGTAGACACAGGGTTTCTGTTACAAGTACAGTATGAACATCTGCATGCTGGAGCTGTGACTGGTAGAAGACCTTGTTCTGGGCTGCAGCGTCCTTCTTCAGACCACTGGTAGCAGCGATGCTGGCGAAGTACTGGATGACTCTCTTGGTGTTCACGGTCTTCCCTGCACCAGACTCTCCACTGAGGACAAACACAAACGTGTCTTTAGAAGACGCCGTGTCTCATGTTCTCTAACGTAACATGATGGGTATGAGTACAGGAAGTTGTTGATAGTTGAGTGGAGTGAAAGGTGTGCTACTGTACATACGTGATCAGAATAGACTGGTTCTCACGGTCTGTGAAAAAATACACAATGCAGTATTATATTTATATATATATACTGTATATTATACCAACATCAGAATTCAGCATCACAATCGTTAACAGAATCCATGAGTGTTTACCTGCCAGCATGTACTGGTAGGCGTTGTCAGAGACGGTGAAGATGTGGGGAGGAGCTTCACTCCTCTTCTTGCCTCTGTAGGCCAGAACCACCTGCTGGTCGTACACCGGCAGCCACTTGTAGGGGTTGACAGTCACACAGAACAGCCCGGAGTAGGTCTGTGGAACAGAAAGATTGTTCTAGAATACTATTTGAGTTGGAGAGCTGGAACCATAACAGTAGTTGTGTATACTATGGCAAGGGCTTCATATAGATGAAACTTAGCTCACCTTACTTATTTAACTTTATTCTATTATTGTTGATTTTGTATCTTGCTGCTATGCCTAAGAATGTTACACTTGCGTACCCGTATTGGATGTATGTTGACAATTTGGGCGACTTTATGAGGCACTGAATGATATTGAAAGGTAAGGGTGCCCAACTACAGGAGTTAACAGTAATGAAAGGGTAGGATGTCCAACCGAATGGACTGTTAGGGCCTCACATAGATCATCCATGCTGCGTAACGCTCTTTGAGGTTGAACAGCACAGCGGGCTCGTGCAGGAAGGTGAGCATAGCCATGTCCTCGATCTTGTCAAACTTGGGAGGATTCTGTTGCAGAATCTGAGAGACGTTGACAGTCAGAGTCTGGTAGAAATCAGAGAGGACAGAAATAAAGTTGTTAGTCAAGCTCTTTAATCTGCATCACTTCCTCAGCCACTGTCTTGGAGAATCAAGGCATTTTAGGCATTTTCATGATGAGAGAAACATGGTAATGTAAATGTTTTGTTATTTAACAAATGTAGATATTGTTTCTCAACAAGCATTTAGATTATTTCTATTTTTTTCAAATACATAATTATACATTTAACAGATCTGCAGTATTAACAGACCATGACACAAAGTAAAAAGACAACAAACAAACCCCCCATCCTCAAATAAATAACACAAATCTATACAAAATGCTTATTGACAAATTTCCAAAGATGTATTATCTGTTATTATGTTCTTATTATCTGATGTATCTATTTTTGCTCTTCTATTTGAGGTTGTTTTCCAAACAAGGCGCCCTTTCACACTAGTGAAACTCCTGCCAACAAATTGTCAAAGAATGGCCACATGGTTTAGATGTCTAAATCATGCCTCATCATCCTGTAAATCAACCTTCTGTAGACTCCATGGGCCGCTGTCCCAGACACAGATTAATTATAATCCTAAACTTAAACTCATCATCAAAGGAAAATGTTACATTGGGTGCGTTTGTAAATATGCTCTGAGAGCGCCGCAGCACACCCTGGGTGCTCTCTGGTCATTTGGAAATTCAGAGCACTGTGCTCTGGGAGCAGTCAGAGTGCACACTGGGCAAAATGTCATGGTTGCGACTTGATTGGTACTTGGTAGTGGAGTATGGAGTATTATTCAACACGCATCTAACTGTAACAAAACAGGTAATAATCATGTTTATACATGGCATGAATTAACCTTCATTTTAATGAATTTTAAAAGATGAAAATGGCAACATTAGTTTATTAGAGTATTAGCACAATTAGAGTATCTACTGTCAACATCACCAAAGTTAGCAACAGAAAGCTAGGGTTAGGGTCAACGTCAACGTTAATGTTAACACGATAACATAACATTGTTGGCCGCCAGCGAAATGATGGTAAGGTTATCATTGGTGTCCGCCATGTTTACAGTTAGTTTTAACTTTTAACTGACCGTTTGTAAATTAACTGATTCCAGAGCCTCTATGATGTTGAAACCAGAGCAGATTTTCCAGAGCGTATTTACGAACGCACCCTTAGTCAGGACGAGGCCTAATCTGTGTCCTGGAAACCGTCCCGTTCCAAAGAATGTCGGAGTGTTTCTGCTCCACGGGGAACTGGGCGGCGCCACTATGTGAACACTTAATTTTTTGAAACTGTCTCTGACAGTCACTGTGACAGCATTATAACATGCGGCAACTCTTCAAACACAAGACAAAGACAACTGTTTTTTTAACACAAAGATAAACAACATGTCTCATTCCTTGGCGGCTGCATCACTGACCTTCCCATTCTGGGTGTCCACAGTGACGCTGTCTCCCTCCCGGCTGCTGATGCTCGCCTTGACAAACTCCTCCACCGGGTCCGGCACGAAGCACTCCTTCTTCATGTCGAAGGGCCGGGTCTGGTCGTGCAGACGCTCCCTGTCCGACTTCCTCAGGAACGGCCCGGCCTCCCCGAACACAGCCATCTGAGCGTCTCCCATGGTTACCTGAAGGAAGGGGGTCGAGATGTCACATGACTCTAATGTAGATGATTCAACATTTCATATGACATTCAATTCTGTAATGTAGATGATTCAACATTTCATACGACATTCAATTCTGTAATGTAGATGATTCAACATTTCATATGACATTCAATGCTCTAATGTAGATCATTATGGACCATAGACACATGTTGTCCATAGAGCCCTGTCTCATTACACATTATTAATAGTTTGTCCAAAGCGTCATAGTACATACACCTGGAGAGAGAGAGACACACACCTGGAGAGAGAGAGAGACACACCTGGAGAGAGAGAGACACACACCTGGAGAGAGAGAGACACACACCTGGAGAGAGAGAGACACACCTGGAGAGAGAGACACACACCTGGAGAGAGAGAGACACACACAGGTAAGTAGCAGCATCAACACAGGCACAGGTGAGGCAGCTGAAGACACACACACATTAGCGGTCGCTAATTAACTTACAGGAAGGTCAGGTGAAGAGCGTCTGAGGTGCTGTGTTGCGGCTGTGCTGCATCACATATATAACCCCCACTGGCCTGCCCTAAAAAAGACAATGACTTATTAGCCCTGTGACCCCCCCACCTCCACTTACACACACACACACACACACACACACACACACACACACACACACACACACACTCACTGACACTCACTCTCACACACACACACACACACACACACACACACACTGACACTCACTCTCACACACACACACACACACACTGAGAGAGAGAGACACTAATGTAAACACACGGAGAGCATCTCTGACTCCTGACTGACAGCGAGGCGAGGCTGTGTCCATTGTTGTCTCCCCGGGCTCCGCGGCGACTGTCCGCACTGCCCGCCAGGAATCTCAGATGGCTGTCCTGTGACTCACACCATCCCTAATGAACCTCTCCTCAATCTCACTCACTCACACCTCTTTGTTCTGTGTTATCTCTGTCTTATCTGTGTTCACATTGACAGAGCCAGCGGGGGGTTCATCTGGTTCATCAGTGGTTGGCAGCAGTGAGCATCAGTTGATCCCTCTCTTGATGATACGTGTGTGTCTGCATCTCTCCCCCTCTCTCTCTCTGTTCCACAGACGCCATCTCTCATTCCCTCCATCCCTTTCACCCCTCCATCCCTCTTTTCCTCCATCGCTCCATCTCTTCATCCCACCATCCCTCCATCTCTCCATCCCTCCTTTCCTCCATCTCTCCATCCCTCCACCCCTCCATCTCTCCTTCCCTCCACCCGAGTCATCCAACCATCTGTTCTCCCTCTGGAGTTCTAGAAACAAGCGGTCACATTCAGACACCTCTGGCCAGTCCAACATATTTTACAGTTGAATACTGTCTCTGTTCCTATCTTGCCATGACTCCATGAGATTATTAATAGCTCGCCTGCCCTCTCCTAATGACAGCTGGGGTACGGGGCCTGAGCAGTTAGTTCAGATTAGCACTGGGCTCATAACAACATGCTTAGTACCCCACCAGCCCTTCGTAAGCCATGCGCCATGCGCCCTGTCGGCAGCATGCGCCATGCATGTCACAGAGTTACAGAGATGCACCATGGGAGGCCGGCGGAGGTAGGATTCAGAGGCTCATTGTAACGCATGGAATGAGGAATGGTATGAAAAGCGTGCCTCCCCTGGTGTGCACTCTGCTCTATAAGGCTGCTGCGTAGCTGTCGTGAGGACAAGGCGAGTAGGCATCCAAAAACATGTTCACGTCAAATCCTGCCATATGTTACATTATATGGATTTCTGGAGAAATTGTAGAATTCATCTTGTGTATAATATGTTGGTATATTGTATATATATATGGATATTTGTATCTCAATACAATAACTAGTTAACTGTCAAACATTTTTAGTCCTGACATAATCCAGGTCTGTTTTTAGTGCCCTGGGTGTAGTCCAGTAAGCCCTGCTGCTGGAGGGCAGGTGCTGGATGAGTCCCTGCCAGCCTGAGCCTGGCCTGGGGAAACACACACGCCCAGTCTGATACATTCCTGACATCGCTTTTATTTACCTTTGAAGTTAATCATGTAAGTAAGTAAGTAAGCCTTGAGAACCGATGGTTCTCGAGCCTAACAGCCCTTAGGCCGCAGGAGCCTATCACCTGTTTCCGCTGTACAACCCCTGGACATGACGCTGGTATGTCGCAGGGTCTTACCCCCGATCCAACCCTTAATGCTGAGTGACAAGCAGGGAGGCATCAGGTACCATTTTTATAGTCTTTGGTATGACATGGCCGGGGATCGAACTCACGACCTCCCAATCTCAGGGCGGACACTCTAAACACAAGGCCACGCTCACACAGAAAGCCAGAAGCCTTTACCTGCTGTTTCCTGTGGTGAGTAAAATTGAAATTTCTAATGTGTTTTGGAGCATCAATATGCTGCTCTAGACGCTCGAGACAACAAGCAAGTAAGGAGGTGCCAACCACTGAAAACCCTTAGAACAGAATGGTCTTAGAACAGAATGGTCTTAGAACAGAATGGTCTTAGAACAGAATGGTCATAGAACAGAATGGTCTTAGAACAGAATGGTCTTAGAACAGAATGGTCTTAGAACAGAATGGTCTTAGAACAGAATGGTCTTAGAACAGAATGGTCTTAGAACAGAATGGTCATAGAACAGAATGGTCATAGAACAGAATGGTCTTAGAACAGAATGGTCATAGAACAGAATGGTCATAGAACAGAATGGTCATAGAACAGAATGGTCATAGAACAGAATGGTCATAGAACAGAATGGTCTTAGAACAGAATGGTCATAGAACAGAATGGTCATAGAACAGAATGGTCTTAGAACAGAATGGTCTTAGAACAGAATGGTCTTAGAACAGAATGGTCTTAGAACAGAATGGTCTTAGAACAGAATGGTCATAGAACAGAATGGTCATAGAACAGAATGGTCTTAGAACAGAATGGTCATAGAACAGAATGGTCATAGAACAGAATGGTCTTAGAACAGAATGGTCTTAGAACAGAATGGTCATAGAACAGAATGGTCATAGAACAGAATGGTCTTAGAACAGAATGGTCTTAGAACAGAATGGTCTTAGAACAGAATGGTCATAGGACAGAATGGTCTTAGAACAGAATGGTCATAGAACAGAATGGTCATAGAACAGAATGGTCTTAGAACAGAATGGTCTTAGAACAGAATGGTCATAGAACAGAATGGTCATAGAACAGAATGGTCTTAGAACAGAATGGTCATAGAACAGAATGGTCATAGAACAGAATGGTCTTAGAACAGAATGGTCTTAGAACAGAATGGTCATAGAACAGAATGGTCATAGAACAGAATGGTCATAGAACAGAATGGTCATAGAACAGAATGGTCATAGAACAGAATGGTCTTAGAACAGAATGGCTTAATTCACAAAGCTGAGCATTCTACTGGCTGTTCTCATCAACACCACCATGCAGACCAAGAAATAAGCAACATTGAAGAAGAAGGTGAAGATTATAATTTAAGAACTCCTGAGGGGGTATATTACTGTGTGATCTTCAAGGCCGTGGCTGAAGAGACTCTGCTGTTGTGGAACACATCTAAATCATCACCTGAGAATTCTACACTGGCTGCAGACTTAAAGGATCGATTAAAAGCGACATTCAAGAGTGACAATCAGACTGTTCTCTCTCTGCGGAGCCACAGTGTGACTCGTTCAGACTCGGGGCTCTACAGGGTGGAGTGTTGGGAAGCTGGCAGAGTGTCACAGAAGCACAGTGGCTATGTCCTAGGCTCACCGGGGGAGGAAGCTGTGCTGCCCCGCTTTCATTCTGACACCAATGGGACAGAGATGAGTTGGGTGACCCCACATAGGAAAATCAGCCCGGTATCACCATCTCAACACCTCTCCGAGGACAGCAGTGACCTCGCTGACGGAGGGAAGCAGATGTACGTGCTTGAAGCAAGAGTGGCGGGAAATTACTGCCTGGTCATCCCATCTCTGACGCTCAGCCACACAAGCCGTTATAGCTGTTGTCAAGATATAGAGGGTGTATTCATTCAAGATGATCTTCTACTGGTCTGTCCCCACTGTGGTCCCGCTACAGCGTTCTACTCAGAGGGAGAGGAGGTCGTTCTCAGCTGTAACTCCAGTCTCACTGAGTCAGACGGGTGTGTGGTACAGACAGACGGGTGTGTGGTACAGACAGACGGGTGTGTGGTACAGACAGACGGGTGTGTGGTACAGACAGACCGCTCAGCATGATGGTGTCAGTCAGACGGGTGTGTGGTACAGACAGACCGCTCAGCAGGATGGTGTCATTCTGGACTCAGGTCAATGGGGGGAAGAACAAACTCCTGAAGATTTGATTGGACGAATCAATGTATCTCACTGGCTCTGCTTCTGGCTCTGCTGGGGAGGGGGGACCTGACAGGCGTTCCTAATAATGTGTCCAGTTAGTGTGTGTAAATATATATATAGGACTCCACTCAGAGCAGCGTCAAATATGAGTGACAGGTGGGCGGGGTTTGCAATTTTGGGACGATTCCATTGGTTCCTTTGTGAACATTGGAACGCTACGACGATTCTGCCCCAAGTAGTCAGATGGAGGAGACAGCAGCTGTCCATGAGCCTGTTGGTTGTTGTAGCTGCGACATTTAATATTTAACTATATTATACTGTAGCTAGCAAAGTGTGTGTGTGTGTGTGTGCAAACATTCTGTTTCTCAGAAACACACAGAGGGCTGATGAAGCGATAGGTGTACTTGGAGTGGTAGAAGATAAAAGTGGGAGGGGAGGGGGGAGGGGGGATGTGGCCATCAGATTACACGTGTTAGAAGCAGCAGAGAAGTCCTCGTACAGATGCAGAGAGGAGGGGCTACTGGAGACCAAGACGCCATGGCAACGACTACCAACCCAGACTCTGGACCGACAAACACACCCCTTGTGTGTGTATCTGTGTGTGTGTGTGTGTGTGTGTGTGTGGGTGTGTGTGTGTGTGTGTGTGTGTGTGTGTGTGTGTGTGTGTGTGTGTGTGTGTGTGTGTGTGTGTGTGTGTGTGTGTGCAGGCATGCATATGTGTGTGTGAGTGCGTATGTCTGTGCTTGTGAATGCGCAGGTGTGTGCATGAATATGTGTGTGAGCAGGTGTGTGCATGCATATATGTGTGTGTGTGTGTGTGTGTGTGTGTGTGTGTGTGTCAGGTGGGGGACCTGAGCTGAAACTGGGGCCTGCTTCTGCTCTGCTGGGGGGGGGACGACATTAAACATCCATGATCCCTCACTCACCTCCATTTCTACCTGGCAGTGTTGGTTGTCAGGAGGCTGATATATTAAGAGGTTATTATGTTACATTTATATATTTTTTAGTGCAGGGAAATATTTTCAGTATGTCCCTTTCACTGGCCTGATTCAGTGTTTTGAATAAACAAGAAGCAGAATCTGTAGGTCTGGGTCACCAACGAGCCACTGGACCCAGTGACTGATTCTAGTATCAACAGAAGTTTTCAGCTCACTGTTTCACAACTTCCGCTCTCAAAGACTGTGTGGAAATTAGATGAGTAGATACTGTATGGAGCTCAACGTCAAGACTATCTTCACATCGCGGAGTGACAGATGACTGAGGGAGAGTACATATGGAACCACTGGCTCACAGGACATCACTGCTCACACAGTATAAGACACGGTGTAGGTAACCAACGGACACACACCTTGGAACAGGATGGCTTCAATCACAAAGCTGAATGTTCTACTGGCTGCTCTCATCCACACCATCCATGCAGACCAAGAAATAATCAACATTGCAGAAGAAGGTACAAATTATGATTTTAAAACTCCTGTGGGGGCAAATTACTGTGTGATCTTCAAGTCTGTGGCTGGAGAGACCCTGCTGTTGTGGAACACATCTAACCCGTCACCTGAGAATTCTACACTGGCTGCAGACTTAAAGGATCGATTAAACACTACATTCAAGAGTGACAATCAGACAGTTCTCTCTCTGGGGATCCTCAATGTGACTCATTCGGACTCAGGGCTCTACAGGGTGGAGTGTTGGGAGGCTGGCAGAGTGTCACAGAACCACAGCGCCAGACTCTCAGTCTGCAGTGGTGAGACTTCTAAGGACATGTACCCGGCTGTTGGAGAGACAGTAAACCTGCCGTGTGCGGGGGCAGCAGCAGGTGACCACCTGACTGTCCAATGGCTGAGGAGGAGGTGGGACACCAGGAACTGTGAGAGAATGTTTCTGGATGAGAGCAGAACCCTGAACCCCCTCATGGAGGACCTAAGAGGCAGAGTACAGGTGGTTGACAACAGCTCCTCTCTCCGCATCACCAACATCACCTTCAAAGATCTTCACTATGATTACCACTGTCTGGTCCTGGATGGACAGCGTTGTGTTGGCAGTCACATGATAGTTCCGTTTGTCAGACCAGGGTTTGTTCTAGGCTCACCAGGGGAGGAGGCTGTGCTGCCCTGCTTTCTTCCTGACGCCAATGGGACAGAGGTGGTGTGGTACACCCCTCATGGACGCCCTCGCCCAGCATCACCATCTCAAAACCTCTCTGAGGACGCCAGTGACCTCTCTGAGGATGCCAGTGACCTCTCTGAGGACGCCAGTGACCTCTCTGACCAAGGGAAGCAGATGTACATGCTGGATGGAGGAGTGACAGGGAATTACTCCCTGGTCGTCCCATCTCTGGTGCTCAACCACACAGGGTATTATAGCTGTGGTCAATCTGACATTGACATCAATACTTATCTGCTACTGGTCTGCCCCCACCGTGCCCCCGCTACAGTGCTCTACTCAGAGGGAGAGGAGGTCATTCTCAGCTGTAACTCTAGTGTCAATGAGTCAAGGGTGTGGTACAGACAGACTGCTCAGCAGGATGGTGTCATTCTGGACCCTATAAGGGAAGAACAAGCTCCTGAAGATTTGATTGGACGAATCTATGTATCTCACTCCCTTACCACCCTGGTTCTCTCTAACCTCTCACTGGAGGACAGTGGTGAGTACTGGTGTGCTGTGTATGATTGGGTAGAACGTGTGTGTCACTCATCAAACAAGACCCTCCTAATCTATCAGGAGAAGGACCCCGTTGGCATTGACTCTGTGTTCCACGCAGTGTGGCGTTCCCTGGCCAGCTGTGTTCTGCTGGGGTCGGTCTGTGCTGTGGTCGCTGTGAAGCTGAAGACCAGGAGGAGAGACCAGGCTTCTCAGAGGGCCCTGAGGAGGAGAGAGGAGGGGAGGGAGGAGGGGATAGAGATGATAGAGGAGGGGAGAGAGGAGGAGGGAGAAGCGGTGATAGAGGAGGAGGGAGAAGAGGTGATAGAGGAGGAAACCAGTGTGTGAGCAGATAAGGCCAAATGTATACCATTAATAAAGAAAATGTCCACCATATAGACTTGCTGTATGTATAGATAGATTTCTTTCTTTTTTTATATTATTTTTTCTTAAAATGAATGATGGAAAGATGATTCACTTACTTAGACAAATGTATTTGTTGTAAGTCGCTTTGGATAAAGTTGTCTGCTAAATGCCAAAAGTTTAAATGTGTAAATGTGTGTATGTGAGAGGAGGAGGGACTCCAGACTCATTTATGAGACCATCATCTGACAGTCTGCTTCTTACATGCTTCAATTATATGAATTTGCATTATACTTGCTTGTACCTACCAATACATTGTCCTTTTTTATTAGTCATTATTGTTCAGTTGTATATGCAGTTGTATTCTGTCAATGGATTTAGAGTTCTTAACCCGGCTTCAAAGAGCTCTGAAAGTCAACAAAGGATGAACTGTAAATATAATGTTGTTAAAGGTTGCGTATATTTCCTGTTTGTATCTATTTTTTTCATTTAGCTTTTAACCATAATAAAGACAAGAAACCTTGGACAATGGTTTGTTCATCATTTCTAGCTGTCTGGCTTAACAGGGAAAAAACATTCTCAGGGGAACACTTTCTATGTTTATATCATGTTGACTCTTTTTTTAGTTCTTTTTTCTGAGTGGGGCAGACTCATATTTTTTATTTTATTGGACAGATACAGAGAGGACAGACAGGAAAGTAAGGAGAAGGGAGAGAGAGAGAGGGCATGTCAGCAGGGCATGGGGGCCGGATTCAAACCCATGCCGACATGGGCATATGTGTGCACTGTAGACCGCGGTGCTAGACCACTGGACCACCCCAGGCCATGGTGCTAGACCACTGGACCACCCCAGGCCATGGTGCTAGACCACTGGACCACCCCAGGCCATGGTGCTGGACCACTGGACCACCCCAGGCCATGGTGCTAGACCACTGGACCACCCCAGGCCATGGTACCAGACCACTGGACCACCCCAGGCCATGGTGCTGGACCACTGGACCACCCCAGGCCATGGTGCTAGACCACCCCAGGCCATGGTGCTAGACCACTGGACCACCCCAGGCCATGGTACTAGACCACTGGACCACCCCAGGCCACTATGTTGGCACTTTTGATGGAAGGCGTCTTGAAACATCGGGGGCTTAAACCCGCCCATGTTTCATTGACAAGGGGGGGAGAGGTAGTAGGAGTTTTTGATTGACAGGTGGTTGTTTGCATTAATCAACGGCGATGAGCTTAATCGATGGTGATGCGGTGGATGGCGGAAAACATTGGCAGACATTCATGGAGATAGCTTGTTGATTAGCTGCTAGGCTACAGTAGGTAGTAGTAGTAGTACACAGGTCGCAGGAAGTCAAATCACAGAAACGTCTCAGGAAGTGTTAACGTCTCCCAGCTGTCCTCTTAACATAGGCATGTTAACGCTGCTACCGCTGTCCTGCAGGGGAGGCTGGGGGAGGTAGAAATCGGAGGCCGGGGGTCGTTGTAATGCCTGGAACGTTCCTCATTCCGTTCCGTGCATTACGGAACGAGCCCCGGCCTCCGATTTCTACCTCCCCCAGCCTCTACCGACTGCACTGTGTGTGATGTCGAGGTCAAAGGCCTTTGAGCAGACAGACTGGGTGTCTGACAGCCTCCACAACCAGGTGCGTCCTCTGTGTTCTCTGTCCTGTTGGAATAACGTGCGTCTGTGCCGGGGGAGGCTGGCAGAGGTAGAAATCGGAGGACGGACAGGGCCTCGTTGTAAAGCACGGAACGGCATCGAACACGTGTAACACTCCTCATGCCGTTCCATGCATTACAATGAGGCCCGTCCTCCGATTTCTACCTCCACCAGCCTCCCCTGCTACCCCAGGAACCAAGAGGAGCTGTATGTGGTGTGTGTGTGTGTGGGGGGGGGGGGGGGGGTTGTGTGTGTGTGTCTGTGTTTACATGACAGCGTGCTGTACAGAGAACAGTCCAGAGTATACTATGTGTGTGGGTGTGTGTGTGTGTGTCTCCTTAGCTATAAGTTCGTTTCTCGAACTCTACCTCCCCCACCTGTGGTGTATGTCCCCACCTGTCCTACCCGCTGTACATAGGATTCTTAATAGGACTGGTTGTTAAAATCCCTAAATATTCGTTTTGTTGTATTGTTCTTCCCATGTTGGATGTATGTTTATCTTGTAGATAGTACTAGTTATTTGTCTGTAT
The DNA here is from genome assembly GCF_963989245.1 of Nansenia antarctica. Classification (NCBI taxonomy): domain Eukaryota; kingdom Metazoa; phylum Chordata; class Actinopteri; order Argentiniformes; family Microstomatidae; genus Nansenia; species Nansenia antarctica. The sequence goes on along the minus strand of NC_137675.1, from coordinate 1,832,584 downwards.
TATCTTGTAGATAGTACTAGTTTTTTTTGTCTGTCTTACATGTAACGATGAATTGAGAATCAAGGACCCCAATTGAAATAAGCCAGTGGCTTTCTTGGGTTTTTATCCTGTTAGTTGACCTTGTATGTAATATGTACTTTCATGTACCTACTTCTGCAAATCTTCTAATAAAGTTTTCAATCAATCAATCAATCAAACCTGTAATGCAGTATGTTGGCCACATGGGGGCAGTAATGTAATGAATAAAGTCCCTCGTGTCAGAGCGTTCATCCGCGTTCTCTGAGAGCACCGGAGCGTCCACGTGACTGCCTCAAATTCAATCAAATGACTTGGTTCCATTATGACGGTTAGGTTAATTAGGTTCCATTATGACGTTGAACCCAGAGCGAATTTACAAACGCGGCCGTTGTTGATTTCTCGAGTTAGTAACATGACTATCCTCTGATGAATCCTCTACTCTGCAGAATGACCTGAGAGTCAAGTACCGTTCCTCCGCCTGTAGGTAGCAGCAGTGTTCTGTATCTGTGGGTTGGTCTGGCTGGCTGAAGGACTGGTGTATTCTCTCACTGACCTTTGACCCATGGTTTCTATGGTAACCACGCTGAAAAGTAAGCGGTACTTTTAAGCGGTACTTTTTATAAACTAGTCAGCTGTGCACACACAGGCCCTGCCCAGGTTAAATAGATGAAATACAGGGAGACACTTTTACTGGGTGAAACCAGGTCATTTTTTAATTTTAGTACACATTTTTACAGGTCACATTTTATTTTAATACACAGGACATACAGAGATGGTGTACATGATGTAGACAGGACCAAGGACACTGGAGATACATGGCGGAGTTGGTGGTGGGAGTGACGACACAGAGAGAGATGGATAGATAGAGAGGGAGGAGAGAGATAGAGAGGTAGAGAAACAGAGAGAGCAGGATCAGAGAGAGCCATATTGAGATACATCGTCCTCCTTCACTTCATACAAACTCATGGAATGGAATGGAATGGACTTTATTTGTCATTGCTACAGTACAGGTACCAAACAACGAAATGTAGGAGGGGTGGCTCCCCTGGTGTTAGGAAAGGAAAAAAAAAAAAAAACTTTTAGAAAAAGAAAAAAATCACAAGAAGGTAAGGAGCTGGTTTACATAAATAAAGGCTATGTACACAATCCACTGTACTATACTGCACAGATAGTCAACTAGGGTTGTCATATTGCACAAAAGTATTTTTTCACGTTATTTAAAGTGTCACAGTTTGCAGGCTTGAAATTTACATGTTTGTGCCTCAGCACTACACCTGATTTTTTCAGTCCAGCAGCTGCCATACAATCCGTCCAGACTGTCCAGGGCCCAGAACTTAGGTCTTTGCTGTGTTCAGGGCCTGGACGGCCCTGTGGTAGAAGCAGTTCTTCAGTCTGTTTGTCTTAGCGGCTAGGGTCCTGAACCTCCTTTTCGAGGGCAGCCTGGTAAAGTGTACGTGCCCAGGGTGGGTCGGGTCCCTGGAGATCTTTGAGGCCTTCCTGAGACAGCGTGTGTTGTACAGCTCTTCCAGAGAGGGGAGGGGGGCGCCGGTGATCTTCTGTGCTGTTCTCACTACTCTCTGTAGCGCATTTCTCTCCGCTGTTGTGCAGCTGGAGAACCAGTTGCAGATGCCGTAGGTGAGGATGCTCTCCACTGCGCCGCGGTAGAAGGCCACCAGTATAGGTCGAGAGGGAGGGAAGGAGGGGGAGAGAGAGAGAGAGGGAAGGAGGGAGGAGTTCAGAGAGAGAGAGGGGGTGGGGGGGGGCTAGGCCCCTGAGTGACAGAGACAGACCTCACACCCAACAGCTGAGTCTAAGAATGGAGGAGCAGAGATGGATGGAGGGATAGAGGCATCCATCACAGAGGTTACTCCTATTAATACACACTCACACACACACAGTCTCACTCACACACTCACACACACACACACACACACACACACACACACACTCACTCACACACACACACACTCTCACACACACACACTCTCACACACACTCTCTCACACACACACACACACGCTCACACACACACACTCTCACACTTTCATCTGACATTTATAGAGCAGAGGGTAGCAGAACACAATATACATTTGCACACTGAACTGTGGGACTACAAATTTCAACAGCAGCCATTTTGTCACTGTTTCACTTCCCCCACTGCTCCTGATAAGATGTGTATTATGATAAACTACCACCCTCATCACTTCTGAACCAGGCGTTTCCTCTGCCTTGAGGATGACCTCATCTGCCCCCGATAGTCACATTCCCACACTAGCTGCTGCTGCGTCATTCACCTCCACACATTCTCCTGACCTCTGAACTTTGTGATGTAACATGACACCTGCAGGGGGCAATGGGGGGGTGAGAACATATGTTGCGCTGTGTTAGTGTCTGCAAGAGGGCCAGGGGGTGGAGAGAGTAGGGGGGCTACAGTATCAGACAGGGGGGGCAAGAGAGAGAGAGAGGGGGGGGGGGGGGGAGAGAGGGAGAGAGGGGGACAGAGAGAGAGAGAGGGAGAGGGACAGAGAGAGAGACAGAGAGAGAGGGAGGGTCAGAGAGAGAGAGAGGGGGAGAGAGAGAGAGAGAGGGGGACAGAGAGAGAGAGAGAGAGAGAGAGAGAGAGAGAGAGAGAGAGAGAGAGAGAGAGAGAGAGAGAGAGAGAGAGAGGGAAGGGGGATTCTAAGTGCAGGACAGCTGGTACAGTATGCAGCCCTCAGTGCCAGGAGAGAGAGGCCACCATTGTGGATGAAGCACGTTCCGTCGTCTTTATTCGTCGTGAGGTAAGAAGAGGGTAGTGACCTCATCAACAACAGGAAGCAGCTACGCCACATGTGGACGAGAGAGAGAGAGAGAGAGAGAGAGAGAGAGTGGACGTCCAGCCAAGGTCAGAGCAGACAGGAGAGTTGTGAGAAACATTCTGTACAACTGGACGTTCTTCTACCGGGAGCACAGCTGTTTACGACAGGAACGTATGGCGATGGGACCCAACCAACCACACAGGAAGTAGTAGACCCGTGGATCTGACGGCGTGTGAGAGAGAACATTCACCTCAGGAACTGTGAAAGAGTTTGTGGAATGCGAGCCTCCAACCGTCAGACGTGAGGAGCTGAATGTCAGAGGATTACTCCTGCTTCATTGAGTTACACCAGACCGTTGGATTGTATCCATACCGCAACACTTCCTGGTGCACCTGGTCACACAGTAGGGCTCGGCAACTCCACTGGAGCTTCACTGGATCACCGGATCATCAGATGCAACGACGTGCCTAGTCTCCCAACCAAGAGGTACAGTAGACGTCTCCGTAGGAGCTCATTGTCCATTTTCCTCCATTTAACTTGTCCAGACCAGCTATCTGAGTCCAGCTATCTGAGTCCAGTTATCTGAGTCCAGCTATCTGAGTCCAGCTATCTGAGTCCAGTTCTGTCCCTGGGCTCGGCTCGAGGCCCCACGGTCGTCCAGGATGTTCCTCAACTCCTTCCTGGTGTTGGTGACGGACCTGGCAGCGAGGCTGCTGGGTAACTCCTCCTTCCGGCGCCACTTCCACCTGCTGCTGTCCTGCCTGGTGCTGTTCGGCCCCGCTCTCAGCCTCTGGGTCTCCCAGCACAGCATCTTCGCCAAGAAGACCCACTTCCTGTACAGGTGAGGCTATGACCACTTCCTGTCCAGGTGAGGCTATGACCACTTCCTGTCCAGGTGAGGCTATGACCACTTCCTGTACAGGTGAGGCTATGATCACTTCCTGTACAGGTGAGGCTATGATCACTTCCTCTACAGGTGAGGCTATGACCACTTCCTGTCCTGTATAGAGGTCTAGCAGATGATGGGCTCAACCATGATGATAGATGATAAACAGAATGATCTCAAAATGGCCCCCAATCCCTCACCCCCACCCCTTATCGATTACCCCCTGTCCACTACTATAGATCTGTGATGACTGGATAAACACTGTGTTTAAATAAACATTCCTTGTCTAAGCAGCAGTATCTAGAGGAGCAGAGCAGCAGCTGGTTGCTCATGTGTATCCAGTCTGTTTTCGTCTAAGTATTCCAACGTACTCAGAATCCTGTACCACTGAGTGATTGTGTCCAACCATCCTCTCCTCTCCTCTCCTCTCTTCCCTCTCCTTCCCTCTCCCTCCTCTCCTCTTCCCTCCTCTCCACCTCCTACCCTCCTCTCCTCCCCTCTCCTCCCCTCCTCTTCTCTCCTCTCCTCTCTTCCCTCTCCTTCCCTCTCCCTCCTCGCCTCTCCCTCCTCTCCTCTTCCCTCCTCTCCACCTCCTACCCTCCTCTCCTCCCCTCCCCTCTCCTCCCCTCCTCTCCTCTCTCTCCCCTCCTCTCTCCTCTCCTCCCTCTCCTCTCCCCTCCTCTCCTCTCCTCCCCTATCCTCTCCTCTCCCCTCCCCCCTCTCTCCTTCCTCCCCTCCACCCCTCTCCTCCCCTCTCCTCTCCTCCCTTCCCCCCACCTCTCCTCCCCTCCTCTCCCCACCTCCCCCCACCTCTCCTCTCCTCCAGGGCGTTCCTGCGCTCCGGCTGGGGTTGGACCTGCGTGTTCGTGGGCTCCTTCGTGTTCCTCCTCTCCTTCTCCGTGCGCCGCTCCCTCCTCCTCTCCCTGCGCCACCTCTCCAGGCTGGCGGTGGGCGGCGGCCTGCTGGTCGGCTTCCGGAAGGTCATGGCCGCCCTGGCCAACGCCACGGGCAGCTGCTACGAGCCCCTGACCTCCCCCCCGGAGGGCCAGGCCCCGGCCTCGGACGGCCAGCCCTGGCTGCTGCTGCACGAGGGGACGACCAAGGAGGTGTGTCTGGGCCACGGCATGGTGTGGCGGGGCTACGAGGTGTCGGAGGACACCTTCCTCCTGGTGCTCTGCTGCCTCCTGCTGGCGGAGGAGCTGGCGGTGTTCGGCCCGTACCTGGCCCTGGGCGGGCCCTCGGGAGCCCCGCTGCGCCTCCTCTTCTTGTTCTGCGTGCTCCTCCTCTGGCTCTGGGTGTTCCTGCTGCTGTGCCTCATGGCCTACTTCCCGCTGTTCCCCACGCAGCTGCTAGGGGGCGCCCTGGGGTGCCTGAGCTGGCGGGGGCTGTACCAGGGCTGGTACCGGCTGGGGCCTACGTGGTACTGCCCCGGCAGGCCTGGGGTGGGGCTGCTCACCTCCAAGGCCGGAGGAGGAGGAGCTAAAGACGAGCCCAACTAAACTGTCCCTCGTCTCCAGATTCTCTACTACTTTCTCTCTCTGTGTTCCTGGTTGGTTGGTCTCTGGTAGGGCTTTCACAGCGCCAAGGAACCACTCTGGTTCACGTTTCGCAGTTGTAGCTGCCATCTTGTTGTGACATGTTTGTCCATCCCGCCCCTTCGTCACCCAGCGTTGATGACGCTGATGGTTCTGGTTACACTGGTATGAACCCTGATGGTTCTGGTTACACTGGTATGACCCCTGATGGTTCTGGTTACACTGGTATGAACGCGGGCTGGTTCGCCAGACGGCACCAAAGTTCTGAGGTTCCAGAACGGGAACAGGAGCGGTTCCTTGGCGGTGTGAAAGCCCTATGGATGATCTCAAACGCTGTCGGTCTTCCTCGTCATAATATTGTTCTTCATAAGGTGAAAGAAACATGGAAGTCTGTAAGCTGCTCTGTGGTGAATTAGGGTTATTCACTTCTCCTTAAATAAGGCTGAATGTCCAGTGTATGCATAATGACTGTGTGTAGTGACTGTGTTGATTAGTAACTATGTTAATTCTACCATGTCTGCCATATCTACCATATTAGACACTGTGTCATAGTGAACTCATCATTTCAAGGTGCTCTTCTTTTCAAATAAACTTTATTCCAAAAAGATCTTTGCACAAAAACAGTTGATGGCATGATTTGTAAGTCTTAGTGCTGATGGTCTGTTACATGATGTGTGAAAATGACAAACAGAATCACATGGATTTCAACGCCTTGGAAGTAAAGGTGGAAGTCAAGCTGTTTAATGGACATCAAAACACAGACGGTTTATTTGTTTACAAGCTCGCCCCTTAAACAGCCAGGATTAAAACGACTTAGATCAACTAAATCACATCTGTGGGAGAGACACAGTAAAATCGTAATTTCAATAACTTAAAGTTTTTAACACTTCATGGAAGAACCCTCGGCCTCTGTGATTTCATAGATTTCATGTCACGTTGATCTCATAGAGGTTCTTGCATTTGGGAATTTATTGACGCTCATTGAAACATTCCTTCAACTAAATAAAAAAATAATAAAACAAGATTGCGTGAGACAAAAGGGGGGGGGGAAAAGTGAACAACAATATATACAAAAGGCCCTGAGACATGCTGCGTGTCGACTGGTGTGTAGGGCACAAAGAAAGGCGTGTTGTTGGTTGAGAGAAGACACGTTTCATCATCCAGCCTATGGCTGAGCGCTAGGCTAAGCTAAGCCAGGCTAAGCTATGCTAGACAAAGCCAGGCTAAGCTAGGCTAGGCTAGGCTGGAGCGTCTCAGGAGCTGGACACGGAGGGGACCTCTGAGGTGATGGAGTCCAGAGGCTGCCAGTGACAGTTCATCAGAGAGTCGTACAGCTCCTCGCTGCGCTCCATGAAGTCCCTGTTCAACGCCTCCACATCCAGCTGGGGGTTGGGCTCTGAGGGGGGGAGGGGGGGAGGGAAGGAGAGATGTGAACAAACCAAGAGATTTAGTTTAGCAATTTTCTCAAGCAATTGTGACAACGAGACAGTGTATAGGACATAGACCTCCCCTCGCACAAAGGAGTTAAAAGAGGGAATTAAATGATGTTGGAGATTGAAACCTGATGACCAGATCTGAGCTGAGTTCTACCTTCAGTGATCTGAGTTCTACCTTCAGTGATCTCGTCCTCCGTCTCTCCCGTCCCCTCCTGCGTTTGCTGCAAGCAGAGAAACGGTGTCAGACCGCAACAGTTTATCAAGCTTTAATATTATAATATATACTGTATATATACACCTTTACTATTATAATATATACTGTATATATATAACTTTAATATTATAATATATACTGTATATATATACACCTTTAATATTATAATATATACTGTATATATGTTGTAAAATCAGGCACCCTTGAGAAATAGACATTGGTCTCAAAGGGCTAAATTCTCTGTATGATGTGACATCATCATCTACCCCCCCTCCCCTCACCTCAGCGGTGGCGGACATGTCTCCTGGCATGGGGGGCATGCCCATGGGGGGCGGGGGCATCATGCCGTGGGGTCCGGGGGGGGGGTACCCTCCGTAGGGGTTGTAGCCGTAGTTGTAGCTGTTGTACTGGTCGTAGCTGCCCCACCCGGGGTAGTAGTTGTGGTTGTGCCCGCCGTAGTAGCCCCCCCCCTGCTGCTGCTGGTAGTTGTTATGGTAACCGTGGTTCTGGTTGTTGTGGTAGTTGTTGCTTTTATGGCTGAAAACGAGAGAGGAGCGTTGAAGGGATGAGTTCAACGTCCGTGTGATGTCACTGTCTCACTGGTGGGGATGTGTGAGACAATCATCTTCTGTATCGCAAATGAGCTAATGGAGATGTTAGCTAGTGTTAAATGAGCTAATGGAGATGTTATGTAGAGTTAAATGAGCTAATGGAGATGTTATGTAGACTTAAATGAGCTAATGGAGATGTTATGTAGAGTTAAATGAGCTAATGGAGATGTTATGTAGAGTTAAATGAGCTAATGGAGCTCATGTAACAACAAGTTAGGAATGCTATCATCTCAGAGTAGAGTAGATCTAGTCTAGTTAGGAGTAGAGTAGATCTAGTCTAGTTAGCAGTAGAGTAGATCTAGTCTAGTTAGCAGTAGAGCCGGTACCTCTTGTTGACGGCGATGCTGATCCTGATGGGTTTGGCCCCCAGGCCTGTGGAGCTCTGGCACTCCTCTATGGCCTTCTTCTGCTCGCCCTCGTCACCGAACTTCACAAAGCCGTAGCCTCTGGGAGACCAAACACAGCCGTCAAACCCCCCGCCACACGCAAACACACACACACACACGCACGCACACGCACGCACACGCACCACCACGCACGCACACGCACACGCACCACCACGCACGCCACATTGAAAACGCATCAGCAAAATACGGAATCGTAAAAAACAAAAATGGTATGGTAGAACTGAAACTTGTTGTTTTACTTTTAATATGAGGTAGCATCACTTGAATTGTGAGTTGCTCTTGCTTACCCTACATGGGGAAAACAATAGTTTTAGCATGATCGTCAGCAACAAGCATTTTTTTTTGTATTTTCTTTTCCCAGTAATTTTTTTTGTCTTTGGGAAATATATTTGTGGTGAAAATATAGTAGAATACACCTGCCAGGGGAGGCTGGTGGAGGTAGGCATCGGAGGCCCGAGGCTCATTGTGATGCACGGAAAGCAAACACGTTTGATACCGGGCCTCAGTCCGTTCTAGGGGTGGGCATCGACGATCGATAATTGATCGATAAGGATCTTGGTCGATCACAAAATAAAAAATTTGGTCGATCACAAAAAAATAAAAAAAAAATAAAATTTGTGATCGACCAAATGTTTTATTTTGTGATCGACCAAGATCCTTATCGATCAATTATCGATCGTCGATGCCCACCCCTAGTTCCGTTCCATGCATGACAACGAGCCCGTCCTCCGATGTCTACCTCCCCCAGCCTCCCCTGACACCCACACCCCCCAATCACAGAAGGTGTCCATCAGAAACATAGCAACATCCCCAATGTCACCAGATTACTCTCCAAAAACCCCACCGAACATAATTTTAACTCATCAAATGACCAGGGGGGGTATTCTATTCCATCAACGTCGCTAAAGGAAAATCGAGGCTTATTTTTGATGAAGGCTCGCGAAAGTCCAAAAAAAAGTCAAAAACAAGCCTGGATGTTCCTTTAGACGGAACACCCCCCTGTCTCTACAGCTCTTAACCAATAAGCATCCTGCTAGCAGGCGGCGTGGGGGGGGGGGGCCGCACCTGGAGTTGCTGTACTGGTCGGTGACCACCTTGCCCCCCTTGCAGGACGGGTACTTCTTCAGGAAGAACTGATGCAGCTGGTAGTCGTCCACCTCGGAGGACAGGTCGCCCACGAACACGGTGAACTCTGGGCTGCAGCAGGGAGACACAGCTGCTGTCAGACAGGAACTCTGCTCTGCTCTGCCTCAGGTGTGGGAGCAGGTAAGACTAACAGAATGTTGTTGTTGGTTCAATGTGAGTGTGTGTGTGTGTGTGTGTGTGTGTGTGTGTGTGTGAGTGTGAGTGATGGAGGTAAGAAAAGCATCTGCACACCTGGTATGGTCACTGCCGGTGCAGAGGAGTAGGAAAAGAAAAACAAACAGTTTAAGCTAACTGATTCCTAGAACACTGCTAACTGCTACACTGCTAACTGCAACACTGCTAACTGCTTACTAGAACACTGCTAACTGCTACACTGCTAACTGCAACACTACTAACTGCTTACTAGAACACTGCTAACTGCTACACTGCTAACTGCAACACTGCTAACTGCTTACTAGAACACTGCTAACTGCAACACTGCTAACTGCTACACTGCTTACTGCTACACTGCTAACTTGCATAAGTCGCTGTGTTTAATAATCACTGGCATGTCGGTCAAGAGAACTTCTTCAGAGTTCAACAATATTGAATGTGAAATCAACAAAATGTTGTACTGTTGCTTTACAGACACATCAACATCAACAACAACAACAACAAGGTGATGAGATATGAAGGAGTCATCTTACCCCCCCTCCGGGCGTTTCCCGTAGGTGGCATAGTTTAACTTAAACTTCCTGGGCTACACCGCAAAGTAAGAGACAGCAGTCAGCCCAACCGTAGGAGTCAACGCATGTACGCTTTCAACGCTGGAGAATAAGGAGTATTATTATTATTATTATTATTAGAAGAACGTCTTGGTTTGTTTACATACCTCCACCACCCAGTACAGCTTTATCCCATTCGGCAGTTAGTTCCTAACAGAGCTTATGCACCGGCTTCAAACAAAGTCAATTTTTTTACAAACAGCCTCAACCACCTTCATCAGGGACCAGGAAGTAACGCGTCTGTCTGTCGTCACGAGAGACGCCACGCCGCCGCCGCGACACACAGCGGCGTTTACCAGACTACAAAAGTGGGCGTGGCCACGCCTAGCGAGGCCGCCGCCCCCTCCACAATAACACAGTTGGGGAATATAAAGTATAAAACTGAAAGTATATGAAGGGGTGGTTTGTCCACGGATGCAGTAGTATATAATATAATATACGGTATTATAATAATGATGGTTATTATTTAATAAGTTGTTTGTGAAATGAAACTGTGATTTATATATGTAACATCCGGGTGGCGGTCGGGGTTGGTGCTCACCGGATTCGAGCCGGGGACGAGTTTCCCGTTGAGTCGGTGGACGCACCGGTCTACGCTGGCCTCGTCTGCCATCTCCACAAAGCAGTACCCCGCTGAGCCACTAGGGGGAGAGAGAGGGGCATGGTTTAGTTAGGCTGTAATATCCTGCAGAGCCACTAGGGAGAGAGAGAGAGAGGCAGGCATGGTTTAGTCAGGCTGTAATATCCTGCAGAACCACTAGAGGGAGAGAAAGAGAGGGGCATGGTTTAGTTAGGCTGTAATATCCTGCAGAACCACTAGAGGGAGAGAGAGAGAGGGGCATGGTTTAGTCAGGCTGTAATATCCTGCAGAACCACAAGGGGGAAGGAGAGAGAGAGAGGGGCATGGTTTAGTCAGGCTGTAATATCCTGCAGAGCCACTAGGGGGCGATGGAGAGGCATGGTTTAGTCAGACAGGGGGGGTGTCAGAGACAGAGTACCCTCGTCCCGAGGCTGTTGCACACAGAGCACACACACACACACACACGCCTGAAGTAACACCGCCTCTAACCTGGCCGTGGCGGGGGGGGGGGGGGGGGGTGAGCTCACTGATTTAAGTGTTTGTTGTTATGTGATTTCAGCGAATCACATCGCTGCGAGGTGTAGCTCCAAAACAGAAACGTGTAGTGGGAAAGCACTGGGGGGAGGAGGGGCTTAATGAAGGGTTAGAATCTGATTCGCTGGTCCGCCAGACCTTTCACGCCTTTGGGGCGGAAGTGTCTGAGGGAAGAGACTAGAGAGAGACCAGCCTGTCCACAGAGACGGTCAAAGCTATCTGGCGTGCGTTGACCTCTCCCTCTAGTGTAAGACTGAGAGGCTGCTGATGTGAAACCAGACCCAGAGAGAATGCTCCCAAGCCAGCCCATCCTCTAAGTATGGAAATGGCATGATGACTAATATCGTAATTCGGGGCTGTATGACCTATCCCCCCCAACACCCCAGACCCACCCTGGGGCTGTATGACCTATCCCCCCCAACACCCCAGACCCACCCTGGGGCTGTATGACCTATCCCCCCCAACACCCCAGACCCACCCTGGGGCTGTATGACCTATCCCCCCCAACACCCCAGACCCACCCTGTCACCCTGTGGGTGATGATCTTCACGCCGTACGCCGTCTCCCCCATGGTGCTGAAGGCTTGCTTCAGGAAGTTCTCGTCCATGTAGGGATCCAGCTGCGACAAAGGGACGAGACAGTTCAACCAGAGACCCAGTTCAGACTACTACCGATGGGTGACGTGGCGATCACACTGTGTACACACGGGGGACATCTAGACATCTAGGTCAGCTACGTTAGTTGATCGTTTCTCCAACCAGGGCAGTGCTACCCGGAAGACCACCCGCAGGGCAGCTAGCACCAGGCTAGCAGCTAGCTAACGACACTCCAGTGAGCACAACACATCTTTATTTGTATGATTTACATATATATATATATATCTAGTACGGGTATAGCTCTCTCCGTCTTACAACCCTGGGTACAGATATCAGCACCTTCTACCGGCCGTTATATTAATGTCGGAGAACAAAAATAAAAAGCAGAAGTAGCGAGCTAACATGCTAACATGCTAACGGTCGGTAGCCCGCTGCGTAACCACGGCAACGTCACTCACATCTCCCATCCACAGGCTCGTCATCCTGTTGAACATCTCGATGCTCTGCTGCCGGGGAACCTTGCGAGGAGAATCCGCTGACTTCTCTGTGTGTAGATCACCTCCCCTGGGGTGTGAAAGGCTGGATCTCTCTCTCTCTCTCTCTCTCTCTCTCTCTCTGGGCCCTGGTGCTTCCTGCTGCTGGCTGCTGGCTGTGGTCGGTGCGACGGTGAAACCGGTCCGGACGGACATCCGCCTGTTGTTGGAGGCTGCGTTTGAGACCGATCACAATGCAGGCGGGGCTGCGCAGCGCCACTAAAAATGCCACATCAGTGCACTGTGTCGCGCCGGGCAATGTAGTCGATCTCAAACATCAGGTGAACGAACTCATCTTGGATGGAGATTTTGTGTTCGCCTGAATTAAACCTCATATAGTAGATTATATAATATATTATAATAATATAACGGGTAAATATACCTCAGACATAAAGGCTAGATGGTAGATATGAATAAGGGTAGATTATATAATATATAATAATAATATAACGGGTAAATATACCTCAGACATAAAGGCTAGATGGTAGATATGGATATACAGTAGGTAGATTATATAATATATTATAATAATATAACGTGTAAATATACCTCAGACATAAATGAATGAATGAATGAATGAATGAATGAATGGTCTTTATTGTCATTGCTATAGTACAGGTACCAAACAACGAAATTTAGGAGGGGTGGCTCCCCTGGTGTTAGGAAAGAAAAAAAAACTAAAAAAAACACAAGAGGGGAAGGAGCTGGTTTACATAAATAAAGGCTATGTACACTATCCACTATACTATACTGTACAGATAGACGACTAGGGTTGTCATATTGCACATAGTGTTATTGCACATTCATTTAAAGTGTCGCAGTTTGCAGGCTTGAAATGTACATATTTGTGCCTCAGCACTACACCTGATTTTTTCAGTCCAGCAGCTGCCATCAATCCGTCCAGACTGTCCAGGGCCCAGAACCTAGGTCTTTGCTGTGTTCAGGGCCTGGATGGCACTGGGGTAGAAGCTGTTCTTCAGTCTGTTTGTCCTTGCGGCCATGGTCCTGTACCGCCTTTTCGAGGGCAGCCGGGTAAAGTGTTCGTACCCAGGGTGGGTTGGGTCTCTGGAGATCTTGGAGGCCTTCCTGAGACAGCGTGTGTTGTACAGCTCTTCCAGAGAGGGGAGGGGGGCGCCGGTGATCTTCTGGGCTGTTCTCACGACTCTCTGTAGCGCATTTCTCTCCGCGGTTGTGCAGCTGGAGAACCAGTTGCAGATGCCGTAGGTGAGGATGCTCTCCACTGCGCCGCGGTAGAAGGTCACCAGTATCTCCTGCTTGCTGTGTTCCTTCCTGAGGACTCTCAGGATGTAGAGCCGCTGTTGTGCCTTCTTGATGGTGGCTGTTGTGTTGTTCTTCCAGGACAGGTCATCCTGTATGTGCACCCCCAGGAATCGGAGGGTTGAGACTCTCTCCACGCTCTCTCCGTCGATGAGCAGGGGCTGGATCTCTGACTTTTTCCTCCTGAAGTCCACGATGATTTCCTGGGTCTTTGACTTGTTCAGCAGCAGGTTGTTAACCTTGCACAGCTTGCTCAGTTGCTCTACCTCATCCCTGTACGCCGCCTCGTCCCCCCCCGAGATGCAGCCCACCACGGTGGTGTCGTCTGCAAACTTTACGATGGAGTTGCTGGGGTGGACGGGGGTGAAGTCTTAGGTGTAGAGGTTGTAGAGGATGGGGCTTAGCACGCAGCCCTGGGGGGACCCAGTGCTGAGTCTGAGGGCTGTGGAGGTGTGGGGGCCCACCCGCACCCTCTGGGGGCGGTCGGTCAGGAAGTCCTTGATCCATGCACATATAGAGTGTGATAGTCCCAGGTCTAGTAGTTTGGTCACTAGCCTGTCTGGAAGGATGGTGTTGAAGGCGGAGCTGAAGTCCACAAAGAGCAGTCTCGCGTAGCTGTTTCCCCTCTCCAGGTGGCTAGATGGTAGATATGGATAAGGGTAGATTATATAATATATTATAATAATAATATAACAGGTAAATATACCTCAGACATAAAGGCTAGATGGTAGATATGGATATAGGTAGATTATATAATATATTATAATAATATAACAGGTAAATATACCTCAGACATAAAGGCTAGATTGTAGATATGGATATAGGTAGATTATATAATATATTATAATAATATAACGGGTAAATATACCTCAGACATAAAGGCTAGATGGTAGATATGGATATAGGTAGATTATATAATATATTATAATAATATAACGGGTAAATATTGTCGTGTATTTTCATGCTCTGTAACCATAGCAATGGCCCTCTAATACACACAATGGCCTTTTGACCAGCATGTGCAGAGGCTGTAATATCATCATGGGAAGATATAATTGCATTAGGGCCCGAGCCAGCAAGACGCCCATAGCATAAATTGCATTAGAATTGTATTAGACCATAGGGTGAATTGCATTAAACCAATGCAGAGTACATTATCTGCCTTCAGGTATGGCAGATAATACACAGCAAAGGATCCTTAGGATGGAATAACATCCTATTTACAGGACAGAAAATGACCTCACCTACTATGATCTCACTGGCAAACTTTGTATCTGACCAAATTAAAATGACGTGGACTCTGTTTTGATTGGCTCAGCGACAGTGACAGGGGGGGGTATAAAATCCTGTACACAGATGGGCTCTTTCTCTTTTTCTTCATATCCATATCTTTGACTTCATATCCTGTGACCGATTCGGATGATCAGCTCCATTGAGGGGCCATGCTGTGTAACCTGCTTTTTTGAATAAACAAGTCTTAAATTTGCTCAAGAACTCTTCTTCATTTTTAGCAGTAACAGATACCAAAATATACGAAATATATGGCGAGCCTAGTCCACGAGTAAATATATATAGCTTATAAGTGATTATAGTGACCGTCAATTTTTGCATCTCTTCACTTCTCTCAGCGCCTGGAGGTAAGTACCATTTCCCCCCCTCTCTCTGCTCCCCCTCCTCCTCTCTCTGTCTCTCTCTCTGCCAGACTTCAGACTTCAGACTTCCAGCTTTGATGTAATTTTGTAATAAATGGTCTTAAGCTATAAACAAAAGAATTTAGATTTGTGTTGAGTATCTGTTAGAAATATAAGATAATTACAATTGGATTGAATTTAAAGAGCCGGATTTAGAAATCTGTATTTGTACATAAATGTGTAAATTGCACTGTATTAGGAAAATATCGTGTGTGTGCCTGTGGTACTAAAGACGACCTTTAGTAGTGTCTATATGAAAAGTGTAGACTTGTCGACAGAAAATTAACGGAAGACGTTTTGTTAATGGGTCGGCAATATTGGTTATTGTGAAGATTAGCGAGAAGCTGATAATTGTGTTATTGTATGTAAAAGGAATGAGAATTCCTGTTTGATAAGACAAAAGGACCATTGTGAGCAGAGCAGAGCAGAGCAGTGAGCGGAGCTAATTGCTTTAGCGCCGTCAAGACGAGCTGTACGCCCGCAGGCGCTCAGATTCCTCTTGAGGGAGAAAACGTGGAAAGCATGGGCATTGGAAAGTATTAGAATGAGATTAAATTGGTAACTAATAGTTTAACTGCATTGAAAGATAATCTTGAAATTGTTGAGTCGTGAATGTGCTTTGTTTGTGAAAACAAAAGTTGTGAAAAAGACCGTGGTTTTTCAAGGAAAAACCGTGGGGTAGAGCCCCTCCCCTCCCTTTCTGCGTGTCTCATTTCAAACACACGCGCTTTTCGCCCTAAAACACACAACAGAGCTGAAAATCCTTTCTACTACAAGGGAAGCTGAATTTGATCGATTGCATTGCTCATCTAAGGATAGTGGGTTGATCGTTGGGGTATTTTAAAGTAGTTTGGGGATATTTGCTG
This sequence comes from Nansenia antarctica, assembly GCF_963989245.1. NCBI lineage: Eukaryota > Metazoa > Chordata > Actinopteri > Argentiniformes > Microstomatidae > Nansenia > Nansenia antarctica. Next base: position 1,816,691 of record NC_137675.1, on the reverse strand, counting down.
AGTTTCATTCGCAAATCTGGTGAAAAGCGGGCGCATGCGCGGAGAGGGGCGTAGACCAGCTGAGACTGGGTCTCTGAGCACGGATTCTTTTTTCCTCCATTTTGCTTTCTTGCCTTTCACCTTTCCCCGCAATAAAGAATGTTGGTGAAGGAATCTAGGAGGTTGATGCATAGATTGATGTTGTGAATGACTGTTCAGTATTACATTACTTTAGTTGATTTAATTAATTGCTTATTGGTTGAATTAATTATTCAGATCATTCATTTTCTGTTTTCACAAAACAATTGATTGATTCCACAAGTTTTAAATCAATGTATATGATTATATAATGAATAATTCTAACTAATCGTTCATTCTTTTCGCTTGACAGTTGGGTTGTTTATGGATTGTGGAAAATAATAGGTTATGACTTGAAGATCACGGCAGGGTGGTCTGAAGCAACACGATAAGACATTTTCGGTTGCTTGCAGAATCAGATTCCATCTGAACCTATCAGATCTATGGAAGGAACTTGCCGCCATCTAGTGGACGGAACACGATAAGACAAGTCGGTTGCTTGATGTTGGAACGTAATGTTTATTATCTAGTGGACAGATTGTAATAGTCCAATGATAACGTTTTCTTTCACAGGTTTACATCAATGAAGTGTCAATGACTAAGTCTAATTAATTATGCATTCCTTTCAAATAACAAGTCGATTTCTTTACAGATTGTAATTAATAATTAATCATTTTATTCCTTCCAAATAATAAATCGATTTCTTTACAGGTTGTAATTAATATTCGTGTTTTACATCTTTTTATTTCAAGTTAAGTTCTTTTTCACAGTTTTTGATTAAAGAATAGCAGAACAGTTTCTATCTGAGGATTGATCAATCAAGGGTTTGTGGATCAGAAAGACTTAGAGCGTGACCTGCCTTTGTAATTTGATAAATTGTGTTGAACAGCCTTTGTAGTTTAATAATTAAAGTTGACCTGAACTATAATTAGTATTGATTGAGCAATTAAGTGACACACATTCATACACAATAAGGGAAAAACATTTAGATTAAAACACACACACATAGATTACATTTAAGTCAATAATACACAATACCACTGAAACAATCCGTTGTTCTGAATTGTAATGTTCTGTGTAGACAGTTGACACAGTTAAAAGTTGGACTAGCATCTGTTTAGCAGATACGGCAACAGAAGGTGGGTTGTAAGAAAAGTACACCTTATAGCATACTTTCAGCATATTGAGCAGTATAAATATTTCAGACATGGGAGCCAAACCCAGTAAAATTGTGAGGGCTGTTAATACAGATAAGGGAATATTAGCAAATTCATCCCCTGTGGCTATAGTGGAAAAAATGAATCCTCTTGTTAAGGAGATTAGCAAAATGTCAACGAAATGGAATATTCGTTGGGCAGACATTGAACAACCATGGCCAGAAGAGGGCACCTTTGACTTACAATTAATTGCAACATTGGAGATACTTATCAATGCACATAAGGCGCATCAAAAAGGAAAGATTAGATCAGAGAAACGCAGGTTAGAGTTAGCTATTTTAGACCTCTTCAAGGTAGAGGGGCAGAAAGTAGCATTAGCTTGGAATGAGAAAACAGCTCACATGGATCCAGAAAAAAGAGATGAATTGGCCAAAGCAATGGAAGAGAAAGTGAACATTCCATTCTCACACACAGCTCCAATCTCCAGTCCTCCTCCCTATGCCAAGATACTGGAGGACAATTCTCAGCGGATCTACCCTCAGGTCCCCGTCCTAAGTACGAACGGAGCCTTCACTATCAAAGATGAGGGTGATAATGTACTAGAGAGGGGAAGAGCGAAAGTGACCGTGGATTTCGAACCAGAGAACAAGACAGATGACAGTGAAGATGGCAGTGGAGGTGATGGCGAATGTTCAGGTGCTGACAGCAATGCACAGGGAGGTTACAGTGCTCAGATCAGAAAACTAATAGCCAGGGCCGAAAAACAGGGAAGGACAAGACGCTATAAAAAGGGAAAAGAAGAAAGTGGTTCTGAAGATGAGCAGGAGTCTCTGAAGATAGAGAAGAAGAAAGAGAGCTTAAAGCAAAAGAAGAAGATGTTGGAGGAAGAGGAGGAAGAAAGGGTGAAAAAGGATAAGGAGGAGTTAAGAAAGAGGGCAAGAAAACTCCAAGAGAGAAGCCTAAGAGAGGAGGAAAGTCACAGACGACAGATAGAGGAACTGTTAGAACAGGTAGCTCAAGTGACATCACATCATACATCCCAGCCGAACCTCCCAAGGTCTACAGCGACACCAAGGCGGGACGAAAAAACGAAGCCACTAGTAAGCGATTATGGCCTAAGACCAAGAGGGAAGGCATCGGAGGAAGAGGAAATTCAGGGGACCTTCCCGGTGCTGATTCGAGATAACAAGATAGAATATCGTCCTTGGGGTCATACAGATCTGTCTGAAGTGATCGAAAAACTCCCAGTCCTAGAAGATGGGGGTCACCCATGGACTACCGAGATGGACGTGAGACTGACAGGGACGCAGGCCGCAATGGGAGACCTGAAAAGACTCTTAGCCTTTATTACAGGATTGGACACCATGCAGGAAATATTGACGAAGGCAGGACTTCATAAATATATCGGTACATCAGTTTATGACCCAGAGCTCTTCGCAGCAAACAGAGGCAGGCTGTGGAAGGCAATCAGAGAGACATACCCTACTCACATTCACCCAGACAATATCATTGTGATGCCACTGGGAGAAGATGAGAATCCCAGGGGTTTTGTAGCCCGTGTGCACTCTCAATGGAGAAGTGTGACAGGGAAGGATGCCGAAGATAACCCGTTAGAAAAAGCCATAATCAGGGAAAAGATTCAACAAGGTCTCCCTACCCCAGTTAAGAACAAGTTAGCAGAAGTGGTGGGGCTACGACACATGAACAAGGCTGTTTATATAGACAACGTAGCACACCAAGTAGAATTATTTAGAAAGAAGATTCAGATACAGAAGGCACAAGACGAAGACTCACTCAGAAAACTAACTCAAGTACAATTGACTGAAGGCAAGAAAACCAGAGAGAGAGTGCAGACCATAGCCCTACAGGTCCCATCTCAGCCACAGCAACTGCAAACTGTCCCTCCCCAGTCATACCCACAGGGGCCACAAGGGGGGTATCCATACCCACAGGGGCCACCAGGGGTGCAAGTGGTTCCGTACCAGCCATACAACCAGCCTGGCCAAGGACCACCACAAGAGGGATGGACCGCAGCCGGGAAGAAGATGTTAGGACCATGTTTCCAATGCGGCCAGGATGGACACTTAGCCCGTACCTGCTGGAAGAAGAACCAGGGGGGCGCAGGGGGGAAACAAAAAGGAAGATATAGGCCCCCTGCTACACCGGCTCCAGGAGTGGTGAACCCCTACGGAGGCCCAGCAGCTGGGCTATAGGGGTGCCCAGAAGATCCGAGAGGGGGGTGCCAGCTGGTGGTGACAAACAGGCCTGAAGATGAACCTACCATATGGGTGTCGGTCAACCAACGTCCATTAGAATTGATGGTGGACAGTGGAGCAGCCTACACCTGTCTGAAGCCTGAAGATGCCACGCACCTTCCTATGTCTGGGAAATATGTGAAGACAATCGGATTCGAGGGAATTAAACAGCTGATCCCTACTACTGAGCTTGTAAGCTTAGAGTACAAAGGACAGAGAGCAGATCTGTCAATACTTGTATCAGAACACACGCCAATAGGGCTACTAGGGAGAGATGCACTATGCCAATTGAACTGTACAGTGAAATGCACACCTGACGGCTGTCGGGTGACAGTGCCACAAGAGAACAGACAGCTGTCTGTCATGATGGACAACAACGCATCTATGGTGTATTGGGTGGGAGGGCTTAGCCCAGACCTAATGGAACCAGCAAGGATGTGGGACAATTATATCCTGGCACACATGTCAGAGGCCAGAAGGCCTACTGATCCATTGCATTGTTCACTCCAGTATTTTAGAGAAGTTGCAGATGCAAACCCAGATGAGTGGCTGAAGCATCAGCCAAAACAGGTACAGCTTAGTACAAGTTGTATAATCCTAGGCCCTCAGGGAGTGGCTATGAAGATAAACAGTGACACTTATCTAGATCAGGAGCATAAGATTGAGGGTAGCATCCCTCATGTGACACTTATGATATCTGAACACTATAAACAGAAGCATTTAGGGGCAATGATGGCAGACTCAGAAAAAGCCAGATTTGTAACGACAAAAGAAAACCCTGCTATCTGGAGGAGCATTGATGGACAGTTCACAAAACTGATGATCTCTGCTCAAGGAATAGGACATCCGCAGACTGTGAAGCTAATGAACCAGCTAATCCTTCCTGTACAACCTGAAAAAGACCTCAGAGAAGAAATGATACAGAATGTGCCAGCAGACCTGTGGGCAAAGAACAGTACAGACATTGGATTTGTGAAATCAGCTCGTCCATTGAGAGTTGAACTCATACCGGGTGCAAAACCCCCTTGGAAAAACCAATACCCATTGAAACAGGAAGCAATTGATGGAATTGAGCCACAGATCAAAGGATTGTTAGAGGCAGGAGTCTTGAAGATAACTCAATATCCGTTAAGTAACACACCTCTTCTGCCAGTAACGAAACCTGATGGTTCATATCGTCTGGTACATGACCTACGGGCTGTGAATGAGGTAGTTGTCAGCTATCCAGCTGAAGTTCCTGATCCTCATGTGCTGTTGACTCAGATTCCATCTACAGCCAAAGTATTTACAGTGATTGATTTATGCGGGGCTTTCTTTTCTATACCTCTTAGTGTAGAAAGTCAAGGGTTATTTGGGTTTACCTACAAAGGTCAACATTATCAATATACCAGAATGCCACAAGGGTACAAACACAGTCCTCATGTTTTTAATCAGGTCTTGAAGGAGGACTTAGACGGGTTAGGGCAGACGATAAGTAGTACTGCCATTCAGTACATGGATGACATACTCCTTTGTGCCCCAGATGAAGAAACATGTCACAGGGATTCCGTTAAACTGTTAAAGGTTTTGGCGGAGAAGGGACACAAGGTGTCTAAAAAGAAGCTACAGTATTGCCAGGAAAAGGTAACTTACTTAGGACAATCTATTACACAGGGACATCGCAGTGTCACTAATGAACACTTGGAAGCTATTCAGAAGGCTCCAAAACCACGAACGGTTAGGGAAATGATGATGTTTTTGGGCATTACTGGGTATAGTTCAGCATGGGTGGAGGATTACACTAGACTGGTCGCTCCATTGAGGGGGATGATTAAGGAAACAGGTAGTGATAAACTCCAATGTTGCATTACTTGGACAAGGGAAGCTGATTTGGCGTTTGAGACAATTAAACACAAATTGCAAGAAGCGCCAGCTTTAGCGCTTCCAGATTATTCCAAAGAATTTGGATTGTATGTTTCTTCTTCAGCCAAAGGGAAGTATGCCTGCGCTGTTCTTACGCAACCAACAGGCATTGGACCTAGTCCACAGCCCATAGCCTATTACTCTGTCGCATATTCAGAGGTAGAAATGGGTTTCGCGCCATGCTACAGAGCAATGGCCGGGGCATATCTTATGTACGAGAAGGCAACAACCTTAACAATGGGGTACCCAATTACCATTCTCTGCCACCACAGTCTAAGGAATCTTTTGAATCAAGGCAAGTATACTTTGACGATGCCTAGGATTAGGAATTATTACAGGATGTTGGAAAGGGAAGATGTAACATTACTAAGATGTAACACACTTAACCCAGCAGAGACCTTGCCAACCCCAGAAGATGGGGAACCACACGATTGTGTGAAGGAAGCTATGAGGTACTCTAAGCTTAGAGCAGATCTACTAGCTTTGCCTTTAAAGGAAGCTGACGTTGAGTATTGGACTGATGGATCTTGTTACCGGGTAGGAGAAAGTTTACGTGCTGGGTATGCCATAGTCCGATCCCAAAATTCAGGGTTCATTGTGGAACAAGCCGAGGCTGTTCCTCAGCCTTGTTCAGCTCAGTTGGCTGAGTTGATTGCCCTCACAGAAGCATGCAACTTGGGAACCGGACGAAGAGTGACAGTGTACACCGACTCTGCCTACGCCCATAATGTGTGTCATCTACATGGAGCTGTATGGAAGGGACGGGGTTTTAAGAAAACTGATGGTTCGCCTATTCAGCACCACGCTCAAATCATGAAGCTGTTACAAGCCATGATGAAACCAAGGGAATTAGCCATAGTGAAGTGTGCCGCACACAGATCTGACTCATCACATGTCACACAAGGTAACAGGGCTGCAGATGATGCAGCCAAAGCCATTACAGGAGCAGACAAAGCAGGTAAAGTTCTGCTGGTCACACATGAAGCACAGTTACAGGGCATGGTCACGCTTGAGGATTTGTTGATGTTACAGAGTGGGGCAAATGCGCTAGACAAAAACCTATGGTTAACAAGGGGGGCTAGTCAGGATGACACAGGTCTATGGAGAAATCATGAGGGACTGGTTGTGGCACCCCCAGATTTATTAGGCATGCTGATACAGGAAGCCCATGGATTAGCACATGTGGCCAGGGGGGAGGTAAGACGCAAGATCACCAAGGAATATGGTTTTTGGGCTCCATATTTATTGGAACAAATAGACCATATCCTTGGTCAATGTGTGGTCTGTTTGAAAAACAATATCAGACCTGGAATACCAGTGGGAACTGGGCATATCCCTACCCCAAACGGGCCAATGAAACATTTGGTGATTGACTATGTGGACATGATTCGTCCTGTTGCAGGATACAGGTACATGTTAGTTGTAGTGGACAGGTTCAGCAGATGGGTAGAAGCATGCCCCACTCGAAAAAAGGATGCTCAGTCTGTAGCAAAGTTCCTATGCAGGGAATTCATACCTAGGTTTGGAATTCCAGATAGGATAGCGTCAGACAATGGTAAGGAATTTGTGGATAAGACGGTAAAGCTTATACTACAAAAGTTGGGAATCAAGCAGAGATTTGGGTGTATTTACTCACCTCAAAGCCAGGGGATGGTAGAGAGGATGAACGGGGTCCTTAAGAACCGTCTTTCTAAGGTCTGTCAGCATACAGGTCTTAATTGGGTGGAAGGACTCCCTCTTGCATTGATGGCCTGTCGTTCCAGTGAGATTCGAGGGCTGCACTTGACTCCCCATGAACTGGCTATGGGGAGAATAATGACAGCTCCCTGTGCACGAACCAGTGGGAAAGGGCCAAGTTTGGCTCTCTTGGAGAGTGACATGAAAGCCTATGTACAGTACATGACTAACCGGCAAAAGAGTATCTCTTCTTATGTGCTCCACAAACAGGAACGTGAAGAGGAGGTGAACGCACAGGAGAGGAAGGACGCGTTGCAGCCGGGTGACAAAGTATACGTGAAGGTCTACAGACGGAAGTGGCATGAGGCTCGACGGGAAGGACCATACGAGGTCGTTCGGTGCACTGGGACTGCCATCCAAATCAAGGGGTCCCCCACCTGGTATCACGTTCATCACTGCATCAAGGCACCCAATGAGGACGATGAGGGAGAGCCTCAGCAGGATGGTGAGGAGACCCCTGGGGACGAGGAAGTCCACAGCTTGGACATCCAGGCTGACGAAGATGTTGGTGAGTATCTGCGCCGTGATGCAGATGATGCTGGGGGCCTCGTCCCAGACCCTGTCCAGCCCAGAGATGAGTGGGCCAATGGAGATCGCGAAGGATCCAGTGACTGCGACACCCCTCTTGGGGGTTCTACCAAGCCTGGTGTTGCCCCTGTTGTCTCCCCTTCCGACCCTGACAATGCTCCAGACGGAGATGTCAGCAACCCGGGCGGCTGCCCGGACCAAGGTACCATTGAGAGACACAGACCTGTCAGTGATACACCCCAACCAGACAGATCCCGTGATACACCGAGGCCAATTAGGAGGAAACTCAAGCCATGCCGTTTCAGAGACTAATATACCCCTTAGTGTTCCTACCCCATTGACTTCTTTGGACAATGTTACACTTCACTCACACACTGTTATGCCTGGACGTCAGAGAAGAATGATCACAGCAGGTAGAGCTTTTGTTTGCCCACATTCACATTGTACTGTTGATGATTGTTTGATCTATACCGCCGAAGCGGACGAGTGGTATTTACTGGATGCTAAATATGTTACACTTAATCAACACTCAAGCAACACGCAAGAAACTCGTGTGACATTAACTAATGTTGACAAGGTGTTGAACTCGTATTGGTGTGCTAGACGTAATATCGGTGAACAGGTGTCTAGTAAATCCAACAATTTCAAGGACAAAGTTTGTAGGAACACTCCTGACTTTCCACACTACTATTCGTTGGACTGTGAGAAATGTGTGCATGAATATGTTCACGTTGAGTTACCAGGAAAGGTTGAAAATGTTGCTGTGAAGGCTTCTACGAAGGCGATTGTAGTCGCTACTGACGATTATTTGTTATATGATTCTAATCACCTGGGGACACGGTCCCACCCTAATTCTGCCACTAGTATCATGAAAGATTTTGCTTCAAAAATGAATTATTCTGATTGCTGGATTTGTCAACAGGTCCCTGTAAGTACATCTGCTCCTATGTTTTTCCCCATACCGTTAACTAAAGCAGAATGGTTTCATTATAATTGGCAGGGTTTAGCCCAATTTGTTTTACAGGGCAAGAACCAGAGCTCTTCTTGTCAGCCCAGCACGATTCTGGTTCCTTTAAATTCTTCGTATGCAGGTGTGGATATTGGTGTGTTGGAACGTCTGACAGCAGCAGTTAACAAACACCATAGGCCTAGCGGTGTGGGGAAGGTTATTATTGATAGGCTTACACATTTGTCACAACCAACAGGTCCGAAGAAGATATATATTATCCAAGCTATGTTCGTTCAATTGAATGGTACTGCATTGAGTCCTCATCTGTCATGTTCTGGGAGTGTGACTTCTACACGGTGGAGAGGTTCAGTTGTTATTTCTGGATTGAAATGTAAAGTTGTTGATTGTGCTATGGTGCCTCAAATGAAATTACATGATACCAATACTACCAGACGGCAGAAAGGCACCACGCAGCTTAAGGTCATGCCTCTCGTAAATATTACAACCTGTATTGACATACAATCTCGGCTCAAGGGCAGCGCGATTCGTCAGCTAGGGGCCGCGTCTTGTATAGGTGGTGTCATTTTCTTGTATCCTGGTACGGAGCTTCAACTCCCGGAGGGTGTGTTTCTTGTGTGTGATAATAATGCATTCTCTAAGCTTCCTGCTTTGAGTGAGGGTCTTTGTTATTTAGCTCATCTGATACCTTTGATTAGGAAAGTTACTCGGGAGGAGATGTCTGTACTTCACAAACAAGCAACCCATCGTAGTCGTAGGGCGTTATCTACCGCTCAGAAGTTTTTTGGCCTAATATTCCCAAGTTATGGTGTCTACAACTCTCAGACTGAATTAAGTGCCCTATCATCCGTTCTTGAAAAACACATTAATGCTTCGGATGCTGTAGTATCTGCCCTGGCTACTGAATTGACTGAAACTAAGAATGTAGCTCTCCAAAATAGAATGGCTTTGGACATTATTTTGGCCAGTCAGGGTGGTACTTGTGCTTTGATAGGCGGTGAATGCTGCAGTTATATTTCGGATTCTGGTAACGCTCTGTATGATTTCCATGAATCTAACAAGAAGGGTATAGAGGATTTACGTAAAGAACACGGTTGGAATACATTGGATTTCTTTGATTCTGCTTTTTCAGGTATTGGTAATATGATCAGGTCCGTCGCTATTATTCTTGTTGTCATTATCATCTGTATTATGTTACTTGGTATTTTAATCAAATGTTTTGGAAAGTGTATTTCTGATGTTCCGGTTAATGCTTTAATGATGGCCGACATAGCTGATGAGCAAAAGCTGGATTCTGTTTTGCTTTCTGATTTTGTTTCCTCTTTTGATGATTTGTTTATTAAGTGATGTTTTGTGATTGTTTGCTTCGGTTCCTGTTTGTTTCTTTCTATATCATGTGATTGATGTCGGTTGTGAAGTGATGTAATGGTTACGCGACAATGGAAGCTCCTGACTATGAAAGTGTTATCAATCTGAGACAGCGGTAAAGGCTGTTCTCCAACTGGGGCCATGTGCTAGCAACCTCTGACCCTGCCGCTTTGAGGACGAGGGAAACATCGGTCGTTGGAAATTTCTGTATCTCAGTTTTTGTATTATGCATGATGAACTGAGTGTGGTTTAATTGTGATTGTTATTTACAAGATTCTTTTTATTATTGGTTGTTTTCTATTTTTTGTATGTGTTATCTTTGGTTCATAGTACTGGTCCTGGGTTGGTCTGTGTGGAGGTTCTACCGAGATGTGTTGATGTGTTGATGTGTTGATGTGTTGATGTGTTGATGTTGTTGATGTAGTTGATGGGTTGATGTAGTTTTTCTGTCTGTCGTTTAGTTTCGGAACACACTCTGGGTGTTCCGAGGGGGGCTGTGTCGTGTATTTTCATGCTCTGTAACCATAGCAATGGCCCTCTAATACACACAATGGCCTTTTGACCAGCATGTGCAGAGGCTGTAATATCATCATGGGAAGATATAATTGCATTAGGGCCCGAGCCAGCAAGACGCCCATAGCATAAATTGCATTAGAATTGTATTAGACCATAGGGTGAATTGCATTAAACCAATGCAGAGTACATTATCTGCCTTCAGGTATGGCAGATAATACACAGCAAAGGATCCTTAGGATGGAATAACATCCTATTTACAGGACAGAAAATGACCTCACCTACTATGATCTCACTGGCAAACTTTGTATCTGACCAAATTAAAATGACGTGGACTCTGTTTTGATTGGCTCAGCGACAGTGACAGGGGGGGGTATAAAATCCTGTACACAGATGGGCTCTTTCTCTTTTTCTTCATATCCATATCTTTGACTTCATATCCTGTGACCGATTCGGATGATCAGCTCCATTGAGGGGCCATGCTGTGTAACCTGCTTTTTTGAATAAACAAGTCCTGCTTCTACCACAGGGCCGTCAAGGCCCTGAACACAGAAAAGGCCTAAGTTCTGGGCCCAGGACAAGTCCGGACGGATTGTAATGGCAGCTAGTGCTGAGGCACAAACATGTACATTTTCAAGCCTGCAAACTGTGACACTTTAAAAAATGTGAAAAAATACTTTCTTGTGCAATATGACAACCCTAGTTGACTATCTGTGCAGTATAGTACAGTGGATTGTGTACATAGCCTCTATTGATGTAAACCAGCTCTTTATCTTCTTGTGATTTTTATGCATCTATGCTTTTTCCAAAATGTGTTTCTTTTTCCTTTCTTAAACACCAGGGGAGCCTCCCCTCCTAAATTTCGTTGTTTGGTACCTGTACTGTAACAATGACAAATAAAGTCTATCTATCTATCTATCTATCTATCTATCTATCTATCTATCTATATCTATCTATCTTAAATTTGCTCAAGAACTCTTCTTCATTTTTAGCAGTAACAGATACCAAAATATACGAAAATATACCTCAGACATAAAGGCTAGATGGTAGATATGGATATAGGTAGATTATATCATATATTATAATAATATAAAGGGTAAATATACCTCAAACATAAAGGCTAGATGGTAGATATGGATAAGGGTAGATTATATAATATATTATAATAATATAACAGGTAAATATACCTCAGACATAAAGGCTAGATGGTAGATAGATAGATAGATAGATAGATAGACTTTATTTGTCATTGTTACAGTACAGGTACCAAACAACGAAATTTAGGAGGGGAGGCTCCCCTGGTGTTTAAGAAAGGAAAAAGAAACACATTTTGGAAAAAGCATAGATGCATAAAATCACAAGAAGATAAAGAGCTGGTTTACATCAATAGAGGCTATGTACACAATCCACTGTACTATACTGCACAGATAGTCAACTAGGGTTGTCATATTGCACAAGAAAGTATTTTTTCACATTTTTTTAAAGTGTCACAGTTTGCAGGCTTGAAAATGTACATGTTTGTGCCTCAGCACTAGCTGCCATTACAATCCGTCCGGACTTGTCCTGGGCCCAGAACTTAGGCCTTTTCTGTGTTCAGGGCCTTGACGGCCCTGTGGTAGAAGCAGTTCTTCAGTCTGTTTGTCTTAGCGGCCGGGGTCCTGTACCTCCTGTTCGAGGGCAGCTTGACAAAGTGTTCGTGCCCAGGGTGGGTCGGGTCCTTGGAGATCTTGGAGGCCCTCCTGAGACAGCGTGTTTCGTACAGCTTCTCCAGAGAGGGGAGGGTGGCGCCGGTGATCCCCTGTGCTGTTCTCACGACTCTCTGTAGATCGTTTCTCTCCGCTGCCGTGCAGCTGTGGTACCAGTTGGAGATGCCGAAGGTGAGGATGCTCTCCACTGCGCCGTGGTAGAAGGCCACCAGCATCTCCTGCTTGCTGTGTTGTTTCTTGAGGCATCTCAGGGTGTATAGCCGCTGTTGTGCCCTCTTGATGGTGCCTTTAGTGTTGTCCTTCCAGGCCAGGTCATCCCGTATGATGTGTCCCAGGAAACGGAGGTTTGAGACCATCTCTACGCTCTCTCCGTCGATGAGCAGGGGCAGGATCTCAGACTTTTTCCTCCTGTAGTCTACGATGAGTTCCTGGGTCTTTGACTTGTTTAGCAGCAGGTTGTTTACCTTGCACAGCTTGCTCAATTGCTCTACCTCATCCCTGTACGCCGCCTCGTCCCCCCCCGAGATACATCCCACCACGGTGGTGTCGTCTGCAAACTTTACGATGTAGTTGCTGGGGTGGATGGGGGTGAAGTCGTGGGTGTAGAGGTTGTAGAGGATGGGGCTTAGCACGCAGCCCTGGGGTGACCCAGTGCTGAGGCTGAGGGCTGTGGAGGTGTGGGGGCCCACCCGCACCCTCTGGGGGTGGTTGGTCAGGAAGTCCTTGATCCACGCACATATAGAGTGTGATAGACCCAGGTCTAGTAGTTTGGTCACTAGCCTGTCTGGAAGGATGGTGTTAAAGGCGGAGCTGAAGTCCACGAAGAGCAGTCTCGCGTAGCTGTTTCCCCTCTCCAGGTGGGATAGAGTGGCGTGGAGAGTCGTCGCTATGGCGTCCTCTGTGGACCTGTGGGCTCTGTAGGCGAACTGGTATGGATCCTGGTTGGGCGGGAGGCGTGTGAGTATGTGGGCCCGGACTAGTTTCTCGAAGCACTTCATGATGATTGGTGTGAGTGCCACCGGGCGGTAGTCGTTTAGGCAGCTCACCGTGCTTTTCTTCGGGACTGGGATGATAGTTGAGGTTTTCAGGCAGGGTGGGACGGTGGCCTGGGACAGGGACTGGTTAAAGATGTTGGTGAAGACCCCGGCCAGCTGGTCGGCGCAGTCTCTCAGCACCCGTCCCAGGACGCCATCCGGCCCCGAGGCTTTCCTGGGGTCCACCGCCTTCAGTACGCGTCTCACCTCGTGCTCTGTGAGGGTGAGGCTGCTGAGAGCTGGAGAGAGTGGTGTCTGTGTTGTGGTTACCTCCGTTCGCCCCTCGTCGAACCGGGCGTAGAAGGTGTTCAGCTTTCCCGCCAGCAGGGGGTCGTCCTCTGCGGCTGTGAGCCTGTTGGCTCTGAAGTTTGTCATCTGCTGAACCCCCTGCCACATCCGCCTGGAGTCGTTGCTCAGGAGGCATTCCTCAATCTTCTCTCTGTGCTCTGCCTTGGCCGCTTTGATGCCGCGCTTTAGGTTGGCCCTGGTGGAGCTGTACAGCGGTGTGCGCTTCCCTGCGAAGAAGGCGTTGTCCCTCTCATTTAACAGTTTTTGGACCTTCCCAGTCATCCATGGCTTCGTGTTGGGGTAGACCCGGACCCGTTTGTCCACGGTGACTGAGTTGGTGCAGTTCACTATGTGGTTCAGAACCGACGACGTGTACTGTTCCAGGTCTTCATGCTCATATTCCTGCCATAGGGTGTCATTTAGGCAGATCTGCAGTGGAGCGGACCCTTCTGGCCAGGTTCTGACAGTCTTAGTGGTGGTGGGAGCACTTTTCCCCATTGTGGTGTATGCAGGAATCAGATATGGATATAGGTAGATTGTATAATATATTATAATAATATAACAGGTAAATATACCTCAAACATAAAGGCTAGATGGTAGATATGGATAAGGGTAGATTATATAATATATTATAATAATATAACAGGTAAATATACCTCAGACATAAAGGCTAGATGGTAGATATGGATATAGGTAGATTATATAATATATTATAATAATATAACGGGTAAATATACCTCAAACATAAAGGCTAGATGGTAGATATGGATAAGGGTAGATTATATAATATATTATAATAATATAACAGGTAAAATATACCTCAGACATAAAGGCTAGATGGTAGATATGGATAAGGGTAGATTATACAATATATTATAATAATATAACGGGTAAATATACCTCAAACATAAAGGCTAGATGGTAGATATGGATAAGGGTAGATTATATAATATATTATAATATTATAACAGGTAAATATACCTCAGACATAAAGGCTAGGTGGTAGATATGGATATAGGTAGATTATATAATATATTATAATACAGTTTTTCTCAATTGCTAAAACACATTTCACAAAACTTACCTCCATTTTCCCAAAACTCTAAACACAACACACTTTTCTAAAGCTACATAAGCAAAACCACACCTTCTCTCTTCAAAACTCAAACTTTCACACCAAAACAGCTGCTCAAAGCCTGCAAAAATGTAAACACTATAAGCGTCATTACAGACTACAACAAAACAACTGAAAACACAATGTTCAGTGTGTGAGAATGTTCTTTTTTTTCACAACTGCCAAAGCACATTTTTAGAAACCTTACAGTATCTGTTCTCAGAATATATCACTGTAGAGTATTGGGCATTCATAGATTTGTGTGTTTCATATGAACAGTATGTAAATCTACAGAAAATACAGTAGGCTATGTATGTTGTTGGAAAATATCCTTTTACAGTATGTATATGTTCTTCATGAATGTTTTACTGTAATGCTTGGCTAATTTTACTATATAACTAGTATATAGTAGAACTAGTAGAACTGGTCATATAACTATCATATTATATAACATATAACTAGCTCTCTGGAAGAGCTGTACAACACACGCTGCCTCAGGAAGGCCTCCAAGATCTCCAGAGACCCATCCCACCCTGGGTACGAACACTTTGCTCGGCTGCCCTCGAACAGGCGGTTCAGGACCATGTTCGCAAGGACAAACAGACTGAAGCTCAGCTTCTACCCCAGGGCCATTCAGGCCCTGAACACAGCAAAGACCTAGGTTCTAGGCCCTGGACAATCTAGACAAATTGATGGCAGCTACTAGATTGAAATCAAGTGTTATACTGAAACACAACTGTGTACATTTCAAACCTGCAAACTGCGACACTTTAAATGAATGTGCAATAACACTATGTGCAATATGACAACCCTAGGGTACATAAGGTTCAGAGAATAGGAAATGTTAGAATAGGTATAGCATAGCATAGAGTACAGCACAGTGTTTTATTTGTATAGTATAGTATAGTGGAGAGTGTACATAGCCTTTATTTTATGTAAACCAGCTCTTTTCCCTTCTTGTTTTAGTTTTTTTTCCCTAGCACCAGGGGAGCCCCCCCTCCCAAATTTCGTTGTTTGGTACCTGTACTATATCAATGACAATAAAGACCATTCATTCATTCATTCATCCATTCATTCATTCATTCAGTAGAGGTTACCTGCAGGGTTAGGAGGGTACCGTAGGGGGCAGTATAGGTTCAGTTAGTCTAATGTGGGGAACTGCCATGCTCTGTAATGCTCTGCACTTATTCATATAAACCAGTTGATAAACCAGTAGATACATAAATACATACATCATTAGAAACGATCAATCAATTTGGCTGACAATTCCTTCCTTTCCGCCAGGGAGAAACGAAACTGTAACGGTCAGACCCCCTTTTCAAAGAAAACAAAACGAAAACTACACGCACACACACACACACACACACACACACACACACACACACACACACACACACGCACACACGCACACACGCACACACGCACACACACACACACACACACACACACAAAATAAATAAATAAGCCTGTATTTTCCCTTTAGTGACTTTGATGGCTCATCTGTGTTGATAGGAACCATCTATCTATATATTATATATATTCATATCAATTATTTCGCAATTTCAATACTATGACATTCGTCCTAAAGGCATTGTGTGTCGGAACAGTCGCATTGTTGAAGAGAAAGGCCCACTGTTGCGTCTCAGAGCCTTGTCGTTCCTACCCAGACGACGTCACAAGGTTCCGCCCGGAGTGTTTAAGCGGGCGGACAGGAATCCCAGCAGCTAGCTTCACAGCTAACAGAAACACAGCCAGCAGAGGCGACTCCGCACGTCCCTGCCATCCACATCTCTCCACACAGATTCGCTCACATTCACACATAGATTCGATCTCTCCACACACACCCTGTACATTCGATCTCTCCACACACACACACACACACCCTGTAGATTCGATCGATTTCATCCAAAAGGAGGAGGAGGAATTTTGTGGCGAAGAAGATGGGAGTGCCCAAATTTTACCGATGGATTTCGGAGCGATACCCTTGTCTGAGCGAAGTAGTCAAGGAGCACCAGGTAACCACGGCTAGCCCACGGCGGCTAACCCAGTAGCCTGGTCTGAGTGATGCTAGGATAGCCTCCAGCTAGCCTGCTACACACAGCAGGCCCACAGCAGGTAGCCTCCACCTAGCCTAGCCTTAGCTAGCCGCTGCTTCCCTCCAACCCTTCAACTAGCCAGGCTAGCAGCTAGCTGGTTAGCAGCAGTCAGCAGTGTTGTCTTCTCTGCTGGAGTCTGCCATGCTGGCTGGGATCCCTTTCACTGTCAACTGTCTGTGTCAGCATTGTGATTAGCTGTTGTGTAGATTCAGCTCTCCAACTCTCCACGTCTAAAGCACACTGAGGGTTGTGTAGTTGTGTCAGGGTTGTGTAGCTGTGTGAGGGTTGTGTAGCTGTGTGAGGGTTGTGTAGCTGTGTCAGGGTTGTGTAGCTGTGTCAGGGTTGTGTAGCTGTGTCAGGGTTGTGTCAGGTTCACTAGCCTCTCTAGATACAGGTTCACTAGTCTCTCTAGATACAGGTTCACTAGTCTCTCTAGATACAGGTTCACTAGCCTCTCTAGATACAGGTTCACTAGTCTCTCTAGATACAGGTTCACTAGCCTCTCTAGATACAGGTTCACTAGTCTGCCTAGATACAGGTTCACTAGTCTCTCTAGATACAGGTTCACTAGTCTCTCTAGATACAGGTTCACTAGTCTCTCTAGATACAGGTTCACTAGCCTCTCTAGATACAGGTTCACTAGTCTCTCTAGATACAGGTTCACTAGTCTGCCTAGATACAGGTTCACTAGTCTCTCTAGATACAGGTTCACTAGTCTGCCTAGATACAGGTTCACTAGCCTCTCTAGATACAGGTTCACTAGTCTCTCTATATACAGGTTCACTAGTCTCTCTAGATACAGGTTCACTAGCCTCTCTAGATACAGGTTCACTAGTCTGCCTAGATACAGGTTCACTAGTCTGCCTAGATACAGGTTCACTAGTCTCTCTAGATACAGGTTCACTAGTCTGCGTAGATACAGGTTCACTAGCCTCTCTAGATACAGGTTCACTAGTCTCTCTATATACAGGTTCACTAGTCTCTAGATACAGGTTCACTAGTTTCTCTATATACAGGACAGGTTCACTAGTCTCTCTAGATACAGGTTCACTAGTCTGCCTAGATACAGGTTCACTAGTCTCTCTAGATACAGGTTCACTAGCCTCTCTAGATACAGGTTCACTAGTCTCTAGATACAGGTTCACTAGTCTCTCTAGATACAGGTTCACTAGCCTCTCTAGATACAGGTTCACTAGTCTCTCTAGATACAGGTTCACTAGCCTCTCTAGATACAGGTTCACTAGTCTCTCTAGATACAGGTTCACTAGTCTCTCTAGATACAGGTTCACTAGTCTCTCTAGATACAGGTTCACTAGCCTCTCTAGATACAGGTTCACTAGTCTCTCTAGATACAGGTTCACTAGTCTGCCTAGATACAGGTTCACTAGTCTCTCTAGATACAGGTTCACTAGTCTGCCTAGATACAGGTTCACTAGCCTCTCTAGATACAGGTTCACTAGTCTCTCTATATACAGGTTCACTAGTCTCTAGATACAGGTTCACTAGTTTCTCTATATACAGGTTCACTAGTCTCTCTAGATACAGGTTCACTAGTCTGCCTAGATACAGGTTCACTAGTCTCTCTAGATACAGGTTCACTAGTCTGCCTAGTAGGGATGCTCCGATTTATCGGCCACCGATTTAAATCGGCCGATTTCACTCCAAATGACTGGATCGGTGATTGGCAAAAATGGCCGATCGCAAAAAACGTTTTTTTGTTGTTTTTTTTTCCTTTCCTTTTTCCTGGGGAAGACAGATAACTGAACAGAAAACATAGGAGGACGTAACAGTATGTAAACCATGAAGGCCACGTTTATGATGTCTTTTATACAGCCATATCACTGACTTGGGCTTCAGGCCCTAACTGGGTGATAGGCCAGACTTTTACTATGCCATAAAAATGGGTCTAAATAATAATTTTTAATAATTTTGCCATTTAGCAGACGCTTTTATCCAAAGCGACTTACAATTACGAATTACAGGGACATTCCCCCTGGAGTAACTGAGGGCTAAGTGCCTTACCCAAGGGCACACTAGTAGTGGTGTGGTTTCAGGCGGGATTTGAACTCACAACCTTCCGATCACAAGTCCAACTCACTATCCACTAGACCACCACTAAACTGCGGTTCCTCCCGCGCACGCCCACATACAACATCCGGGTCTTACTAGTCAGGTTTGTTATATAATTTCGTGGGAATTTTTTGGGGATTTGCTAATCTATACATTTTTGGAAAGGGCATTGTATGAGGAATCAGAAAATATATGTTTCCATTTGCACAGATGTCTGAAAGGCGGCCATCTTGGCATTTAAGAAATGGCCGCCATAATACACACGTTTTGTAATATCTTGGCTTCTAAATAAGCTAGAACATCGGGTCTGCGTTTGCTTGGTGCCTAATGGATCAAAACTTTTGTCTAAAAAGCAAAAAATATGTAGGCTATCCAGTCAGTAGGCCTACAGTTATGTATTTTTTTTAAAAAACGGTATCGGTATCGGTTGATCTTGAGGAAAAAAATCGGTGATCGGTATCGGCCCCAAAAATCCAGATCGGAGCATCCCTACTGCCTAGATACAGGTTCACTAGCCTCTCTAGATACAGGTTCACTAGTCTCTCTAGATACAGGTTCACTAGTCTGCCTAGATACAGGTTCACTAGTCTGCCTAGATACAGGTTCACTAGTCTGCCTAGATACAGGTTCACTACTCTGCCTAGATACAGGTTCACTAGTCTCTCTAGATACAGGTTCACTAGTCTCTCTAGATACAGGTTCACTAGTCTCTCTAGATACAGGTTCACTAGTCTCTCTAGATACAGGTTCACTAGTCTCTCTAGATACAGGTTCACTAGTCTCTCTAGATACAGGTTCACTAGTCTCTAGATACAGGTTCACTAGTTTCTCTAGATACAGGTTCACTAGTCTGCCTAGATACAGGTTCACTAGTATCTCTAGATACAGGTTCACTAGTCTCTCTAGATACAGGTTCACTAGTCTCTAGATACAGGTTCACTAGTTTCTCTATATACAGGTTCACTAGTCTCTCTATATACAGGTTCACTAGTCTCTCTATATACAGGTTCACTAGTCTCTCTAGATTAGGGCTGCACGATTAATCGATTTTAAATCGAAATCGCGATTTGAAATGATGCGATTAGCTAATCGCAAAGCCTGCGATTTGCCTGCGATTTTTTTTTTTTTTTTTTTTTAAACTTTATTTTACCAGGAAGTCACATTGAGATTAAAACCTCTTTTGGAAATTTGATCAGCACTCATGGAATGCCTCTTGTCCAATCAAATTACTTGGTCTCTTTATGACTTTGAACCCGGCGCTCTCAGAGCGAATTTACGAACGCAGGCATAGGTTGTGTCACGACAGTCAGTCCAATTATTATGAGACTTTGGGCTAACGTAACGGAGACAATTAGACACCACATGGCTTACTGGACGTATGATAAACGTTAGTATGTTATAATTGCGACAGGTAAGTGTACAATTTCACTATACTAACTGTACCAGCCAAGTGCATGTCGGTGCTGTTAGTCCAGCCTTAAACTTAGCTTAGCTAACTTGTAGTCTTTGAGACGGTAGCTTAGCTTAGCTACTCATGCTAACCCGGCGTTAAAGTACAGACACAGAGTTGACAGTCTCAGCAACCTGCGGGTTGGTGTTTATATAGTATAGCAGGCTTATGGATACATGGAAGTTAACTGTTCTGTTGTCAAACATGAATGTGTCCTGTATGCATAACCTCATACCATTCGTTCATACCAGCCGGCTTTAAAGACGCAGAGGTTAGCCTAGCCTAGCCTTGGGCTGAAGTATGTCACAGATTCCTAAGTCAAGGTGACGTGTGTCTGTGCTCCATAGTCAGAGACCACCATTCTATCATTCATCAGTTCGACTGTTGACCGAGTCATCTAGATGTGGTCCTTTCAGTTATAGTCACAGTGTATCCCCAAATGATCATTTTAATAGCTGGATCATCTTAGAAAGTAGCCACCTGTCTAGATGAGATGAGGTTATCATATATACAATTCATATCTTTTAAGTTCTCATCCTTGCATTAGAATTAGAGCAGTTAATAGTTTGATGGTATCATGTGGTAATGCTCTCTGAAAATAGGTGATATTCATCCAATCACCTGCCAAGTATTTTTTGAAAGTACCTGCCCTTTTCCAAACAGCTTCCAATTAAGCTTTCCTAGATGGTTGTGTGAAACAAACCACCTGAGTCAGGTTAGTAATGCTCCATCACATGTTTTAATCTGAAGCTTGATTTTAAAGCAACCCAACTTTAAAGCAACCCAATGTAAGTTTAGTTCTTTCACTCGTAGCTCGGGCTGTGGGGGTGCTAGAGGAGGGAGCCTCTAAGTCCCCTGAAGACGTACAAACAAACTGCACGTTGATACGACCTTCCTAGCCGGAGATATGGCCACACTTTACAAAAACTCCCTTTTTTTTTGTTGCTATTTTAAAAAAAAATAATCGCAAATTAATCGCAATCGCGATATCTGTCCAAATAATCGCAATTCGATTTTTCCCCCAAATCGTGCAGCCCTGCTCTAGATACAGGTTCACTAGTCTCTCTAGATACAGGTTCACTAGTCTGCCTAGATACAGGTTCACTAGTCTCTCTAGATACAGGTTCACTAGTCTCTCTAGATACAGGTTCACTAGTCTCTCTAGATACAGGTTCACTAGTCTCTCTATATACAGGTTCACTAGTCTCTCTAGATACAGGTTCACTAGTCTCTCTAGATACAGGTTCACTAGTCTCTCTAGATACAGGTTCACTAGTCTCTCTAGATACAGGTTCACTAGTCTCTCTAGATACAGGTTCACTAGTCTCTCTATATACAGGTTCACTAGTCTCTCTAGATACAGGTTCACTAGTCTCTCTAAATACAGGTTCACTAGTCTCTCTAGATACAGGTTCACTAGTCTCTCTAGATACAGGTTCACTAGTCTGCCTAGATACAGGTTCACTAGTCTCTCTATATACAGGTTCACTAGTCTCTCTAGATACAGGTTCACTAGTCTCTAGATACAGGTTCACTAGTTTCTCTATATACAGGTTCACTAGTTTCTCTATATACAGGTTCACTAGTCTCTCTATATACAGGTTCACTAGTCTCTCTATATACAGGTTCACTAGTCTCTCTATATACAGGTTCACTAGTCTCTCTAGATACAGGTTCACTAGTCTCTCTAGATACATGTTCACTAGTCTGCCTAGATACAGGTTCACTAGTCTGCCTAGATACAGGTTTACTAGCCTCTCTAGATACAGGTTCACTAGTCTCTCTAGATACAGGTTCACTAGTCTCTCTAGATACAGGTTCACTAGTCTCTCTAGATACAGGTTCACTAGTCTCTCTATATACAGGTTCACTAGTCTCTATATACAGGTTCACTAGTCTCTCTAGATACAGGTTCACTAGTCTCTCTATATACAGGTTCACTAGTCTCTCTAGATACAGGTTCACTAGCCTCTCTAGATACAGGTTCACTAGTCTGCCTAGATACAGGTTCACTAGTCTCTCTAGATACAGGTTCACTAGTCTCTCTAGATACAGGTTCACTAGCCTCTCTAGATACAGGTTCACTAGCCTCTCTAGATACAGGTTCACTAGCCTCTCTAGATACAGGTTCACTAGCCTCTCGAGGTGTGTGCCTCCGATCTGGGTCGGCTCCTGTGGAAATAAAACACCTTGTCTCAATGTTGGCATTGTGTTATATTCTCCTTGTTGCTTTTGGCTGCTCAGAACACTTAGTATCATTCAGAGGTGTGCTCTGTTCCATAAACATTATCTCCCTCTTTTAATGACTTTTCCTAGACATGTGCATTCTACCACCCAGTATCCTTACATTTTCAAAATCACATCAGGATAAGCTAATATACAGGGGTGCAAACTGGCGATGGTGACACTTTTTTTTGCCCGACACGGCTGGGTTGTGTAGCTGTGTCAGGGTTGTGTAGCTGTGTCAGGGTTGTGTAGCTGTGTCAGGGTTGTGTAGCTGTGTCAGGGTTGTGTAGCTGTGTCAGGGTTGTGTAGCATGGGGAACTTTCCCAACCACAAATGAAGAGACCCAGTCAGCGACCTGACAGAATCCGCTTGTTAAGTCGTGACGTGTTTCCGGGTCCAACGTTGGCTGAGGCGCTGTCTTCGAAATGGAGAAATAATAATAATAATTAATTATATTTATATAGCGCTTTTCCGAGGCTCAAATACCCTGACAATATGGAGAAAACGGGAAAGTGCTGTGTCCCTTGTTGAATGAATAGATCAGAGTCTAAAAAACGATTCAACTGTCATTCTACCGCTGTAGTTCAGAGGTACTCTGGTGCGGAGAATTTCTGGTTTGGACTCGGAAATAGTTAAACGTCACTTTTGACGTCAGACTGAACAAGCGGTATGGCTTCCCTTCATCTTATTGTTGCTGTTGAAGCTTCTGTTCCTGACTGCTACATGGACAGGTTTCCTGCACAGTAGGGCTGCAACAACGAATCGATTAAATCGATAATAATCGATAACGAAATTCGTTGGCGACGAATGCCATTATCGATTCGTCGTTTTTTTTTTTTTTTTTTTCCCCCCGGGTTTTGTTTCCATAACAAACCTACTTCCTGTTGACGCACGCCACGCTGTCTTGCGGCCGGTGTAGGCATCGCGAATCATAGCGAATCATAGCGCTACCTATGGCCGGAAAGGGTAGAACCTATGACTGTCCTATGACTGTCTGCTGTCAGGACATGCTAGTGAGTTAGCTAGCAGGGTTAGCTCGCTGCTGCCGCTAGCTGACTGTCACTACGCTGCTCGTCCAGCTGTAGTCTGCGTAGCTGTGCTGAGAACCAGAGCACTAACTATGTTTCTATAGAGGAGGGTTACACAAACTATGTTTCTATAGAGGAGGGTTACACTAACTATGTTTCTATAGAGGAGGGTTACACAAACTATGTTTCTATAGAGGAGGGTTACACTAACTATGTTTCTATAGAGGAGGGTTACAGCTAACTTCCTATTGTTTTATTATATAAGTCCTGCTGGGCTCAGCCCTTCCATGGTCTCCTGCTCTCCATGCAAATGCAGAGTGAGGCACTGACTGTCGCCTAGCCTATTGTATGGAGTGAGAGGACACATTGCATTGTTTTGGAGCATATCTGTTATATAAAAACATTAGTGTCTTGTCTGTAGCCTATATTGCACTTTGGGTTACTGACCTTTACATTAAGCAAAGTTATTACCTAAAACAATGCATGTATTGAGCTAGAGTTCAACTACTTTATTGAAACAATCTACCGCCATAGTCCATGGCCTGTTGTTAAACCTATTTGATGTAGCAAAGCCTTTTTTATTTATATTATTTATTATTTTTTATTAATACTTATTCATTTTGCACATGTATATGTATAGGCCTGGCTGATTTAGAAAACATAAAATACAATTTGCAAAATAAATATTTTTTAATAAAAATAAATAAAAATAAACTTTTTTTTTAAATCTTTCCCCCCCGCTTTTTTTGTATCCGATTTATCGATTAATCGATAAGATAATCGTCAGATTAATCGATTATCAAAATAATCGTTAGTTGCAGCCCTACTGCACAGTGGACCCTACCCACCCCCGTCCTCTCTCTCTCTCTCTTTCTCTCTCTCTCTCTCTCTCTCTCTCTCTCTCTCTCTCTCTCTCTCTCTCTCTCTCTCTCTCTCTCTCTGACTCAGTCGTGGACGTGGTGTCGGTTACACGTCGGAGTCTAAAGTTGCACTACTGTTGTTGTTGAGTCATATGTCACTGGGGTGAACTGGAGTCTTATAAAGAGTTGAACTGGAGTCTTATAAAGAGTTGAACTGGAGTCTTATAAAGAGTTGAACTGGAGTCTTATAAAGAGTTGAACTGGAGTCTTATAAAGAGTTGAACTGGAGTCTTATAAAGAGTTGAACTGGAGTCTTATAAAGAGTTGAACTGGAGTCTTATAAAGAGTTGAACTGGAGTCTTATAAAGAGTTGAACTGGAGTCTTATAAAGAGTTGAACTGGAGTCTTATAAAGAGCTGAACTGGAGTCTTATAAAGAGCTGAACTGGAGTCTTATAAAGAGCTGAACTGGAGTCTTATAAAGAGTTGAACTGGAGTCTTATAAAGAGTTGAACTGGAGTCTTATAAAGAGTTGAACTGGAGTCTTATAAAGAGTTGAACTGGAGTCTTATAAAGAGTTGAACTGGAGTCTTATAAAGAGTTGAACTGGAGTCTTATAAAGAGTTGAACTGGAGTCTTATAAAGAGTTGAACTGGAGTCTTATAAAGAGCTGAACTGGAGTCTTATAAAGAGCTGAACTGGAGTCTTATAAAGAGCTGAACTGGAGTCTTATAAAGAGTTGAACTGGAGTCTTATAAAGAGTTGAACTGGAGTCTTATAAAGAGTTGAACTGGAGTCTTATAAAGAGTTGAACTGGAGTCTTATAAAGAGTTGAACTGGAGTCTTATAAAGAGTTGAACTGGAGTCTTATAAAGAGTTGAACTGAAGTCTTATAAAGAGCTGAACTGGAGTCTTATAAAGAGCTGAACTGGAGTCTTATAAAGAGTTGAACTGGAGTCTTATAAAGAGTTGAACTGGAGTCTTATAAAGAGTTGAACTGGAGTCTTATAAAGAGCTGAACTGGAGTCTTATAAAGAGTTGAACTGGAGTCTTATAAAGAGTTGAACTGGAGTCTTATAAAGAGTTGAACTGGAGTCTTATAAAGAGTTGAACTGGAGTCTTATAAAGAGTTGAACTGGAGTCTTATAAAGAGTTGAACTGGAGTCTTATAAAGAGTTGAACTGGAGTCTTATAAAGGGGTCAGGGGTGTAATGCTTCTCTGACTGTTACAAGACAAGTTAACAGAGCCGACAAGCTAAGCTCCGTTGTGATGCATACTCCCAATATCTGTCTAACATGTTACCAGCTGGAGTAGCTAGATAGCCCCCCCCCCCACACACACAAACATCCCAGCCATTGATTTCCTCTCCGCCCCGCCACTCTTGCGGATGACCTTCGTCCTCACCTAACATCAAAATAAACACCCACTTCCTCTCACAGCTGCCAGATGTCATGACGTGGCTGTTACCCTGTAGAGATAAGCTGCTGTCTGGTGTCTGTCTGTCTGTCTGTCTGTCTCTCTGTCTGTCTCTCTGTCTGCCTGTCTGTCTGCCTGCCTGTTACTCAGCCAGAGATAAGCTGCTGACTGGTGTCTGTCTGCCTGTCTGTCTGTCTGTCTGCCTGTCTGTCTGTCTGTCTGTCTGTCTGCCTGTCTGTCTGTCTGTCTGTTACCCAGCCAGAGATAAGCGTCTGTCTGTCTGTCTGTCTGTCTGTTACCCAGCCAGAGATAAGCTGCTGTCTGTCTGTCTGCAGTCTGTCTGCCTATCTGTCTGTCTGTCTGTCGTCTGTCGTCTGTCTGACTGTCTGTCTGACTGTCTGTCTGTGTGTCTGTGTGTCTGTCTGCCTGTCTGCCTGTCTGTGTGTCTGCCTGTCTGTCTGTCGTCTGTCTGACTGTCTGTCTGACTGTCTGTCTGACTGTCTGTCTGTCTGTCTGTCGTCTGTCTGACTGTCTGTCTGACTGTCTGTCTGTGTGTCTGTCTGCCTGTCTGTCTGCAGTCTGTCTGCCTATCTGTCTGTCTGTCTGTCGTCTGTCGTCTGTCTGACTGTCTGACTGTCTGTCTGTGTGTCTGTCTGCCTGTCTGCCTGTCTGTGTGTCTGTCTGTCTGCCTGTCTGTCTGTCGTCTGTCTGACTGTCTGTCTGACTGTCTGTCTGACTGTCTGTCTGTCTGTCTGTCGTCTGTCGTCTGTCTGACTGTCTGTCTGACTGTCTGTCTGTGTGTCTGTCTGCCTGTCTGTGTGTCTGTCTGTCTGCCTGTCTGTCTGTCGTCTGTCTGTCTGTCTGTCTGACTGTCTGTCTGACTGTCTGTCTGTGTGTCTGTCTGCCTGTCTGCCTGTCTGTGTGTCTGTCTGTCTGCAGTCTGTCTGCAGTCTGTCTGCAGTCTGTCTGTCTGCAGTCTGTCTGTCTGTCTGGACGTTTTCATGATTACATCTGAATGTTTTTGACACAGATGTTCTACTATTTCATTTTGACAGAAATATGATGTGGCTGGCTGGATGACTGACTGACTGACTCACTGGCTGGCTGGCTGGCTGGCCGACCGACCGGCTGACTGATATAATGATTAATGATCCTCTCTCACCTCCTACCCCCTCTCACCCTCCTCCTCCTCCCCCCTCCTCCTCCTCCTCCTCCCTCGCTCTCCTCTCCTCCCTCCCTCTCCTCTCCTCCCCCCTCCCCCCCAGATCCCAGAGTTTGACAACCTGTACCTGGACATGAACGGCATCATCCACCAGTGCTCCCACCCCAACGACGAGGACGTCCACTTCCGCATCTCGGAGGAGAAGATCTTCTCTGACATCTTCCACTACCTGGAGGTGCTGTTCAGGATCATCAAGCCCCAGAAGGTCTTCTTCATGGCCGTGGACGGGGTGGCCCCCCGCGCCAAGATGAACCAGCAGAGAGGGAGGAGGTTCAGGTAGGGAGGGGGGGCAGGGGGGGGGGGGCTAGGTGGGGGGGGGGGGGGGGGCAGGTAGAAGGGCTTCTTCATGGCCGTGGACGGGATGGCCCCCCGCGCCAAGATGAACCAGCAGAGAGGGAGGAGGTTCAGGTAGGGAGGGGGGGCAGGGGGGGGGGGGGCTAGGTGGGGGGGGCAGGTAGAAGGTCTTCTTCATGGCCGTGGACGGGATGGCCCCCCGCGCCAAGATGAACCAGCAGAGAGGGAGGAGGTTCAGGTAGGGGGGGAAAATCACTGTGTTTTAATATTGTGTGTGTGTGTGTGTGTGTGTGTGTGCAGGTCAGCCAAGGAGGCGGAGGACAAGATAAAGAAAGCTCTGGAGAAGGGGGAGGTGCTGCCCACAGAGGCCCGCTTCGACTCCAACTGCATCACCCCTGGTGAGACTCCCCCCCCCCTCCTCTTCTGTTCATCCCTCCATCCACCCATCCATCCAACCATCCATCACTCTATCCATCGACCCATCCATCACTTCATCACTCCATCCATCCATCACTCCCATTCTCACTCACTCACTCCATCTCCTCTCTCCCTCCCCTCCCTTCCTTCCTCCCTCCATCCCTCCATCCAGAGTTCTGAGGGTGAACATGTGAATTATTCTCTCCATCTCTTCATCAGCCACCCTAACACCTCTCCCCCCCCCCCTCCCTCTTCCCCACCCCCCTCCCCCTCCCCCCCAGGTACTGACTTCATGGCCAGGTTACAGGAGCAGCTCAAGTACTTCGTCAACGACAAAGTGTCCACAGACAAGTCCTGGCAGGGAGTCCACGTCTATCTGTCAGGACACGAGGTGTGTGTGTGTGTGTGTGTGTGTGTGTGTGTGTGTGTGTGTGTGTCTGTGTCTGTGTGTCTGTCTGTCTGTCTGTCTGTCAGGTCACGAGGTGTGTGTGTGTGTGTGTCTGTCTGTCTGTGTGTGTCTGTGTGTCTGTCTGTCTGTCAGGTCACGAGGTGTGTGTGTGTGTGTGTGTGTGTGTCTGTCTGTCTGTCTGTCTGTCTGTCTGTCTGTCTGTCTGTCTGTCTGTCTGTGTCTGTCTGTGTGTGTCTGTGTGTCTGTCTGTCTGTCTGTCAGGTCACGAGGTCTGTGTCTGTGTGTCTGTCTGTCTGTCAGGTCACGAGGTGTGTGTGTCTGTCTGTCTGTCTGTCAGGTCACGAGGTGTGTGTGTGTGTGTGTGTGTGTCTGTCTGTCAGGTCACGAGGTGTGTGTGTGTGTGTGTGTGAGAGATAGACTGACTATCTGTGTGCGTATCTATACCTGTGTGTGTGTGTGTGTGTGTGTGTGTTAACCAGTAGTGTGTGTGTGTTCAGACCCCAGGTGAAGGAGAACACAAGATCATGGAGTTCATCCGCTGTGAAAACGCCAAGCCAGACCACGACCCCAACACACGCCACTGTCTGTACGGGCTGGACGCAGACCTGGTGGGTGGGGGTGGGGGGGGGGGGTGTGTGTGTCAGTGTGGGGGTGTGTGTGTGTCAGTGTGTAGGTGTGTGTGTGTGTTAGGGTGTGTGTGTGTGTGTGTGTGTCAGTGTGTAGGTGTGTGTGTGTGTGTGTGTCAGGGTGTGTGTTAGGGATGCACCGAAATGAAAATTCTTTGCCGAAGCTGAAACCGAACTTGTCTGAATAGCAGCGAGTGTGTACCGGCAGTTGTATCAATTATTTTGCCAATTTTTGTACCATTGCATAAGTTAAATATATGCAGCTTTTCATTCATGAAAATTCTCAAAATGACGTGTTTGTACAGGGTATCCGCGGTGTCTTGAAAAGTATTAAAAGTTGATAAATCAATTTTGGCAAAATCAAGACCCTTAATAAGTATTAAAAAGTCTTATCACGATTTTATGAGGTCTTGAATTTTGTAGGTATTTTTCTGAATTAGACTGTCCAAAGAGTTTGAGTCCTAAAAACTTTTAGTAAAAGTTCGTGAATTTATTAATTTTATTAAAAAACTAAGATGAACCGGACATTCTGTTGTATGATAGTGGTCTAGTCTATTGCAAACTAAAACCGTTAAGTTAAAGGTGTCACAGATGTAAACGGTTACAGCTCCAAGTGGCGGTGAGGTCTGGAAAAATATTGACAAGGTCTTTAAAAAGTCTTTGAAAGGTATTGAAATTAACCTCAAGATTCCTGTATATACCCTGTTGTATACACTTTATGTTACGTAATATTTCCTAATTTCATGAAAGGTGTAAAAACTGTGACAGCGGCTGGTGAAACACAAAAATGTACTTTTGAAACACAAAATACATTTCAACATTGTTGAAAATCACAACACACTAGTCAAGCCAAAAAACATTGCAAACGCAATGGACTCACGCTTTTATTTTGAAGTCATGAGCCAAACTGCTGAGGTTTGCTGTAATGATCTGACTTGGCAGGAGGCAGGAGGCAGGAGGCAGGCAGGGCTGCTGGTCTCAGTCAGAACAGCAGCAGGGCTGCTTGACCTGTTTGATCGCCTCAGCAAAAAAAAGTATCGTATTCTGTAAACATCCGGCCAAACACCCAATGTGCTTTTTTTTGCTATTTTCAGCGGCCAAACTTTCGGTGCATCCCTAGTGTGTGTGTGTGTGTGTGTGTGTGTGTCACATTTTGTGTGTGCTGCAGTACCAGTAGTGTCTGAGCTGTTCCTCTCCTCCTCTAGATGATGTTGGCTCTGACCAGTAGTGTGTGTGTGTGTGTGTGTGTGTGTGTGTGTGTGTGTGTGTGTGTGTTCCTCTCTAGATGATGTTGGGTCTGACCAGCCATGAGCCTCACTTCTCCCTGCTCAGAGAAGAGGTCCGCTTTGGAGGGAAGAAGAACCAGAAAAGGTGTGTGTGTGTGTGTGTGTGTGTGTGTGTGTGTGTATGGTGTGTGTGGGTGGGTGTATTAGGGTTGGGCGGTTATACAGTTTTACCCGTATAACCGGCCAACCCTAATAACCCGTTTTGTGAAAATAGCAACGGTATTTGTCAATACCGTCATAAAATAAATATAATATAATAAACATGCAGTATATCTCAAAAGTGAGTACACCCTTTAGATTTTTGCAAATATTCTGTCATATCCTTTCAGGGGATAAGACTATCTTAATTAAACTTTGATATAACTTAAAGTAGTCAGTGTGCTGCTTGAATAACAGTATAGATTTATTGTCCATTGAAAATTACTCAGTACACAGCTGTTAATGTCTAAACAGCTGGCAACAAAAGTGAGTACACCCCATAGTGAACATGTCTAAATTGTGCCCGAAGTGTCAATATGTTGTGTGACCACCATTGTTATCTAGCACTGCTTTAACCCTCCTGGGCATGGAATTCACCAGAGCTGCACAGGTTGCTTCTGGAATCTTCTTCCACTCCTCCATAACGACATCACGGAGCCCACGGATGTTGGACACCTTGCACTCCTCCACCTTCCTCTTGAGGATGCCCCACATGTGCTCAATTGGGTTTAGGTCTGGAGACATACTTGGCCAGTCCATCACCTTAACCTTCAGCTTCTTCAGCAAGGCCGTTGTCATCTTGGAGGTGTGTTTAGGGTCATTATCCAGTGTTTCCTCCAGGAATTTTTACATTAGTGGCGGAGAGCCCTGTCCGCGCGCACAGCGCGTGCGTTTTTTTCCCCCCGCGTGCACGCGCATGAAACGCGCACGCGCGCTCAAAACAACGACCTAATTTCAACCAAAACTAGAGGGAGGATGGCAAAAAAAAAAAATATATATATATACAGAATATAAACTTGTGATACCGGTTTCCATCCATCAGCTCTGAAGGTTTACGTTACTCACGGATCCAATGTCCTTCCAAACGAGCAGTCTTGGCTCCGTCTCAAACACAACAGGAAAAGTATGTCCAACTTGGCGAAAGTTTCTGAGTATTTCCAACTTGCGCGAGTTCTTCAACTTGCGACAGTTTTTCAACTAGATGTGATGGCTATCATGTCTATCAAAATTATCAAATTAGCCATCGTCCTGGCATGATTGGGTGATGGTTTCAACGCACCTGTTGTTTGTCCTTCCTCCGTTTGCAACAAGTGGTCTTAAAATCCAAAGTCCAAATAAAAGTAACAAACGAAAGTAATATATGTTGGTGTACATACCACAGCGCACAGTAGCTGCTGCTTGTTCTCCCGCTGTAGTTGTAGCTGGTGGTGGTGGTACCCCGCCATAAACGTTAGCTGATCCACCACCTAGCTCCTTTGCTCCTGCCAGCCATGCAGTTTCGGATCGCTCATAGCCACTGCTAGCTTCAGCAATGTTTGAAGTGTCTGGGACATCTTTTTTCTTGAAAAGTCCATCCATCTGTCGCTGTTTTCGTTTAATTTTTCGAAGTTATTTAACGTGATATCTTATTTGTGCACCTAGCTAGCTAGATCAGCTTTTTGTATCTTTTAGATGGTACTACCGGTGACTTTTAGCCCGTTATTTGCGAGGAGAAAACACAGGCGCCCGAGCATTTTGGCAGGTAGGACTGCTCAGCAGGGATGGTTGAGTCTGCATGGTTCTCATGCCGGTTCACATTTAGACCAATCAGGAGTAGCCCTTGTGTCACGTCGTCAACTGAATGTTTAATGTCATTAATCTGATTTTGGATCAGCGGTTAGAGAGAGATGGGCGTGGATTTAGGTGCACTTTTAGTCAACATCCATTATAGCGCTGATCTAGGATCAGATATATTTTAATCAGCTAAAATGTTCAGAGGTGGATTTTTTTAATTAATTTTTTTAGTGGACTGAATCAATTAGTGGCGGAGGAAATTCATTCGTGGCGGCCCGCCACCAATAAATGCATATAGAGGAAACACTGTTATCATGTTGGAAAACTGCAGGATGTCACAGTATATATTGGAATTCATGTGTCCCTCAATGAAATGAATGAATGAAATGCAGCTCCTCAGTGCCGGCAGCACTCATGCAGCCCCAGACCATGATGCTGCCACCACCATGCTTGACTGTAGGCAAAACACATTTGTCTTGCTACTCCTCACCAGGGTGCCGCCACACACGCCGGACACCATCTGACCCAAACAGGTTTATTTTGGTCTCATCAGACCACAGGACATGGTTCCAGTAACTCATGTTCTTGGATTCATTGTCTTCAGCAAACTGTTTGCGGGCTTTCTTATGCATCGGTTTCAGAAGAGGCTTCTGTCTGGGGCGACGGCCATACAAACCGATTTGATGCAGTGTGCGGCCTATGGTCTGGGCACTGACAGGCTGACATCCCACTTCTGCAACCTCTGCAGCAATGCTGGAAGCACTCGCACGTTTATTATTGGATACCAACCTCTGGATATGACGCTGAGCACGTGGACTCAACTTCTTTGGTCGACCCTGGCGAGGCCTGTTCTGAGTGGAACCTGTCCTGGAAAACCGCTGTATGATCTTAGCCACTGTGCTGCAACTCATTTTCAGGGTGTTGGCAATCTTCTTATAGCCAAGGCCATCTTTGTGAAGCGCAATAATCCTTTTTTTCAGCCGCTCAGAGAGTTCCTTGCCATGAGGTGCCATGTTGTCCAGCATTCAGAGAGAATTGTGCCCAAAACACCAAATTTAACAGCCCTGCTTATCATTTACACCTGAATCCTTGTAACACTAACGAGTCACATGACACCAGGGCGGGAAAACAACATCATTGGGCACAATTAGGACATGTTCACTATGGGGTGTACTCACTTTTGTTGCCAGCTGTTTAGACATTAACAGCTGTGTACTGAGTAATTTTCAAAGGACAATAAATCTATACTGTTATTCAAGCAGCACACTGACTACTTTAAGTTATATCAAAGTTTCAGTAGGATAATGTTATCCCCTGAAAGGCTATAACAGAATATTTGCAAAAATCTAAAGGGTGTACTCACTTTTGAGATATACTGTGTATATATATATATTAAACACCTTCAGAGTGTCCAGCACCTCTGTCTGTCTGTGTGGTTGAAGACGCTGTGAAAGTGATGACAGAACCTTTTGTAAACAACGTCATCTGTCAAACACACAACCTGTCAAAACAGACTATTTAGAAGCGATCATAATCACGTGACCGCTTCTCCTCAGAAGAAGGAGGGGTTCGGTACCTTTCACTAGGGCTAGGGGTTAGGTACCTTTCACTAGGGCTAGGGGTTAGATACCTTTCACTAGGGGTTAGATACCTTTCACTAGGGGTTAGATACCTTTCACTAGGGGTTAGATACCATTCACTAGGCTAGGGGTTAGATACCTTTCACTAGGGGTTAGATACCTTTCACTAGGCTAGGGGTTAGATACCTTTCACTAGGGGTTAGGTACCTTTCACTAGGCTAGGGGTTAGGTACCTTTCACTAGGCTAGGGGTTAGATACCTTTCACTGGCAGCTACGGTACACAATGGTATCACAAATTGGAAACCACCCAACCCTAGTGTGTACATGAGGTGTGTGTGTGTGTATATGAGGTGTGTGTGTGTGTGTGTGTGTGTGTAGTGACAGTGTGTGTGTGTGTGTGTGTGTGTGTTACAGGATCACCGCTCCAGAGGAGACGACCTTCCACCTGCTGCACCTGTCTCTGATGAGGGAGTACATAGACTACGAGTTCTCTGACCTGAGGGTGAGACACACACACACACACACACACACACACACACACAGTTGTGATGTTGACTGTATTACCCCCCCCCCCCACCCCCAGAACCAGCTGTGTTTGTGTGTGACCTGGAGAGACACAATTAATTGCCTCAGAAATAATTGCGATTAACAATACAATTGTTTCACTGTTTTGTTTTGTGACCCAGATAATAATAATAACACAGCAACCTATGAAAAAACAACTCTTTATTATCATAAAAAAAAAAAAATACAACATGTATCCTCATCATTAGAAAAGTGTGATCACCTAGTTATGTGTAATTACGTGTTTTAGCATGTTGTGCTTAACATGCAGAGCAGCTGTCTAGCTAACGTCATGTTCTTTGTTGTTAGCCAGCCAGCTAGCTAGCATGTTGGAGCCCAGTCAAGACAAATCAAGATTGCCATTAGACAATTATTTCATTATTGTTACAGGCCCACACACACACACACACACACACACACACACACGCATCTCTAATGTTCCCTGTCTCCCCAGAACAAGCTGAGTGTTGAGTATGACCTGGAGCGACACACACACACACACACACACACACACACCTCTAATGTTCTGATGTTGCCTTACAGAACAAGCTGAGTTTTGAGTATGACCTGGAGCGTGTGATAGATGACTGGATCCTGATGGGCTTCCTGGTGGGCAACGACTTCATCCCCCACCTGCCCCACCTGCACATCAACCACGACGCCCTGCCCCTGCTGTACCGCACCTACATCTCTGTGTTACCTTCCCTGGGGGGTGAGGCTCACACACACACACACCATCTTCACATCAGACACGATGCTGTTCAAACAGAGAACCCTGGAATACTGCCCTATAATCCTCTATGTGAGACATGGTGATTGACTCTTCCTCCCCCCTCCCTCCCCCCTCTCTCTCCCCCCCTCCCCCCCACCCCCCCCGCAGGGTACCTGAATGAGAACGGCCATCTGAACCTGGCCAACTTTGAGAAGTACATGGAGAAGCTAGCAGAGGTGAGAGAGAGAGATGGACAGACTGAGAAGGATGAGAGGAGAGGTACCTGAACAACAGCCTTGAGATGAGCTGACTAACCCTGTGTGTGTGTGTGTGTGTGTGTGTGTGTATGTGTGTGTTTATTGTGTGTGTGTGTGTGTGTGTGTAGTTTGACAGGGAGCACTTCAGCGAGGTGTTCGTGGACCTGAAGTGGTTCGAGAGCAAAGTGGGGAACAAGTACCTGAACGAGGCCGCGGGGCGGGCGGCGGAGGAGGCCCAGAGGAGGGGGGGGCAGGTACACACACACACTCACACACACACACACTCACACACAAACACATATTCTGTAAAGTACTGGTCCCAGGACCGATCCCTGTGGCACGCCCTGGGAGACATGCTTCTTTGGCGCTTTTCCATTTGTCGGCCCGGCTCGGCTCGGTTCTTTAGCTACCCTTCATGAGCAGGAACTCCAGGGCCGAAGGGTACCTTTTTGCCAGGCTGCGTGTGACGTGTGACGCTGCACACCGTTGATTGGTCAATGGAAATCGTCATCCCATGTTCATAGATTTCTTCGCTAACCGCCATCTTTAAATACCACAACAGATTTCGCTCTCGGAAAATGTCACTTACTGTTTCTGTAATAACGTATTAATAAAGATTAGAAAAATTATGATAACCATCGTATTATCTTAGTTTAATGTAATTTCAATGCATCATAGAACTTGTATTTACAACAAGCATAACAAAAAAAATCGCTATTATGCCGATGGTTTCAGATTCCCTGTCCTCTCCCCTATCCGGACACGTTTTAATTGTTATCCTAACCCACGGTAAACCACAGTTATTAACCCGCAAAGGGTGCCTCCGGGAATAACACCGGCTATGAAGGTGGTACAAACACAATACTACTTTGCTAACTTCACCATCGGTATACGGTCATTTTGAGCCCTGAACCACCGCGCTGACACCCCGAGAAGTTATGCTTTTAACCGTAAACTCAATGAACCGGGAGTTCACCCGCTGCTGCAAGCACCAGCACGTAGGGGTGTAACGGATCACCTGACTCACGGATCGGATCGTGTCACGGTTTTTGAGTCACGGATCGGATCATTTTTCGGATCAACACAAAACATAAAAATAAAAATAAAAAGCTTTTTCCTCGAATTCTGTAAAAACACCACTTTGTCTGTGTAAAACCCAACAACATTCAAGATGTCAAAACTGGTATATATATATATATATATATATATATATATATATATATATATATATGTATGTGTGTGTGTATATATATAATATATACATACATAACATATTCTACACTCAAACATTAGGCTACATATTAAACAGAAACACACATTCAACTTAAATGATGCAGTAGGAGAGAGGGAGGAGGCACCTGGTTGCAGCAGTGAATCACTGGGCTCTTTAAAGCAGACAAATAAACATGTTTTATGCCACTTTTAACTAAATAATAAAGTGAAACCTTACTTTAAACATGGTATGAAAAAATTGGCTACATTATCAGAAGTTGTCAAGCTGCCTTTTTCGTGCCTCCCGTCAACACACCAGGGTGATGACGCGGCAAATGTGTGGCCGTGCTCGTACGACTTTCTCGTTGCACAACGCTTAAACACCGTAACTTTTTTATCGACCACACTTCCAATGACACTGTCCGTCATTGTTATAATTGACAGAGAAGCCAAAGTGTTCCCATACATGGGATTTAAATGACGAGGGAGGCATTTCGAGTTCTTCTCTGTCGCCAACATTAGCAGCATGATACACTTGGGCTGCGTTCGTAAATTTGCTCTGAGAGCGCCGGAGAGCACGACGTCATAAAGGGACCAAGTAATTTGATTGGACAAGAGGCGTTCCATGAATGCTGATCAGATTCCAGAGCGAATTTACGAACGCAGCCTTGTTGTTCTGGATTTTTCCCCCCATTATCAACCCATCATTGCGCTTTAGAGTAAAACAAAGCACGCAACTGTCACGTCTATCTTTTCATGGAAACTCTACATTGTGATTTACAAGGGATATTAACTAATATTAAGTAATATTATTACTTGGTTACATTTTGCAATTGATCCGCGGTACACATGCGTGCCGAACCGTGGGGGGCGATCCGTACGGATCACGGATTATCCCTAACGGATCACGTTACACCCCTACCAGCACGTCCTGGTGGATATCAGCGGGGGGACAGACAAGTTCTACCCGGGAATTCGCTCCTAGCTGTGCCGTTCGTGATAGGAGTGTCGTATCGACACATTCAAATGGTTTCAGATTCCCAGTCCTCTCCCCTATCCGGACACATTTTTACCCTAACCCACGGGAAACCACAGTTATTAACCCGCAAAGTTCACCAACAAAAAAAAAGCACAGTGCTCAAAGTGTCAGGAGAAATAAAAATAGAATCGTGTCGGCATTTCATGTCGGCATTTCCCTGGTTGCGAGATCTAAACTAGTCTACTAGAACTGAAAGCGGCAAGTAACAGGCACTTAACGTTACATGTTGTAAGGCTGATCTGTGCACGATAGTGCTGCATTTTGACATAATTTGACTGATCTGTATAGCGGGGGGGGAATCTTATGACACGTAACTCCTCCTACAGTCCTGGGTCGCTCAGTATAATGGAGAAGCGTTTCAGAATGTACGGCACGGCACGGCTCGGATACAAATGCGGCCCGGTTCGGGTCGGTAGTGGAAAAGCGCCACAAGGCAGCTGGAAGTGACACCTTCTGCCTCACACACTGAGGTCTGCCTGATAGGTCATTATTAAACCTGCCTCACACACTGAGGTCTGTCTGATAGGTCATTATTAAACCTGCCTCACACACTGAGGTCTGTCTGATAGGTCATTATTAAACCTGCCTCACACACTGAGGTCTGTCTGATAGGTCATTATTAAACCTGCCTCACACACTGAGGTCTGTCTGATAGGTCATTATTAAACCTGCCTCACACACTGAGGTCTGTCTGATAGGTCATTATTAAACCTTCTGCCTCACACACTGAGGTCTGTCTGATAGGTCATTATTAAACCTGCCTCACACACTGAGGTCTGTCTGATAGGTCATTATTAAACCTGTCTCACACACTGAGGTCTGTCTGATAGGTCATTATTAAACCTGTCTCACACACTGCGGTCTGCCTGATAGGTCATTATTAAACCTGCCTCACACACTGCGGTCTGTCTGATAGGTCATTATTAAACCTGCCTCACACACTGAGGTCTGTCTGATAGGTCATTATTAAACCTGCCTCACACACTGAGGTCTGTCTGATAGGTCATTATTAAACCTGCCTCACACACTGCGGTCTGTCTGATAGGTCATTATTAAACCTGCCTCACACACTGAGGTCTGTCTGATAGGTCATTATTAAACCTGCCTCACACACTGAGGTCTGTCTGATAGGTCATTATTAAACCTGCCTCACACACTGAGGTCTGTCTGATAGGTCATTTATGATAGGTCATTTATGATAGGTCATTATTAAACCTGCCTCACACACTGAGGTCTGTCTGATAGGTCATTTATGATAGGTCATTATTAAACCTATACACAGTTTGTTCTGACAGTCCTTCCCTGGTGAGTCTTTGCATCAGTGTTGCAGTAATGATCCAGATATATATCCACAGTGTCAGGAGCCTCAGATGAGTCAATGTCAGGGCTTGCTGTTATCTAGGGATTCAATACAATCCTTTACTACTTTTAAGGCTGCTTTTGT
Organism: Nansenia antarctica; assembly: GCF_963989245.1. Lineage (NCBI taxonomy): Eukaryota > Metazoa > Chordata > Actinopteri > Argentiniformes > Microstomatidae > Nansenia > Nansenia antarctica. The sequence continues at coordinate 1,778,104 of NC_137675.1, read as the reverse complement.
GTGTGTGTGTGTGTGTGTGTGTGTGTGTGTGCGCCCCGCCCAGCAGGACTCTCTGTGTCTAGCAGCCCTGGACGATGGGAAGGCCCCCGGCCGGGAGGGGGAGGGGGGGGAGGAGGGGGAGGAGGAGGACATGTTCGAGGCAGAGTTCCGTCAGTACAAGAGGACCTACTACATGACCAAGATGGGCGTGGAGGTGGTCTCTGAGTGAGTCACACACACACACACACACACACATACACACCTCTACACACACACACACACGCGCACACACACACACACACTAACATAACACACACACACACACACACACACACACTAACATAACACACACACACACACACACACACACACGTAGGGTTGGTACCGTAGAGCTTTGATGTTGTTCTGACGGCCACTTCCTGTTTCCTGTGTGTGTCCAGTGAGTTCCTGGCCAATCAGGCGCTGTGTTACGTGGAAGGGATCCAGTGGATCCTTCACTACTATTACCACGGGGTTCAGTCCTGGAGCTGGTGAGATCCCTCTCTCTTTATCTCTCTACCTCTCTCTCCCTCCCTCTCTCTCTCTTTCTCCACAAAGACTAAACCGGTTCACCAACAGCTTTTTCCCCACAGCCATCAGGACTCTGAACTCCTCCCTCTAGCCCCCTCCTCCCTGTCATAACCCACATGCATACGATTGTCTGTCGTTGTCTATTTTATTTTTTTAATTTTTTTAATGTGTCTGATGTCTATTGTGCACTTCCTTGTTTTGTCATTTGTGTGATGCAGAGATCTCTCTCTCTCTCCTAACATCTCTCTCTCTCTCTCTCTCTCTCTCCTTCTCCTAACATCTCTCTCTCTCCTTCTCCTAACATCTCTCTCTCTCTCTCCTAACATCTCTCTCTCTCTCTCTCTCTCTCTCTCCTAACATCTCTCTCTCTCTCTCTCTCTCTCCTTCTCCTAACATCTCTCTCTCTCTCTCTCTCTCTCCTTCTCCTAACATCTCTCTCTCTCTCTCTCTCTCTCTCCTTCTCCTAACATCTCTCTCTCTCTCCTTCTCCTAACATCTCTCTCTCTCTCTCTCTCTCCTTCTCCTAACATCTCTCTCTCTCTCCTTCTCCTAACATCTCTCTCTCTCTCTCTCTCTCTCCTTCTCCTAACATCTCTCTCTCTCTCCTTCTCCTAACATCTCTCTCTCTCTCTCCTTCTCTCTAACATCTCTCTCTCTCTCTCCTTCTCTCTAACATCTCTCTCTCTCTCTCTCTCTCTCTCTCTCTCTCCTTCTCTCTAACATCTCTCTCTCTCTCTCCTTCTCTCTAACATCTCTCTCTCTCTCCTTCTCTCTAACATCTCTCTCTCTCTCCTTCTCTCTAACATCTCTCTCTCTCCTTCTCCTAACATCTCTCTCTCTCTCCTTCTCTCTAACATCTCTCTCTCTCTCTCCTTCTCTCTAACATCTCTCTCTCTCTCTCTCTCTCTCTCTCTCTCTCTCTCCTCCTCCTAACATCTCTCTCTCCTTCTCTCTCTCTCTCTCTCTCTCCTTCTCTCTAACATCTCTCTCTCCTTCTCTCTAACATCTCTCTCTCTCTCTCTCTAACATCTCTCTCTCTCTCCTTCTCTCTAACATCTCTCTCTCTCTCTCCTCCTCCTAACATCTCTCTCTCTCTCCTTCTCTCTAACATCTCTCTCTCTCTCTCCTCCTCCTAACATCTCTCTCTCTCTCTCTCTCTCTCTCTCTCCTAACATCTCTCTCTCTCTCCTCCTCCTAACATCTCTCTCTCCTTCTCTCTCTCTCTCTCTCTCTCCTTCTCTCTAACATCTCTCTCTCCTTCTCTCTAACATCTCTCTCTCTCTCTCTCTAACATCTCTCTCTCTCTCCTTCTCTCTAACATCTCTCTCTCTCTCTCCTCCTCCTAACATCTCTCTCTCTCTCTCTCCTCCTCCTAACATCTCTCTCTCTCTCTCTCCTTCTCTCTAACATCTCTCTCTCTCTCCTTCTCTCTAACATCTCTCTCTCTCTCTCCTCCTCCTAACATCTCTCTCTCTCTCCTTCTCTCTAACATCTCTCTCTCTCCTTCTCTCTAACATCTCTCTCTCTCTCCTTCTCTCTAACATCTCTCTCTCTCCTTCTCTCTAACATCTCTCTCTCTCCTTCTCTCTAACATCTCTCTCTCTCTCCTTCTCTCTAACATCTCTCTCTCTCCTTCTCTCTAACATCTCTCTCTCTCTCCTTCTCTCTAACATCTCTCTCTCTCTCCTTCTCTCTAACATCTCTCTCTCTCTCCTTCTCCTAACATCTCTCTCTCCTTCTCTCTCTCTCTCTCTCTCCTTCTCTCTAACATCTCTCTCTCCTTCTCTCTAACATCTCTCTCTCTCTCCTTCTCTCTAACATCTCTCTCTCTCTCCTTCTCCTAACATCTCTCTCTCCTTCTCTCTCTCTCTCTCTCTCCTTCTCTCTAACATCTCTCTCTCCTTCTCTCTAACATCTCTCTCTCTCCTTCTCTCTAACATCTCTCTCTCTCTCTCCTTCTCCTAACATCTCTCTCTCTCTCTCCTTCTCTCTAACATCTCTCTCTCTCTCTCTCCTAACATCTCTCTCTCTCTCCTTCTCCTAACATCTCTCTCTCTCTCTCCTTCTCTCTAACATCTCTCTCTCCTTCTCCTAACATCTCTCTCTCTCTCCTTCTCCTAACATCTCTCTCTCTCTCTCTCCTAACATCTCTCTCTAACATCTCTCTCTCTCTCTCTCTCTCTCCTTCTCCTAACATCTCTCTCTCTCTCCTTCTCCTAACATCTCTCTCTCTCTCTCTCCTAACATCTCTCTCTAACATCTCTCTCTCTCTCTCTCTCTCTCTCTCCTTCTCCTAACATCTCTCTCTCTCTCCTTCTCCTAACATCTCTCTCTCTCCTTCTCCTAACATCTCTCTCTCTCTCTCTCCTAACATCTCTCTCTCTCTCCTTCTCCTAACATCTCTCTCTCTCTCTCTCCTAACATCTCTCTCTAACATCTCTCTCTCTCTCTCTCTCTCTCCTTCTCCTAACATCTCTCTCTCTCTCCTTCTCCTAACATCTCTCTCTCTCTCCTTCTCTCTCTCTCTCTCTCTCCTTCTCCTAACATCTCTCTCTCTCTCCTTCTCCTAACATCTCTCTCTCTCTCTCTCTCTCTCTCTAACATCTCTCTCTCTCTCTCCTAACATCTCTCTCTCTCTCTCCTTCTCTCTCTCTCTCTCTCTCTCCTTCTCCTAACATCTCTCTCTCTCTCTCCTTCTCTCTAACATCTCTCTCTCTCTCTCTCTCTCTCCTTCTCTCTAACATCTCTCTCTCTCCTTCTCTCTCTCTCTCCTTCTCTCTAACATCTCTCTCTCTCTCTCTCTCTCCTAACATCTCTCTCTAACATCTCTCTCTCTCTCTCTCTCTCCTAACATCTCTCTCTCTCTCCTTCTCCTAACATCTCTCTCTCTCTCCTTCTCCTAACATCTCTCTCTCTCCTTCTCCTAACATCTCTCTCTCTCTCTCCTTCTCCTAACATCTCTCTCTCTCTCTCCTTCTCCTAACATCTCTCTCTCTCTCTCCTTCTCCTAACATCTCTCTCTCTCTCCTTCTCCTAACATCTCTCTCTCTCTCTCTCTCCTAACATCTCTCTCTCTCTCTCTCTCTCTAACATCTCTCTCTCTCTCCTTCTCTCTAACATCTCTCTCTCTCTCCTTCTCCTAACATCTCTCTCTCTCTCCTTCTCTCTCTCTCTCTCTCCCTCCCTCTCCTAACATCTCTCTCTCTCTCCTTCTCCTAACATCTCTCTCTCTCTCCTTCTCTCTAACATCTCTCTCTCTCTCCTTCTCCTAACATCTCTCTCTCTCTCCTTCTCTCTAACATCTCTCTCTCTCTCCTTCTCCTAACATCTCTCTCTCTCTCCTTCTCTCTAACATCTCTCTCTAACATCTCTCTCTCTCCTTCTCCTAACATCTCTCTCTCTCCTTCTCCTAACATCTCTCTCTCTCCTTCTCCTAACATCTCTCTCTCTCCTTCTCCTAACATCTCTCTCTCTCTCTCTCTCTCTCTCTCTCTCTCTCTCTCTCTCTCTCCTAACATCTCTCAGTCTCTCCTAACATCTCTCTCTCTCTCTCTCCTTCTCCTAACATCTCTCTCTCTCTCCTTCTCCTAACATCTCTCTCTAACATCTCTCTCTCCTAACATCTCTCTAACATCTCTCTCTCTCTCTCCTGAATGAATGAATGAATGAATGAATAGTTTAATGACCACACGACCTAGGTCGGTGGAATTTGTTGTCGGTACAGCTCAAAAAGCAGTGTCAAAAAACATACACACATTTTACATGACTATTACATGGACATGAAACACACATAACCACAAGACAAGACAGAACATATTTACAATTTACAATGTATACAGTGCAGTGAGTCAGGTGTTGAGAGTCCTTATGGCAGAGGGGAAAAAACTGTTTTTGAACCGGGATGTTTTGGTGGCCGGGGATCGGTAGCGCCGTCCAGAGGGCAACAGTTGGAACAGGTGGTGAGCAGGGTGGGAGGAGTCAGCAGGGTGGGAGGGGTCAGCAGGGTGGGAGGGGTCAGCAGGGTGGGAGGAGTCAGCAGGGTGGGAGGGGTCAGCAGGGTGGGAGGAGTCAGCAGGGTGGGAGGAGTCAGCAGGGTGGGAGGGGTCAGCAGGGTGGGAGGAGTCAGCAGGGTGGGAGGAGTCAGCAGGGTGGGAGGGGCCAGCAGGGTGGGAGGAGTCAGCAGGGTGGGAGGGGTCAGGGTGGGAGGAGTCAGCAGGGTGGGAGGGGTCAGAGATACTTTTATGTGCTCTATTTGTGGTGCGTTTGAGATACAGTGATTCAACTGATGGAAGAGGGGTGCCGATGATCTTGGATGATTTCCTTACTATTTGCTGTAGTTTCCTTTTTGATTTACTGTCCGAGCTGCCGTACCAAACTGTGATAGATGAGGTGAGTATGAATGAATGAATGAATGGTCTTTATTGTCATTGCTATAGTACAGGTACCAAACAACGACATTTGGGAGGGGTGGCTCCCCTGGTGCTAGGAAAGAAAAAAAAAAAAACTAAAAAAACAAGAAGGGAAAGGAGCTGGTTTACATAAGTAAAGGCTATGTACACTATCCACTATACTATACTGTACAGATAAGACGACTAGGGTTGTCATATTGCACATAGTGTTATTGCACATTCATTTGAAGTGTCGCAGTTTGCAGGCTTGAAATGTTCACATTTGTGCCTCAGCACTACACCTGATTTTTTCAATCCAGCAGCTGCCATCAATCCGTCCAGACTGTCCAGGGCCCAGAACCTAGGTCTTCGCTGTGTT